>NW_024070191.1:10566962-11150497 GCF_014754425.2 Oryx dammah
TCTCCTCTCCCACAGAGTCCAAAAGACTGTTCTATACATCTGTGTCTCTTTTGCTGTCTTGCATACAGGGTTATCATTACCATCTCCCTAAATTCCATATATATACATTAGTATACTGTATTGGTGTTTTTCTTTCTGGCTTACATCACTCTGTATAATAAGCTCCAGTTTCATCCACCTCATTAGAACTGTTTCAAATGTATTCTTTTTAATGGCTGAGTAATAGTCCATTGTGTATATGTACCACAGCTTTCTTATCCATTCATCTGCTGATGGACATCTAAGTTGCTTCCATGTCCTGGCTATTATAAACAGTGCTGCGATGAACATTGGGGTACACGTGTTTCTTTCATTTCTGGTTTCCTTGGTGTGTATGCCCAGTAGTGGGATTGCTGGGTCATAAGGCAGTTCTATTTCCAGTTTTTTAAGAGATCTCCACACTGTTCTCCATAGTGGCTGTACTAGTTTGCATTCCCACCAACAGTGTAAGAGGGTTTCCTTTTCTCCACACCCTCTCCAGCATCTATTGCTAGTAGACTTTTAGATCGCAGCCATTCTGACTGGCGTGAAATGGTACCTTATTGTGGTTTTGACTTGCATTTCTCTGATAATGAGTGATGTTGTGCATCTTTTCATGTGTTTGTTAGCCATCTGTATGTCTTCTTTGGAGAAATGTCTGTTTAGTTCTTTGGCCCAGTTTTTTGATTGGGTCGTTTATTTTTCTGGAATTGAGCTGCATAAGTTGCTTGTATATTTTTGAGATTAGTTGTTTGTCAGTTGCTTCATTTGCTATTATTTTCTCCCATTCAGAAGGCTGTCTTTTCACCTTGCTTATAGTTTCCTTTGTTGTGCAGAAGCTTTTAATTTTAATTAGGTCCCACTTGTTTATTTTTGCTTTTATTTCCAATATTCTGGGAGGTGGGTCATAGAGGATCCTGCTGTGATTTATGTTGGAGCGTGTTTTGCCTATGTTTTCCTCTAGGAGTTTTATAGTTTCTGGTCTTACATTTAGATCTTTAATCCATTTTGAGTTTAGTTTTGTGTATGGTGTTAGAAAGTGTTCTAGTTTCATTCTTTTCCAAGTGGTTGACCAGTTTTGCAGCACGACTTGTTAAAGAGATTGTCTTTTCTCCATTGTATACTCTTGCATCCTTTGTCAAAAATAAGGTGTCCATAGGTGTGTGGATTTATCTCTGGGCTTTCTATTTTGTTCCTTGATGTATATTTCTGTCTTATGAACTGTGGTGTTGGAGAAGACTCTTGAGAGTCCCTTTGACTGCAAGGAGATCCAACCAGTCCATCCTAAAGGAGATCAGTCCTAGATGTTCTTTGGAAGGACTGATGCTGAAGCTGAAACTCCAATACTTTGGCCACCTCATGCAAAGAGTTGACTCATTGGAAAAGACTCTGATGCTGGGAGGGATTGGGGGCAGGAGGAGAAGGGGACGACAGAGGATGAGGTGACTGGATGGCATCACCAACTCGATGGACATGAGTTTGGGTAAACTCTGGGAGTTGGTGATGGAAACAGGGAGACCTGGCATGCTGCAATTTATGGGGTCACAAAGAGTCAGACACAACTGAGCGACTGAACTAATACATATATACACACACAAATATATAATTATATTACATATTTATAATTAACCTCTGGAAGGTATTTCACTCACTTCATCTTATTTTGCTATTAATCAAATTTAGTTATTTTTTTCTCTAGTTGAGGTTTGTGAAAATTTTACTAGCATTTGGATTAAATATACATTTAAAAAAGGGAAAATCATAATCTTGTTGTGGTTGAGTAGATTTCAATCCTTAATATTGAAAACTTTGTTTTTAAATAAGTTCTTTTTAAAGGTTATCAAAGGAAAAGTATATTTCTCAAAATATAATCATTTGTTATCATCTTTCAAACAGATGTGTAATTAATTGTGACTTTGGTTTCATATTATTATATTTCATCAAATATGGTGCTTGGCATACAGGTCCTTAATACATGGTAACTTATGTTTAGGTGATGCATTTCTGAGATGAGTGAATATTAAAAGTCTCAATTTAGGAAAATAAAATAACGTTCTAAGACAATGCTGTCTAGTAGAACATTATGTAAAAATATCTGTGCAATTCAGTAACCCCCAGTGCACGTTGCTGTTGAGCCCTTGGATGTGACTAAGACAACTGAGGAATTTAATAATTGATTTAATTTAATAATTTGCACTTAAAACCAAGTAGCCATAGACAGCTAGTGGCTACCATTGGCTAATGCAGTTCTAAATGACTCTGGAAAAACTATATGGGAAAGTTATCCATTTTAATGCAGCACAAGAATTCAAAATTTTGCATCCATGTTTAAAAGCATGATTGAAATTAGTTTAATATTTGTGCTTGGAAGTAGATTATGTGGTTTAATTTTCTAATCCATGGTATTTTATCACAGAATAAAAACATGCTAAATAATTTTCTGTTTAGTCTTGGAAGCTACAGTAACTTAGGAATTCTATTTAAAAATCTCACCATCATCACCATGATAAAATAATAGGTATAGATGCATAAGTTGAATGATTTATATATTATACTGACAACTCTGATATATGCTAACATATCTAACTGATTATTTTGAAATATCAAATTTGGAAGTGGAACAAGAAGACACTTCAGGATAAGACTTCAAGTAAACAATAGTGCTATTGGTTTATAAAATGCAGCACTTAAATGACAGCTTAGTTGTTAATGGGAAAAAATATTAGTAAAGTCATGCTGCTCTTAAACTAGAATCAAAAGTGATTTTCACTATAGAAATGCCTTATTTTAAATCGATTTAGAAATATCATATATATTAGATTAAAATCTAAAGAATTAAATGATGAGCAGATAGCAGCTAGCAACAAACCAAGGTAGCACGTCTCGTTGCTTTCTCTGTGATAGAGGAACAATCAGATGAAAAGCAAATGGGAAATGTGCATTAGATGCCTGGTTTAAGGGGGAAAAAAGAAAAAAGCTGTTGGCAATCAGTTCTAGTTGACTGCAACAAAAATTAGTTTCCAGGGATCAAAGGAAATGAACAGCTGACCAGGGCAACCCAAATATCCCATAGTGTGTTAAATATTTATTACTGAGCCACTCTGCCCAACACAATCTGAATCTTGGCATATTTCCACCAAAATAGTTCATCGGTAATTAATTTGGCATGCTATTTTGCATAAGATTTGTAATTAATATCAGTCTATATTATCCTGAACTTTTTTCACTGCAGGTTTCAATCTCCCTCCTTTCAAAAACGTGATAAAATGGCCATTTTCTGTTTTGTTTCGAACTCAGGCCATATATTAAAAAGAAAGAAGAAAATGCATTGCAATACCCATGAAGGAGACAGCGAAGTTTATAGACTCAATTTATTTGAGGTTTTTCAAGGTCATTGCATTTTTTTTCCCTTCCACTGCTTCATATTATGAGGCTGTAATATGAATAGATCTCCAGGCCAGTACCAGAGTTTTAATGAACTATTAAGGCAGATCCATGATATTCTCTCATCTTTTAAATGAATCTCTCTCAAAGTTTAACAGGTTATAAATGGAACTTCTGCAAAATACATCATTTGGTATGGACTCTTTTCTTGATCTTTTGAAATTAACCCCTTTTCTAAATAAGAACAGTAAAGAAATGGCTGCATTAGTTGATGAACTGCCCCACCTACCTTCCTTAAGTTTCAGCAAAATCACAATGTTAAAGCATCACATTCTTTACGGACTTTAGTTTCAAGGAAGGAATTATTATATTTAATTCAGTTATTTAAAGTTAAATTACACTTTGCCTAAATGAGAAGCAAGCTCAACTAGTTGTTCATTCCTATCTCTTGGTGACATTTCCTCTCCAATTTCTCTTTAGAGGCTACCTTTAGCAAAGGATGGCAGTGCAGGAGACCTGAGTTTGATCCCTGGGTTGGGAAGATTCCCTGGAGGAGGGCATGGCAACCCACTCCAGTATTCTTGCCTGGAGAATCCCACGGACAGAGGAGTCTGGTGGGCTGCAGTCCCTGGGGTCGCAAAGAGTCGGACTCGACTGAGCGACGGAGCACACAGCACACATTTAAATGAAGTTTTATTACTGTAGTTTTTTTGTCTGTACTTTTCTCCAAACCTAATATATGGGAAATTTTGTTTTAAAAAAAAACACAACAACTTAACATAGGCTTGTTTTAGTTTCTTTTTCAAAAGCATGGGGTTAAGCACAACGGAAGATCAATACGCACATAATTGCCCTATTCCTGGTCTCCTTCTAAGTTGCCCCAGGTCCTGTCTGCTTTCTTTGCATATCTGGCCGTTCTATGTATGATCCCTTTCCTTGCCTTTTCCTCTCATTTCTTTCTAATTTATCTTTATTGGGGACAATTGCTTTACAATATTGAGTTGGTTTCTGCTGTACATCAACATGAATCAGCCGTGGGTATACGTTTATCCACACCCTCTAGACCCTCCCTTACACCTCCTTTTTCACCACACCCCTCTAGCTTGTCACAGAGCACTGGCTTGAGCTCCCTACATCCTACAACAAATGCCCACGGGCCATCTGTTTTACATATGGTAATACATAGGTTTCAATGCTACACTCTCCATTTGTCCCACCCTTTTCTGTCTTTTGAGAAGGCATGCAGGCCGAGATCAGCTCGCCAAAAGGCAGAGAAATATTAATGGTGCTCCTGCATTTCTAAATCAGCTACTGCAATGTGATGGATACACATCTTTTGTATCTGGACCAGGCAGTGAACTAGGCACTTACACTTGTTTCTGTTTTGTTCAAGTTCAATAGTAACTTTTGTAGAATGTGTTACTCTCTCCATTGTTCAGTTTAGAAAACTAGGGCTCAGTTCCAAGTCACTTGTTGAAGGCCATACAGTGATTAAAGCAGACAGAAAGCAAATCTCTCTTTAAACAAGGAAACTGATTCAGCACCTCGTACTCTAGCTCTACTGCTTTCCAAGTGTTGCTGCTGCTAAATCGCTTAAGTCTTGTCCGACTCTGTGCGACCCCATAGACGGCAGCCCAAGTACTAGTCTTATTTAACTGGCTTCACCACGAGGCACCTTCCTAGAGACAGACTTTCCCACAATGTGGGATGCCGTTAACTGATGCTGTGGGGCCTGTGATCTCCGCCTTCTGCAGGAGACAGGTAGCAGAACAACACTCACACCTGTGCTGCGTGCCACCTGACTCATTTGAACGGCCCCCTGTTCCTGGCTTGACCCATGTGTTTCCTGATCAGTCCTGAGATCAGAGGCACTTTACAAAGAGTCTTATGATGCAGGACCCCATGCGCTGGGTTTATACTCTAAGAAGTTTTCATAGTTACAGTAATATCCCCAAGATATTAGCACTTCTAAGGGCAGCATATGTGACATTACTGGGCTCTGCATGCCTTGATGTGCAGTCACTATGGCAGGAGCGATTAGTTAATTGAAGAGCTGCTGGGAGTCTCCTTTACCTGGTGACTAGTTAATGCACAAGGGACATCTTTATTAATACTTTTCAACACACGAATTAATAAATTAACCACTATGTCTAACATCAGCTTATTAGGTTACCAGTTGAACTAAAACCCAGACAACACGTGATATGCAGGGTAATAAGCTATAATGGCAACCCACTCTAGTATTCTTGCCTGGAGAATCCCATGGACAGAGGAGCCTGGTGGCCTACAGTCCATGGGGTCGCAAAGAGTTGGACACAACTGAGCGACTACACTTAAACTTATGGAAGTTAAAGTCAAATGAAAAAGTCTGCAGTTTAGAACATGACCTATAAGTTCATATTCTGGAAAGTACACAACAAATGGCAGTCTTAACAACTGAGGCTTTTAGAAATGAGCCAGAATATATCCTTTTTATTCCAGTAAAGGAAAGCATGATACCAATGACAAGGAAGGAACTGTGAGTTTTTGAAAAAGTAGAATTAATTAATGCTCACAAAATTTTAAGGCTGGAAGTATTAATCAGCTCTCAGTTATGATGAGTATTAGGTTCTTTTCCTGCAAATTGTTGAGTTGCAGCTTTTTTTTTTTATTGTAGAGATTTTTTTTTCTTCTTCTTCTTTTTTATTTATTTATTTTTTATTTTACTTTACAGTTCTGTATTGGTTTTGCCATACATTGATATGAATCCAAGCAGACGAAAGTCCATTTTATTTGGACAATTGAGCACATATCTGTTTGTCAAGCAACCACTAGAAAAACCAAAAAAAAAAAAAAAGGAAAAGAAATCCAGCAGCTGAATGATTTGGCTTTCAACATCTGGTACTACTGATTTTGTCTCCCTCTTGCCCCTCCTCCAACACTGACTGACTGATAGCCTTGCCTTTGCATGAAAGCCCATGTGAGTCTGATTTTCCCCTGTGAATTTCATTTACTAGTAATGTCAAGTACAAATCCTTTTTAGGCCATGTTGATGCCCTGTGTAAACCCATTTAATCACCTAATTGTTTTTCCAGGGAGAAACAGCTCTAGGAGAAGAATAAAGTTCCTTCAGTGTTCACGACAGTATCCTCCAACCTTCTAGATTAAGAAGCAACAGAAAAACAAAGACTCTAAACTCATTCAGAGAACCAATTTATTATTGGATCTTAACCCCCTTTATTTTATTTCCTGTTTTTTCAAAAGAATCTTAATCCTTCTGGACTGAGTGTGATTAATTATGGCATAATACATTAAGATAGCATTTTTCCCCCTGAGTAAGCTATATTTCAGAGAGGCTTTGTGATATATAGATAAGCTTATCTTGACATACGAAATGATTAAGAAACAGACACAACAGAGCTTCTCAGGAAAAATGCTCTCCATGGCTTAACTGTGAGCTTACCAAAATTTGTCAAGAGACAAAACTAAGCCTGTCTTCAAATTCTATATTTCTTGGCCATTTTCAAGTTGGAGCAGAAAATACTTTATTTTTATAGGCTTTGGTGTAGTTTTCTGAATTTTAATATCTTAGGTACTCTGTTAATAACTGTGTCACAAAGTGCTCTGTCCCTATGGAAAAAATAGACACTGTTTTAATGACATAAAAATTGCCCAATGGTGTTTGCAAAGAACAGCAGTTATCCCAGCTTTATTTAACTTATTTATTAATAATAAAAATAAATCAGACATGAAATTATCTAAATCAAGTATGATAAAAAATATATGTATTCCAAAAGCTAAGGTGGTTAACATTATGAACTAGAAACCAACATTTAGCTTGTAAAAGGCAAAATGAGAAAACTAAAGGAAGCATTGCGACATATTTTGGGAATGAGAGAGTGAACATGCAAATGCTACAGAAGACTTAGATGATGGCACATTGCTAGTATGGTAGTAAAAAGGGACATCAGTTCAGTTCAGTGGCTCAGTCGTGTCCAACTCTTTTCAACCCCATGAATCGCAGCATGCCAGGCCTCCCTGTCCATCACCATCTCCCGGAGTTCATGGTGGGTATATATTCTGATCCAGCAATTCTTGGGCTTGCTGACTCTGCATCTCTTGCAGAGAAATACATTGTCTAAAAGCCTGTAATAGACTGAAGGTGAATCCCTCCAGACTTCATGTGTTGAAATCCTAACCTCAGGTGCAATGGCATTTGGAGGGAGTCATCTGGGAGGTGATGAGGTAGTAAGGGTGAAGCCCTCCTGAATGAGATTAGTGCCCTTATAAGGGGACCACAGAGAGCTCTCTCATCTCCCCTCTGCCAGGTGAGGAAACAATGAGACAATGGTCATTTACAACCCAAAAGAGGGGTCTGATGACACCATGCTGACACTGTTTCAGAGCTGCAGCCTCCAGAGTGTATACATTTCTCTATATAAGCCACCCAGTTTCAGGGAGTCTGTGATAGCAGCCTGAACAGACTAAGACAGAGCTGTTGTATGAAATCAGTGTTGGCCCTTCTTCTGCTGGATCCTTTCCCATCCCCTCCTCAGACACCCAACGTTTAATCCCACTCTTCACTCAAGGACATCTGTGTGGGGTCTCATATTCTTCCTGCCACCTTTTAATGACTCACTGTTAAAGGGCTTTTGGATCTTGTAAGCCAAGGCTGCTGGTGACTACTGAAGAGAGAAGACACACCCACTGAAAATGTGGGAAGTACTGAACCAAATGAGGCTTTTTGCCAATATTAGGGTAAATGTGGAGTGGTTGCCAGTAGCATCACCTCCCCATAACACCATGGCCAAAGGGAAAGAAGGATAGATTGCTTGAGTAAGTAGTGCTTGTACCTGAAAAGTGTCAAGGCATAAAACAGCTGTGAAGCAGGTAGACAGCCTTAGAAAAAGCACCATCAAACTCAAATTGTCTGGAAACTAGTCACTCTTTTCAGGATTAGTCCCTCTGGTGGCCCCTGTGCTTTATTGTCTCCCCCAGCCCAATACACTGATTTAATACGAGAAAAACAATTTAAATAATTTAAATTTCCTGGTGACTTTAAAAATTCCTGGATGCCAGGGAAAATCATTTGACCTAGAAATACACTTAGTTGAAAAGATGAACAATCCTTGTCTCTGCTGATTATTTGAATATATGGTAAAAAAGAAATTGTCTAAAATGTACTGATTTGTATTTGCCACAGTATTCTGTGAAATAAATTTATGTAATATATATATAAGATATACATATTATGACATGTTCATATGTGTCCTAGTGAAGATTTTTTTCAAGGTTAGCCTGTCACCTGTGTTTAGTAGTAAGAGTTATTGATATGCTATAAACATTCAAGGTATTACAATATTTTATGATTTCCTATCAATAGCTAATATAAGCTATTTTCTGTTGTAGAAGTGGACATAAACAGGTCACAGCCTTAATAGAGAGGAAGCAAGTATTTTAAAATGATTGCCAACAGATACTATTTTTTTTTTCTTGTCCTAGCCAAATAGTCATCACACTTAGCCCACTGATTCTTTACACATGAAAAGTAGTCTTATTGCTCCAAGGTTCTCACTTCCACCTAAATCCCCAAATTGAACTTTCAGTTCAAAGGGTCAGTTCTGCTTGCTGTCACTTGAAAGAAAACAGACAGACTTGGGTGGATCTGCTGAGAGCACCCCCTTCACCACCCCGCACCAGGCACCTGACCGCATCGCCCAGGCCCGAGGTGCTGCGTCAGGGCCTCTGGGAGGCGCTCTGGCAGAAAGGCACTCAGGTCTGTGTCCCTGTGATGTGCTGGGTGGCACGGGTACTTGTAAGGGCAGCTACTAGGACTCCAGAACCCACCATCTTCAGACACACCTGTTTGCTTGTTGATTCTTGGTCACTGGTCAGCAATCCTTCATTAGAATGTTCTAAACTTTGTCTGACTTCTACTAACTGTTGACTTCTGTGAAGCCCTTTCCAATGGATGAAATAAGACTACAACATTTTGAATACAAAGAGAAAGCATTTTTGGTTTATAAGGGCTTTCCTCCCTGAAGAATGTCTGACTCCCACCAATATAACATCAGTCCTTTCATTATTCAAATGAAAAATCTCCAAAGAGCAAAGGGTGTAAGACCACAGATGCAACCTCATCTCCCTGCACAGAGGAGCTCCTGGTTTGGCCTAAGGCAACAAAACCCTTCAACCCTTCTTTCTCAAGTGGGATGTCTATTTACATCATGCCTATACAACTAAAGGGACACGTCAGTGGTTCTTTAATAAACTAGTAAGGTTTGCTCCAAAATGACTTTCAACTTTTTTGTTGGAGTATAGTTGATCTATAATGTGTTAGTTTCAGCAAACTGAATCAGTTATATGTATATGTATATCCACTCTTTTTAGAATCTTTTCCCATTAGGATTCCCTGTGTCTTTAGTGACTTCCCTAGTGGCTCAGACGGTAAAGCGTCTGCCTACAATGTGGGAGACCCAGGTTCAATCCCTGGGTTGGGAAGATTAGTTATCTATTTTATATATAGCAATGTGTACATGTCAGTTCCAATCTCCCAATTTACTCCTCCCTGCCTTTTTCTCTGCCTTTCTCTCTATTGTTTTCTGCATCTGTGACTCTATTTCTGTGTCCTTATTTGTAAATAAGTCCATTTTCACCATTTTTTTTTAGATTCCACATATAAGTGATATCACATGATATGTTTTCTTTTTCTATCTGACTTCACTTAGTATAATAACCTCTATGTCCATCCTTGTTGCTTCAAATGGCATTATTATTATTTTTTCTCATCAGTTGAGTGGGTAGGATTGACAGTCCTTATTCTGGGGTAAATCTTACAATAGGTAATGATCATAGAAAGAGTCTGAGTGTGAGAACAGATTGTCCCAGCGTATTGATGGAGTGACCTTGAGAAGTTGGTATGCTATAGAATCACATCTCTAATAGAGCCAAAAATGAAATAGCAAAAGTAAACTGAAAGCGTCCATTGCTCAGTCATGTCTGACTCTTGGTGACCCCATGGACTGCCTGCCAGGCTTCTTTGTGGAATTCTCCAGGCAAGAATACTGGAGTGCGTAGTCATTCCTTTCTCCATGGGATCTTCTAAACCCAGGGATCAAACCTGGGTTCCCCTCATTGTAGGCTGATTCTTTACCATCTGAGCTACCAGGGAAGCCCAAAAGTAAGCTGCTGCTGCTGCTGCTGCTGCTAAGTCACTTCAGTCGTGTCTGACTCTGTGCGACCTCATAGACGGCAGCCCACCAGGCCCCCCTGTCCCTGGGATTCTCCAGGCAAGAACACTGGAGTGGGGTGTCATTGCCTTCTCCAATGCATGAAAGTGAAAAGTGAAAGTGAAGTCGCTCAGTCGTGCCCGAGTCTTAGAGACCCCATGGACTGCAGCCTACCAGGCTCCTCTGTCCATGGGATTTTCCAGGCAAGAGTACTGGAGTGGGTTTCCATTGCCTTCTGAGAAATGTAAATAACTTCATGTTTAAGAAATATCACATTACTAGGATGTTTCTGAAAACTTGTCAAATAACAGAGCAGATCCCATAGCCCATGTCACAGGTAGAAGTCAATTTTTATAGGCAAGCCCACTCGGATATGTCTCCCTATTTTTTTCTTCTGCAGATGCTAGCATGTATGAATCTTGACATGAGATATCCGTCTGTCTTTCCCTCTTTCCCTCAATCTGTACAGCAGGAGCTGTCTGTCTTGCACTACCATTTTATCCCCAATTCCTTGCATGCTGCCTGAAGCAGTATACATTTAATGAGTGAATGGATGTTGAGTTAAGAGACTTATAATATCACTGCAATAGAAATAATACTGATATCTCAAGTTCATTGCTCTGCAAATGCTGTTATTGGGTTCTTGAACAGATGCTGTTGTATAAAAGTTTTAAAAATTGTTATAAAATTCAAGTGAAGATAGTCATTGATTAAAACAAAACATGAAATTTAGTACTGAAAATTTTTGAAAAATTCAGATATCTCTATTAATTAGTCCTATGCCTCTTTACACTTCCTTTGACTTTATAAATGCAAGGGAATATTATAACACACACACAGCTGAAATAAGTCTTGTTAGGAATGAAATTCAGTATCAGCCTGAAAAAAACCATGCTTCATGTGCCACCATTTGGTGAGATTCTGGAGTTGCAAATAATTATTGCTAATTTTCACATCAAAATAGAATAGAGATATTCCCATTTATATTATTTAAAATTAGAAATAATGCTGGAGATTTTAAAACCATGCCTTAATTATGCATACAAGTATAAAATTTAAATCCATAATTTAAAAATGTCATGAATCAATTTCTAGTAAGGAGAAGTGTAGCAGTTAAGGGAAGCTCATGAAGGACAGGGAAGCCTGGTATGGGGTCTGTCCATGGGGCCACAGAGTCAGACACAACCTAGGGACTGAGCAACAAGATTTTTGTATACCTGACTGCTAATGGTTGTTTTACATGTTAATTTCTGACCAGTGTAAACAGGGGCAAAGAGATTCCAAGCTGTGGGGTCCCATTTCTTTCCTAAGGTTTCGGGACCTAAGAGGCTGTGCTTGCTATTTTGTGTGAGACTTGACCTTAAACTAATGAGACCAGTTTTGCCTGTGGGATTCCTAAGTTGGCTTTGAAGCCAGTTCCCAAAGAGGACCTTGGAAAATGGACTGAACAAGGACAGCATTGTAGGAAACAGTATTTACCTTCCGCGGGGACAGCCTCGTCGACAGGAGAAGCTGTAGTTTAACTAGAGATCACCTTGGTGAAGATGGATTTTCACAAGTAATCATTTTGTGGCCAGATGCCCCAAATTCTGATTCTGCCATTGGGGTTTTCTTGCTGTGGTGCCCACTTCTGTAGGGCCACATGGGGTCCTCCTGAAGGTGAGAACACTGCCCACTGCAACCCGGCTCCCTGTGAGTGACAGGGGCTACAGAGAACAAGGTGTTTGAGGAAAACTTGAACTCTGGCTACCTGCTGTGATCTTCTTCCATCAAATTGTCTGGAACTTGGGTCTTTTGGACACAGCTATTGTTAGTAGACTTCAGACTGTGCCCAAGCAAGAGTAGATTCACCTGTGGCTCAACTGGTAAAAAATCTGCCTGTAATGCAGGAGGCCTGGGTTCGATCCCTGGGTTAGGAAGATCCCCTGGAGAAGGGAAAGGCTACCCACTCCAGTATTCTGGCCTCGAGAATTCCAAGGACTGTATAGTCCATGGTTTCACAGAGAGTCAGATATGACTGAGCTACTTTCACTTTCAAGAGTAGATTGGGAAGATTACACATTTTGTTCATTTCAGATTTTTCTTTTCCTTCTCTTTTCTAAGTTTGCTGATTCACATTTTCAAAAGAACTGAAAGTCCTATTCTTAGTAGGCACGGTATTGAAAAAGATTTAGAGGAATGCTAAAGTTAAGTTCTCTAAATGTACCCCAGCCATAGAAAATCTTTTGAACATAATTTTGAGAAATACCATTTAAAATTAACAGAGTCCCTATTGAATTATTGTGACCTGTATGGAAACAAATAACTTTGATGTGACTGAATAAATCTCTGCAATTTTTTGGATAAAATGCCTTTACCTTAGCTGCGAATTTCAGAGTAATCTTGCAAATGCTATAGTTAAGTTAAAATGCCTTGCAGGTCAGGAAGAATAATCTTGTCTCTTATTACCTGGAAGTCACACCACCTCTTCAGGCCATAGAGATAAGTGTTTGGTGAAAACAGACTCTATGTGAAGTATTTTTACATTTAGATTTCTGTTTCATGTATTAAAACTGTTTAAAGGTACCTTAGGCCATACTTGGGCTTCCCTTGTGTCTCAGCTGTAAAGAATCTACCTGCCAATGCAGGAGACATGGGTTCCATCTCTGGGTCAGGAAGATTCCCTGGAGAAGGAAATGGCAACCCATTCCAGTAGTATTGCCTGGAAAATCCCATGAACAGAGGAGCGTGGCGGGCTACCGTCCCTGGAGTTACAAAGAGTCGGACACAACTGAGCAACTGAGCTTGAGGACAAGCACACAGGGCTGTACGTGAAATTCATTTAAAGAATTCTATTTGAAGTTTGTTTGTAGAGAACATTAAACATGTCATAGAGAGGGTATACGATTTCTGAAAACTAAAGCAATAATCTGTGATTACTTTAAAATACATATAAGGATCATCCAAAACATTATAACTATTATTTTATTGTTTATAACATTGATAAATGCTGCTAAATAATTGGTAAGAAGGATTCAAATGCTGGAATAATAGGGCTATGTTTGTTTTCATTTCCACGTGATTTTGTACCCAGATTTAATGAGAACTTCTGTAACCCAGATGCACTGTCTCATCCCGTGGGCATGACAGTATCAAACCTCTGAAAAATTCACCTTGAGGGAAAGATGGCATACAGCTTCTGTTGCTGAATATTATATTTTAGGATGAAAATTCTCAGATATGTATTGGATAAAATCTTTTTAGTTACAGCCGTTCAGTCGTAATGGTAGTACAACAATTAAAAAAGTGAAATCAGGAAAAAAAATAATAACTTCATAGGTGGAAATAGCGGAATAAAAGAGTTAAATAACAATAAATTAAAACTAGATTTTGAAATTCTAAGTCATAGGAATTTTTATTAGAAACAAGATTTTCTTTTGATTTTAAACATAATGTTGCTGTTGCTCAGTCTCCCAGTCATATCTGACTCTTTACCACCCCATGGACTCACTGTCCCTCACTGTCTCCCGGAGTTTGCCCAAGTTCACGTTCATTGCATTGGTGATGCTGCCCAGCCATCTCATCCACCGATACCCACTTCTCCTTCTGCCTTCAATCTTTCCCAGCATCAAGGACTTATCCAGTGAGTGGTCTGTTCACGTCAGATGACCAAAATACTGGAGCTTCTGCTTCAACATCAGTCCTTCCAGTGAATATTCAGGGTTGATCTCCCTTAATATTCACTGGTTTGATCTCCTTGCTGTCCGAGGGAATTTCAGGAGTCTTCTCCAGCACCACAGTTCAGAGGGATTAGTTTTTTGACATTCTGCCTTCTTCACGATCCAGCTCTCACATCCATACATGACCACTGGGAAGACCATAGCCTTGACTATGTGGACCTCTGTCGGCAGAGTAATGTCTCTGCTTTTCAACACACTGTCTAGGTTTGTCATCACTTTCCTGCCAAGAAGCAATCGTCTGCTGATTTCATGGCTTCAGTCACCATCTGCAGTGATTTTTGAGCCCAAGAAGAAGAAATCTGTCACTACTTCCACCTTTTGCCCTTCCATTTTCATGCAGCAATGGAGCCAGATACAGGCTTCCCCTGGTGGCTCAGACAGTAAAGAATCCACCTGGAATGTGGGAAACCTGGGTTTAATCCCTGGGTTGGGAAGATCCCATGGAGGACGGCATGGCAACCCACTCCAGCATTCTTGCCTAGAGAATCCCCATGGACAGAAGAGCCTGGAGGGCTACAGTCCATGGGTTGCAAAGAGTTGGACATGACTGAGCAACGAGGCACAGCAGAGGACTGCCATGATCTTATTATTATTATTTTTTAATATTTAGTCTTAAGCTGGCTCTTTCACTCTCTTCCTTCATCCTCATCAAGAGGCTTTTTAGTTCCTCTTCACTTTCTGCCACTAGAGTGGTATCTGAGGTTGTTGATGTTTCTTCCACCTATCTTGAGTCTAGCTTATAACTCATCCAGCCCGGATTTCTCACGATGTTCTTAGCGTATAGGTTAAACAAACTGTTCAGTTCAGTTCAGTTGTTCAGTCATGTCTGACTCTTTGCGACCCCATGGACTGCTGCACATCAGGCCTCCCTGTCCATCACCAACTCCTGGACTTTACTCAAAATTATGCCCATTGAGTCATGATGCCATCCGACCAAACAAACAGGATGACAACAAACAGCCCTGTCGTACTCCTTTCTTGATCTTGAATTAATCAGTTGTTCCATAAAGGGTTCTAACTGTTGCTTTTTGTCCTGGATTCAAGTTTCTCAGGAGACAGGTAAATGGGTCTGGTATTCCCATCTCTCTAAGAGTTTCCCACAGTTTGTCATGATCCATACAAAGGCTTTAGCATAGTGATGAAACAGAGACAGATGTTTTACTGAAATTCCCTTGCTTTCTCTATAATCCAGCGAATGTTGGCAATTTGATCTCTAGTTCCTCTCTAGTTCCTTTCCTAAACCCAGCTTAGGCATCTGGCAGTTTTTAGTTTGCATAATGCTGAAGCCTAGCATGCGAGGTTTTAAGCATGACCTTAATAGCCTGGGAGACGAATGCGATTGTCCAATGGTTGGCACATTCTTTGGTACTGCCCTTCCTGGGAATTGGGATGAGGATTGAACTTTTTTCAGTCCTGTGGTCACTGCTGGATCTTCCAGATGTGCTGACATAAAGAATGAAAACCTTGGTGCCATCATCCTCTAGGGATTTGAATAGTTCTGCTGGAATTTCATTGCATCCACTAGCTTTATTAATAGCAGTCCTTCTTAAGGCCCACTTGACTTTGCACTCCAAAATATCTGATTCTTGGTGACTGACCACACCATCCTAGTAATCTGGTTCATTAAGATCTTTTTGATACCTTTCTTCCATATATTCTTTCCATCTCTTCTTGATCTCTAACATCTACTAGGTCTCTACCTTTTTTATCCTTTATTGTGCCCATCTTTGTGTGAAATGCTCCCTTGACGTTTCCAGTTTTCCTGAAGAGCTCTCTAGTCTCTTCTGTGTTTTCTTCTATTATTAAGTATTATTCATTGAAGAAGGCCTTCTTGTCTCTTCTAGCTATTTTTTTTTGAAACTCTATGTTTGATTGGATATACCTTTCCCTCTCTCCCTTGCTTTTCACTTCTCTTCATAAAAAATAATATTCAGTAGTAAATACTATTTTAGACCCACTTTAGCAACACCCTAGACTGTTAGAGAAGTACATTTCAAAGCAATTTTAAAGCTTGTTAAATTATCAGCTAAATGATGATTACAACAAAGACGTGGTTATTTCAAGAAATCAATGTAAAGGCCCTAATTACATGTGAAACATACTATGAAATGGCTTATATCCAGGCGTTGTCCAAACATCAATACACCTACTGTTTATTCTAATTTATTTTGCAATATCTCCTTGCATTATTGTATTAGTAGCACCAAAAAGTCACTTTTCCTTTTTTCTTCTTCTTCTTCTTTTTTTTTTTTGGGCTGAGTTTGCTTGTTTAGAAAGTAGACACCTGGAATAATAAATCACTGGAAAGTGTTCTTTGTGCATTTCCTCTTGTTTTCCTTACAAAGAAATTCTAAGAATTAGCAAAAATTCATATCACCATTTGTTTGAGAGTGGATAGCTATGAATGGTTATTTTTATCATAGAGTCGATCTAAAATTAATGGCATTTGAATGTTTATTGGTGTGCTGTGCTCAGTCAAATCCAACTCCTTTCGACCTTATGGACTGTAGCCCACCAGGATTCTCTGTCCATGGGATTTCCCAGGCAAGTGTACTGGCATGGGTTGCCATTTCCTTTTCTAGGGGATTTTCCTGACTCAGGGATGGAACCGGGGTCTCCTGTATTGGTAGGTAGATTCTTTACCTCTGGGCCACCTGGGGAGCCCTTGAATGTTTATTAGTAACAATGCTCCATTAATCAACAAGAATCAGTTGAGATGGGAGGTAGGAATTGGCATACACGTGAGGTTTATTTGAGCACTTAAGTGCTAAAAGACACTTTGTATATTTTAAGGTATTAAAAAAAATAAGTTACCCTTATTTTTATGGTAGTTTAGTGAGATGAGGATGGAAGAAAGATGAGACAAGCACAATTGACATTTTATAAGGCTTAAAATGGCATTTAAAGTTGCTTGCTAATATAGGTTCAAATGCTTGCCAGGTACTGCTGTGTCAAGAAAAGCACCTGGATTTATTTTGTTCTCATCTTCTTTGGATTAAATTTCAATATTGCAGCTCCAAAGTGCTCAAGACCTAGAAGGTGCCCAGCCTAACCCCTGCCATTGCTGCCTTCAGGAACAAGCAACAACCAAACCACAAATCCTCAGTCATTTGACTAGAAGCCACTGTTACTTTTCCTTTTATCATCGGCCAAGGAGGAGTCAGGGCTTGTACCCGAGGTGTCTTGTAAGCACACAGCAACACACCACATGGGATTTGAATCATTTCATGGACTCTCACCTTGCTCTTTCTCCATTACCCATCATGGAAAAGCATCCCACTGTGGGCTTTTTGTTACCATCTGTAACTGGGCAGAAAGAGTAACTCAGGCCACAGCTAGTGTAGAAAAAGCAGGTTGAATCTGGTTTACAAATAGATTTGTGTTCCTTTTCTCTTTTTTCCTTCGCTGCCTACAGCTCCCTCCAAGCACATCTACTTTTTTTGTTGTTGTTGTTCTTTGATCTTATGCTGTGCCTTAAACCACACTGAAATTGTGAACAGCTCGCGTGAAGAGTTGACTCATTGGAAAAGACCCTCATGCTGGGAGGGATTGGGGGCAGTAGGAGAAGGAGATGACAGAGGATGAGATGGCTGGATGGCATCACCAACTCGATGGACATGAGTTTGAGTGAACTCTGGGAGTTGGTGATGGACAGGGAGGCCTGGCGTGCTGCGATTCATGGGGTTGCAAAGAGTTGGACATGACTGAGCGACTGAACTGAACTGAACTGAACTGAATAGTGTCACTTAATTATGGTATTTGGCCAACTCTCCCACATTGCTGTGATTGTAACAGTGACCCTATGGCCAAAAGACACAAGCAGATAGAGAGGACATATATGTTAGGGGTACTTTATAATATGGTCTGCTATCTTGTAGGGATTATTAGTAACACTGTTCAGATCCCATAACTGTGGTCACATCTTTATGGGTATAGTGAAGATTTAAGAAAACTTCTGCAATAATTCCAACCAAAAGCAAAACCCTCTGCTATCTATTCATGTCCTCTAAACTTGCCAGATGCTTGATCCAAATTATAATACAGATTTAAGCATACAATATCCAGAGTTCAAGTTTTAAAACTCTCATGAAGTTTTATCTCAACTTAAGAATGTCTAACTCAGATGAAGTATAAAGTGGGAACTATAATTGTCAAAAGATTCAGACTCTTAGATATGTCTGCTTGAAACATCTGCTGTGTGCTCAGTCACGTCTGACTCTATGCAACCCTGTGGACTGTAGCCCACCAGGCTCCTCTGTTCATAGATTTTCCAGGCAAGAATACTGGAATGGGTTGCCATTTCCTTCTCCAGAAACACCTAGTAAATTGAAATAAAAATTTATTGTTTTTCTTGAATTCTCTCTAGAGCATCCTATCCCTTATAGAGCTGATTACAGATACTCAGGGTACCTGTTTCTAGATGAAACCAGAAGATTATTTGCTTTATCTTTCATAAATATCTTCTGTATTTTCCTGGTAATAGTCATGATTTTTTGAATCTGCATACATTTGGGAAAAACATAATTGTGATAGATGATATTTCTATGGCTTATTTAATTTTTATTTGAACATAAAATCTGTTTTGAGGATGGACCCAGTGCTATCAGTTAGGATTACATGTGTTGTAAGGGCCCCTGCTAATGACATACACATCTATCTTCTAGTTCAATGAGACTGAGACTCTTCTCCATGGAATTGAAATTAAAACTATTTGTAAGGCATGTAGGCACTATTTCCTTTTCTACTTGAAACTGGAGATTCTTTCAGTGTTTTCGTGCATTGAAGCATTTCTTTTTTATTTTTTTCCCCTTCAGCATTGTATCTTTGCCAACACAGAATCAAAGTTGCTTAGGAAGAATAAAGAATATACATCAAATATCCGAATTACCACTCAGAAAACATCTTTTGCCACAGTGTGCGGTAAAGCTTTTCATGTTTGTTTTCTGCTCAGGATATACTGAATGTTGTTCTGACTTCATGCGGATAAGTGCAGAACCATGATTACAGCAAATGTGCCTTTAATCAGCCACGGGTATTTTGGTCCATCTTAGTGTTTAGTTATCTGATGGAGTTTTATTCATTTTATTACTTTAGGAAGCTTATAAAATGGAACGGGGAGTGTGGAAAGTCTCTGCTGTTTGGCAACTTTACGTCATCATTATTATCATTCATTGTTTTGAATGTAACTCACAAGAATCGTAGACTCTGCATTTAAAAACCCTTCATTCAATTAAAACTAAATTTTAATAAAGTCAAATGGGGTATCCCCCATTTACTTTTTTTTCCATAATCACCTATATCATTCCAAATATTTATTATTCTGTTTATTTTCTAAAGTGCCTTGAATAAGTACTAATTAATCCTGTATTAAGCTTTTTCTCAAATTTTTCAGTCATAGTCACACACTAAATAAGACATCATTGTTTTTTTTTTTTCCAGTACAATCTTTGTAAAGTGCAGCCATCTTATAGGTCTAGGATATGTAGAAGAATGATCTTGGATTAAGATCTTAGGGTTATTAAAGGAAAGACTGCTGGCTTAAAACCTTTGGATGTTTGTATCCAAATTGCTACTGTGATAGTGTTTGAGATTTAAGACTCTTAGTGAGAAAGCCATCATAGAGAGTTTACAGAAAATAACTTCTCATCTCTAATTTCATTATTTAAGTATTGCCTCTACTGAATAGAGCACACATAATAAAATTGTTTTCATTTATTATGCAGAATCTTTTTTCAAACAAATATGGAGACTGATGCGAAGAGTTAGCCATTCTTCACTGAAGGAAATTAAGGATGAGGGTGATTTGGGAACACAAGAGAATTTTAATTTAGTGATGAACACTGTTTTATCTGGGAAGGAGGAAAAGGCAGGGAGTTTT
This sequence comes from Oryx dammah, assembly GCF_014754425.2. Classification (NCBI taxonomy): domain Eukaryota; kingdom Metazoa; phylum Chordata; class Mammalia; order Artiodactyla; family Bovidae; genus Oryx; species Oryx dammah. The sequence goes on from NW_024070191.1 coordinate 10,587,170, forward strand.
TTTAAGGAATTGTTTCATTTTACCATTTATCTTAAGCCTTTGTATATTACAATTATAATGACAAGACAAATCATTTCTGAAAAAAATCAAATAATAGAAAATTTCTTCCTCAGGATAAAAGTACATGATCACTAACTGTTCCTTTCTCCTCTCAAAAATGGTAACTGTTCTTCCATTTTAAAACCTTTTTTTATGTATAGCACATTACTCTTTCTCAAAAGTACTACTAAAATTGAATAAATTGTTTTGAATAGCAATCATTAGAGAATGCAATTACTATTTTAACTGGGGGCTAAATTTGTTTTAATATTATAAAAAATTAGTCAAGATGGGCTTAATTAGAATCATTTTCATAATTTCACTTGGACCTTAAATATTATTTAACAAAGATCCACGAATGCTATTGAAATGTAAAAATACAGTCATCACTTGGCATCTTCAGGGGATTTATTCCAGCGCTGCCACCTTGCTCTACCCCGACCCCCAGGACACTAAAATCCTCAGATGCCCAAGTTCCTTTTCCACAGTGGTATAGTGGCTGCATGTAACCACATTTGTCCTCCCATATACAGCCACGCTGTGATTGTGCTTCATGGATGTTGCATTGTTTTCAAATTGAAGGTTTGTGGCAACCTTTGGATGTCCGATGATGGTTAGCATTTTTTAACAATAAAGTATCTTTAATTAAAGTATGTACATTTTTTTAGACATGGTGATGGGTTAGTCACTCAGTTGTGTCCGACTCTTTGTGACCCCATGGACTGTAGCCCACCAGGCTCCTCTGTCCATGGGATTTTCCAGGCAAGAACACTGGAGTGAGCTGCCATTTCCTTCTCCAGGGTATCTTCCCAAGCCAGGGATAGAACCCAAGTTTCCTGCATTGTAGGCAGATTCTTTACCAATTGAGCCATACTGAATAGATTACAGTATAGTGTAAGCATAATTTTTATATCCACCTGGAAACCAAAACACTTGTGTGACTCACTTTAATGAGGTACTCACTTTATTGTGGTGGTCTAGAACCAAATGCACAATATTTCCGAGGTCTGCCTGTATGTTAAATCATTTGTAGATTGCTTATAATGCCTAATACAAGGTAAATGCTGTGTAAATAGCTGTCAGGACACAGAGAATTCAGATTTTGCTTTGAAAATCTTTCTGGAATTTTTTGTTTGTTTGTTTAATATATTTTCTTTTTAAAAAAATTTTTTTTAATTTATTTTATTGAAGGATAGTTATTTTCAACTTGAGATTGGTCGAATCTGTGAATGTGAACACGCAGATTGAGTGAGCTGTACTGTTTGGTGTTTGAAAGTTTTCCACTCCTAAGAGAGATCTGTTGATCCTTTTCTGGTGTGCTTGGGCTTATTTCTCCTTTTCCAGGGCATCTTAAAGAAGAAAACAAACATGAAATTAGCATTCCCAAATTACTATTCCTTTGTATCACGTTTGTCTAAAGGAAGGAAAGTATAACGTTCAGAAATTTAGTAGCTTTCTGATCAATAATATGGAGATAATGAGGTAGAAATGTATGTGAAGACTCTTTATAAGCAACAAAATATTTTAAGAATTTTTATTAAAGTATAGTTTATTTATAATATATTTTAAAAATAGTAGTTGTGTTAATTAAATTATTTTAAAGTAGTATCTACAGTATTTGTTATGAGCAGCAGTATACTTGCCTTTTTTAAAGTTTCTTCTTTCTCTAACCATGATATATAATGCAGATATAACAGCAAGAATAAAGGGAACAACATAGAACTACAAGTAATAAATGACAGTCAGTGGAACCATTTCCAAGTCAGTCAGTGTAAATTTCAAGATTTAGAAAATAAGGGAAGCCTAGTACTTTTATCATCACTATAGAAACACTGTTTAAATATCACGTATGCTTTTGCTAAACAGTTGTTTTCTTGTCATTTGCCATCCAGTTAATTCTATAAAATTCATAAATAATTCAAAATTAAATACAGAATAGTGCATAATTTCTTAGATCAAGAAACAGTGGACTCAGATTATATTAACAGATTTTTAAAAATCTATAACATTAAATTCTACCTGCTCTGACAATATTGTACTAAAAATTAACATGCTACCGTTTATGGTAGCAATTCATCAAGTGTGGCTCATCAGCAAGGCTTATTTGGGACCTCCAATTTCATCTTTTTATAGAAGTTATCCCTTTCCAGTAAATGATTGTATTTTAAACATTTTCACAGTAAACTGACAAAATCACTTTTGAGGTCAAATATTGTTATAACTAGTATTCTTTAAAGAGCAGTCATCAGAATTGACCAAAATGTCCTTGTTAGCAAAACGTTTCAAAAGGAAAAGTACTCCCCTGATTTAAATGTTTCTGCTCCTTTAGAATTAACATCATAAATGCTGCCTGACAGAACCTGAGATTTTTCAGTATTTTAGGATGTTGAAAATATTGAAGCTGCAAGCAATCTGTTAAACCAAATAACGGATAGATTTTCAAATGAGAATGGTCTTGCTGCCAAAAACTGCCAAAGCTGCAGCAAAAAGAAGTTGCTCCTGAGTGTTATGGAGGAGGCCACAGGACAGGGTTGTCCATCTTTCCTGAATATCAGAATATCAGTTTCTGTCTCCTATCCCTGTGCCTGCCTGGTCTCTTTTTCTGTCTGGATTTGATAGTGTCTATATCTTCATGAGCCCTGTAATCCATCTTCCTCCCATGTGTCAGCAGCCCTCTGTGGAAAACAAATCCCTGACTTTGGGCTTAGAGTGAATCACAGAAGCAAATGTGCGCACGCGCAAAGGGGATTTGACCTGTTTCACCACAGAGTGAGACGCTGCAATGCCGCTGGGCCCGGGAGTGTCACCAAGTCCGCACACAACTTGGAAGGGATGCAGGTGGTTCTTTGGGCTTCCCTGGTGGCTCCTACAGTAAAGAATCCGCCTGCAATGCAGGAGACCCGGGTTCAGTCTCTGGATCAGGAAGATCCCCTGGAGAAGCGAATGGCCCTTCAGAGTCATCTTCCTTTCTGTGAAAGCTGCCCCACTCCGTCTCTGGGCTTCTGCTCTGCTACTGGGCCCTTCCTATTGCACAGAAGAGTGAGATTTTAAGTGAATGATTCTTTCACAGCAAAGAATACAGACTCCTGTGTTCTTTAAAGGAAATTGTAAAAACATCAGGGAGACAGTGAGAGCTTCCTTAATGCAAAGGGTGGCACATAAAAAAGGGATTTTCTATTGTGAAAGAGAATTGCTGTGTTTTTGGTTTTGGTTTTTTGGTTTTAATGCGAGGTGACAAAACTCTCCCCACACCTTTTAAATTATAAAATGTGGTCTTATTTTTTTTTAATCAATATCTACTCACATGACTGGCTCTATAATTTATTTTCTGAGGCTACTTAATGAGCAGCAGAGGTTGATCATGAATTCAATTTCAATGTAAGTATATAATTAGATATCTTTTCTCCAGGAGGAAAAAACTTGCATTTGACTTGAATTTTTGGTTGGTTTGAAATCAATACCTACCAAACTCCTATCTTCTTTAATGATTGGAAAAATACATTCCAGAAGAGAGAGATGTTGTATCTTTCTGTTACTGCTTTCTGTGAATTTGGCAGCAAAAGAAGATATCACAGAGACAGCATCTTTTCGACAGATTAATGGAAACATTTAAAAATATGTTGAGTGGCCTTTCTATAGAAGATTGTAGGTTAATATCCTCATCTTCAGGATTTTTTCTCTTTGAATATATGCATGAAAGAGACTTCTAAAACTTTGATGTTACAACACTCATTATATAGCTAAATGTAGAGATGATTGTAGGGAATGATTTTCCAGTTGCTAAAAGGCAAGATTACTAAAAATTATAACATCTTACGTGTATATGGTTTAAATACTGCTTTTGTAGGTCTTGCTGGTTTTGTAAATTTTTTCTTTCTTTCTTTTTTTTTAATTTGGGCTTTTATAATCAGACTTCCATGAAAACTAGATTAGCTGTTTTGTGTGTGTGAAATTATTTTATATTAATTGTAGAAAATCAGTATAGTAAAAAAGTGCAACAAATAACCCTGGGAATATACTGTAATTCAAATACCAGCTACTGTTAACACTTCTCAGGAAAAGTTTCTCTGAGAACATATATATGTACTTATATATAGTAAAGAAAGAAAGAAAGTGAAGTCGTTCAGTTGTGTCCTACTCTTTGCGACCCCATGGACTGTAATCCACCAGGCTCCTCCGTCCATGGGATTCTCCAGGCAAGAATACTGGAGTGGGTTGCCATTTCCTTCTCCAGGATATCTTCCTGACCTAGGGACTGAACCTCGGACTCCCACATTGCAGGCAGACGCTTTACTGTCTGAGCCACCAGGGAAGTCTCTATATATTGTAAGGTGGAATCATATATATACAAGCCATTTTTAACCTCTTTCCACGCAACGGTATACTGAGTAGTATGACACGTGACCTTTAAATGACAGACTATATAACAAGGGTCAAGTTCAGCCCCCAAACATCCCGCTGCTTATTCTATTCTTTCTTTATCCCTCTCTTCCCATTCCTGCTTTGGCTCCACTGACGTGATTGTTTCTTACTCTTGTTCCTTCTCTGATACTGAGTGAGCCAATAACCTGTTCTAGAAGAACAGCAGCACAGGCTCCGTTCATTACAAGCCCTAATATGATGGCTCCACCCATGAAGTATAAATACTCTCACCTTTTAGTTAGGCTTTCACTGAGAAGGGTTATTGGTAGGTGGCGAGATCTGACAAAGTTTCCAAGAAGGTACCTGAGCAGGGTCCAGCTGTACACTCTCAACAAACGCCCTGGAGTTAGGAAGTGCAGCAGGGGCGATGTGTCCAGACTTGCTGCGGCAGAATTCCTGCTGGCTGACCTTGTGCAAATTACCTAAACTCTCTGGGCTTGGTGTCCTCCTTTGTAAAATGGGGCTGGTGCTCGCACTTCCTTCATAGATGTTTCTGGGAAGCAGGGAATTTGCACACACACACACACCAGCCCAAAAGAAGCACTCGGGACAGTGTCTGATGTGGAACAGGCAGCACCTGAGCTCTTGGTCAATCGCTGGGAACACTGTTCTCCATCACTGTCTGTGCTAATAATAAAGCAAATGTGTAGTGGATTTCACAGAAGGAAGGTTGGTCAGTCAGTGTGAATGCATGACTTTGCTGATGGTAATCGTTAGAAGAAAAATTTAAACAACTCTGTTAATGCTTATCTGGAGTGACAGAGGGTGACTCAAGGACATACGTTCCTTTATTAAATCTACCTTATTATTATTATTATTAATCACATCATTTATGACTAGATACTGCTGCATATCTGAGTAGATATATTCCATTTGGGGGCACACTGAGACTTGCTTCAATCAGTGCATAAAATGTGGAGCCCAGGGCTTACTGCTGATAGAACACCTATGGAGAAGCAGCTACATAACTGATTCAGAAGTCCCTCATTTTATGAAGTTTACCTTCTAGTAGAGTTACATTACCACACGTGACAAACAGAGCACAGTCTAGGAGGTGACAAACCCTCCTCTTTGAAACAACATACATGTACATTTAGTAGTCTGGCAAAAAGCTTCATGAAGGACGCAGGACTTGACCGTCTCCTTGAAGATGTGAAAGATTTGGAGAAACGGGAAAAAGGTCAGAAATAATTCCAGGTAAGGGGGAAACAAGGAGAATAAAGGCAAGACTAAACTATGGAGCAGATGAGCCTGGGTTAGAAAGCTGAGAGTTTGCAGAAAGGATGTACAGTGAGTTAGGCAAGGTGCACACCAGGGGGAATGGTTCATATTACAGCGATGTCCCTTGGACATGAGCATTCAGGTGTCCTCGGGGCCACCAGTACTTCAGGCCAGCTGGCGACAAATTCAGAGGTTCCAATGGCCACTATCAGATGTGATAGTTCACTCGACAGACTCGCAGACTTCACTCAGAGCTATTATGTGCATGCGAAAGGGAAAGTCGCTCAGTCCTATCCAACTCTTTGCGACCCCATGGAATATACAGTCCATGGAAATCTCCAGGTCAGAATACTGGAATGGGTAGCCTTTCCCTTCTCCAGGGGATCTTCCCGACCCAGGTCTCCTCCATTGCAGGTGGGTTCTTACCAGCTGAGCCACAAGGGAAGCCCAAGAATACTGGAGTGGGTGGCCTAACCCTTCTCCAGTGGATCTTTCTGACCCAGGAATTGAACCAGGGTCTCCTGCATTGGAGGCTGATTCTTTACCAACTGGGCTATCAGGGAAGATGATATGATGTGCTTGGTTACATTTATTATAGGGAAAAATACCAGTAACCACCAATCAAAGAAAGAGATCCAGAGAAGGAGGAACTTGAACACTGAGCTTCCAAGGATCTTGTTCATGGATCAAGGATGGCATTTTTTCCCCTCTGGTCAATGAAGTGTGATAGTACATAGACAACACTGCCAGCCAAGAATGCTTAACCCAGCCTCTGGGGCCCTAGAATTTTATGGTGGTTCTAGCACACTGTATATCTGACCAACATTTGGTCTCCAACCCTTCCTGGAAGGCTAGAGCTAATATCTTTAGTCTTTAGTTCCTTTGGAGCTTGAAGTTTCTATGGCTTGTCCCAAAGCCTCTATTATTAATCACATCATTCAGCTGCCCTGTGGCCAAACCCCCAAGAAGACAAAGACATTCCTACCAGGCAGGATTTTATGGGTAGTGGTGACTGCAGCCATGAAATTAAAAGACGCTTACTCCTTGGAAGAAAAGTTATGACCAACCTAGATAGCATATTCAAAAGCAGAGACATTACTTTGCCGACTAAGGTCCGTCTAGTCAAGGCTTTGGTTTTTCCAGTGGTCATGTATGGATGTGAGAGTTGGACTGTGAAGAAGTCTGAGCACCGAGGAATTGATGCTTTTGAACTGTGGTGTTGGAGAAAACTCTTGAGAGTCCCATGGACTGCAGGGAGATCCAACCAGTCCATTCTGAAGGAGATCAACCCTGGGATTTCTTTAGAAGGAATGATGCTGAAGCTGAAACTCCAGTACTTTAGCCACCTCATGCAAAGAGTTGACTCATTGGAAAAGACTCTGATGCTGGGAGGAATTGGGGGCAGGAGAAGGGGATGACAGAGGATGAGATGGCTGTATGGCATCACAGACTCGGTGGACGTGAGTCTGAGTGAACTCCGGGAGATGGTGATAGACAGGGAGGCCTGGCGTGCTGCGATTCATGGGGTCGCAAAGAATCAGACACAACTGAGCGACTGAACTGAACTGAACTGACTGAGTTATCTCCTCTCAAGACCTGATTGAATGCAAAGACCAGAACACTCCCCAGGTTAATTTGATCCTTCCCTCCACAGGATGGCATAGCAGTGTCAGATTGAAGCAGTTACTACTGTGGAAATGCTGCAGTTTATTGAAACTGAGACAAGCATATTAGATGCAATCTTTTAGAAAGTTGATTCCATTCGTAACTGTAGCACCTAACACAATGCCTGACAATGTGACTGCTAAATATACTCGGAAAAGAGACTGCTTGAACATAAAGGGATAACGTTTTTGAAAATATTTCACTTCACTTGTGTATGTTAGGGCTTTAAAAATGTTGGTGTCAGAAAACCTTCATGAAAGTTTGGAAATGACATGGATGGTGTGGGGTAAATATACAGATGTGCTGAATCTGAGACAGTAAGAAATTCACTTGAAAATTTCCTAAAGCAGTTGGATGGTGGACTGAAATCTAGGTAACCGATGGAGAGTAGACATATATTGCTCTTATTGTTTACTTGCTAAGTTGTGTCTGTTGCTGCGACTCCATGGAATGTAGCCCACCTGCCTCCTCTGTCCATGGGGTTTCCCAGGCAGGAAAACTGGAGCGGGTTGCCATTTCCTTCCGCAGGTAATTTTCCTGACCCAGGGCTCAAACCCATGTCTCCTACATTGGCAGGTGGATTCTTTACCACTGAGCCACCAAAAAAGTCCTAGGCATATATTATAATTCTGTGGTTATGGAATTGAGAATCATGAATGCAAACGGTTCTTCAAAAACATGATGTTTTTTTAACATTTTTTTTAAACCAGGGATTTAGATTTTTTCACAGTTATTTACAAACACAAAAGTATATGAAACACATAAGCTGCATATTCCCTGAATGTTTATGGGCTGTCTTCTACATCGAGGATGATAGAAATTAATTTTTCTTTATTCTACTCTAAGGGAAGTGGTGGTTGGCTTTCCCATTCTCCATCATTCATCCCCTTTCCATCTCTCTCTTCCAGAGAGGCGGCTGCATGACTCAATCTGAAAATAGGTCAGGGGCTGAGGTCTACCCTGCAGCTCTGGACAGACTTTGTCTCCCTTTTCTTTTCCTCCTACCTCCTTAATACCAGAATGTAGCTACTCTAGATTCAGGAAGATAGAAAAAAAACTGAGGATACTTTGCAGGCGTCATGGAACTAGTGAACCAGCATTAGCTGCTGCCTAATTTTTGGACAACTCGTTATATAGACAATAAATCTCTATATATGTCAGCCATTTTATTTGGGTTTATTGATGCAGCTGGATTCTGAATTTATAAGCACGCTGGCTCAGACCCCTCGTTAGTAAAATGTAGATGATCTTAATAACACCTAACTACTCCTGTGGCTGGGAGGACTGAATTACGTTTATGAAAATGGCCTTGCAAATCGTAAAATGCCATACAAATGTTAGTTGTTATTGCTCATAAAAATCATGTGTTCCCTTTCTCCACATCCATTTATGAAGCTCAATGATGATGGCTGAAACAGTAAGTTTGCTGAAGGAGAAAGGAACAGGTCTGAATGAGTTATTAACAGCAGTCATCTTCCATGGCCATGCTTTGAAAGAGGACATCTGACTGCCGTGAGGCTAGCTGCTTCTGCTCCACTCCAGAGGAATTCACGACTATATTCTCATTTCTCCCAAGTTCATAGCTTCCAGAATTACTATTGGAATTTCTTTTTTTTTTTTAAGTAAAAATAAATCAATAATATAATCTCAAATAGTTAAATATACAAAGAAGATTAAAATTTACAATAGGGTAAAAACTTGTAAATATTTAAGAAAGATCTTAATATCTTTATTAAGATCTACTCTATTAGATCTACCCTATCTTTATTAGACCTGCTCTATTCTTTATTAGATCTTTTTAAGATCTTTCTTTTTTTTTTTTAAATTTATTTATTTATTTATTTTTAATTTTTACTTTACAATTCTGTATTGGTTTTGCCATAGATTGACATGTGAAAGGAGAATATTGTGTTGATGATGTGACTAAATGGGGGGCTTTTTAAAAGAATTATGCAAAAGGTGAAGTCCTTTTAAAAAACAAGATGCTATGCCACAATACACCCAGTGTCTCCACGCCAAACAAAAACACAAAGACTTGCATTACAGTTCAAGGAAATTTAAATTTATCAAGATGGCAAAGCACATAATTCATATGCTAACCCGAGGCTGCTATTGAACGAAACAGAGTTCATCCACAGTGTGCTGAAAATGTCTAGGGGTTTACTTTTCTTCACACAAAATGTGTAAAACTAGCTACCAGTTGTAATCTTTCATTTAACTTTCCTATACTTCCAAGTGCATGGGGATTTGTTCTGAGTGAGTCTCTTTACACCAGCCTTATAAGGCCAAGTGAATACTCGGGTAGGTCACAGCTGTTTGGATTATGTATCTTGCATGACTTTGGACTCCTGAAAGGAGCTCCCTCGCATGCCTTGACCTGGGAAGCTATTCCACATTTCCTTCTAGGAGGATGCAGATAGGCCTCCAGGAAAGCTATGCTTGCAACCTGCTGCTCACCCACTTTAGGAATTATAGCACAGGACAGAGACTGGGGTGAGGTGAGTAAGGTACAGATGAAAACAAGCCTCAGTGAGCAAGACAAAAAGTTCAATGTGGTATCTCAAGTGATCAAAAGAAATGGAAAACATCTGTGATGAGCAAAGTACCAAAAATCTTTGCATTATTTTGAATTTTTAAAATTTGCATTAAAATACAATTTATCCTAATTACTAAGTGTGCGTGTGTGTGTACTACGTTTTAGGTTCAAGACAAGTACTTTACTCACCCTACCCTAGTTACAGTCCTACTTGAGAAGAAAAATAATTTCTTATGAGAAAAGGCAAATCCTCTATGTTGCTTTATCATATGGCTCAATGTTCACTAATGGAGTAAGCTTCCTTAAAGTCAATGAGATGGCAAGTCTAATTTATTTTTTCTTTGTAATTATTATCTGGCTTCAGGTAGCTTTAGCCACAGATCCAAACAGTCAGACATGAAGTATAGTGATGTAGTGTGAGTATCATAAGCAGTATACAGCTTACTCTCTTAAATTCTTCCTGTTAATTATTGCAATGTGCCAGCTTTTGAAACATCTTTCCCAATATCTCAACCCATTACCCTAACAACTGAGGGAAGGAGAGCCCACCATAGTAGATCCTTTTGTTAAATGCACATCAACTAATATTTATTCATTGGCTTTTATTCAATACCTCTTTTGTGCATGTAATTTTTAAGTTAACTAGGGATACAGAATTGAATAAGCTGTCAGTAAATTTACGTTACTTGTGGTGCTGGACAAAATAAGCAAATGAATATTTAATACTGTGAAGAAAGTAAACCAGAGTTAGAGAATAGAGTGATGGGTAAGAGACTTTCTTTTACATCAATCACTTCATCTCTTTTTCCAATGTCATTATATTCTTGATACATGAACAGAATTGTTGGCAGTCTTGCGAAGTTCCAAATTATGAGTGAAATGGGATGTTGGTTGTCATATTAATGAGGTTTTCTTAGTAATTTAGTGGTCTTCTCCAACATATGAGACTTAAATAACCCGGCTTCATAGTTCTGAAGGGAGCTGGCTGTACATTGCATTATTAATCCACTCAAAAACAATCCTCACTGCAAATTAATATTATCATGGATATTAAAGGGCATCTAGCAAGAGTGAAAACTGCCAGTGTTGACTCATTGTCATGCATTGTGAAAGTGTTATATCAATGCTATCGTGTGTTGTCAGTATTGTCAATTATTGTAATACCATCATGCATGGTCAATATCAGATAACTAGATATGTTAGTAATCCTTCCAAAGTACATAAGCTTTAGTCTTCAATGCCTAGTATTTTAGTGGCTTGTTCTCTCTTAAAAGGAACAAAGAAGGGACCAACATATAAACATCACTTTCAAATGTTTCATTTTACGTTTGATACATATGCTACTTACAATGAAAGCAAAAGTCACTCAGTCATGTCCAACTCTTTGTGACCCCATGGACTATATAGTCCATGGAATTCTCCAGGACAGAATACTGGAGTGGGTAGTCTTTCCCTTCTCCAGGGGATCTTCCCAACCCAGGGATTGAACCCAGGTCTCCCACATGTCAGGAGGATTCTTTACCAGCTGAGCCACAAGGGAAGTCCAAGAATACTGGAGTGGGTAGCCTATCCCTTCTCCAGTAGATCTTCCCAACCCAGGAATCGAACCTGGGTCTCCTGCATTGCAGGTGGATTCTTTACCAATGGAGCTATCAGGCAAGCCCAATATGGTTCTCTGTCCCTTTAAAATGGTTTTCTGTCTATTTAAAAACCATTTAGTAAGCACTTTCTCTGGACCAGGAAATAAGGGTGAGGGATCAAGGGGGTAACAATACAAACCTTGATTGCTCTCCAGTGGAGTCTATAAGGAAGGAGAGTATGGATTTGAACTGTTGCATACATTGCAAAGATAAAGAAGTAGAGAAGGATGTTTCCTGCATGACTGAAGAAACAGATCTAGGTTTGTGGGTCAAGGCAGGCTTCTTGGGGCAAATGATGTTTAACTTGACTAAAGAAGTGATTAAAAAGATGTCAGTGTTTGGGAAGAGAACCTGAGAATATGCATTATGAACTAAATCTATGAGGTAGGCACATGTTTGTGATGTTTCAGGAAATGAAAAACCAATGGGCTTGAAGTGTTGACGTGAAAGCAGAAAATTGCCTTTTATGTTGGTGAGGTTAGCGGAAGCCCAGTCAGGCAAAGTCTGGCAAGACATATAATTGTTCAGAACTAAGGGGTAAGAGGAAGTGAACGATGGAGTTAAAAAGGAATGAGGAGACTGGTGTTTTAAATAAATCCTTCTGACTTATTAAGATGAAAAAGTAAAGATTAAGATTAGAAATGGTTCAGGATGATGAATGCAGTGCCTGGTATAGAAGTCAATGCAAGGAATGGCGCACAGAAGGCTACAGCATTGATACTTGACTTTTGCCAAATGGGTGGAATCTGCAGACGCGAAAGGAAACAGCTTGCAAGATTCCACAAATGACTGGGTGAGGCTCATGAAAGAAGGCATCAGGATTAAACCCAGATTCCCGAGGAAATGAAAAGAGAGTGATGATCTTTATAAGATTGCTACCTGTGTGTCTGGGGAAGATGACTAGCATTTTCTACACCCACCTGGGCATCATTTTCTGATTTCTCAGCTTTAGTCACTTCCCAGAATTATTCAGAAAGTCATTTCAAGTTGGAGGACTAAACAGGGTCTCAACCCGATGGCAATCACTTTGAGGTTTCTCTAATGGGTAATTCATTTAGTTCAGAAATTTCAGCCAAAAACTTGGGTGAGGAAAAGCATTCTTGAGTTCCACTGGAAGGCTTAGAAGTCTGAGGCAGGATACCTGTTGTGTTTGAAAGAAAAACATGGCTCTTATCAAGTTGTAAGCTGTAGCTCTCAAGTTCTCAGCTTCTGGAATGTTCAGTGAATATCGGGCTTCAATATCCTTGTAAGACTTGAAACCCTGCAACTTTGCCTTCCCTTTCCTTCTTTCATGGTGTTTTGTTTTGTTTTGTTTTGTTTTCTATCCTTCTTTAAAGGATGAACACTTAGTATTAATACCAAACATATTCATCTGTTCTTTGCAAGCCATTTCTTCCCACTTCCTGATTTTGTGTATTTATATGACTTTCAGTTCTTAAATTTTTAATAATTTTTTAATTATTCAGTGTGCTATATTTTACTTTTCACCAGAAAAAGAAACTGGATATTTCTCTTGTCCTACTACTGAGGATCTAAAAAAAGTTTAATCCCATAGAAACACCACTAGTTATTCTGAGCTCTTATCTTCTAGTGCTTACACCCCAATCTCCTATATAAACCTCTGCCCTTTTTAATGTTCATGACTCTCATTTGCTCATTGTAAGACTATACTCCTCAAATGTATTATCTGTCTATCCCACTGATGGGTATAAAACAATGATCTAAATGATATATACAGATTGTAAAAAGGGTTTGTCATCTAACTGCTTAAATCATGTGATAGTGCAAATGATAGAAGATTTGTATTAATCAATATTCAGTTCAATTCAATGTGTATCTACTTGTCCTCATCTGTCAAGCATATTGGTTCTCAATTGCAGGTCACCTTCCACACTAAGAAGGGTGACATGACATTCAGATCTACTCAGTGAACCCTCTTTTGGACATCTGTTCATTCTCTGAAAAGAATAGGATCACTTTAATTAGGTTCAACATCATAAGTCCCGTCCTAGTCGAATGTGACCCAATTTTCTCAGTCTAGCTCTGTGCTTGTATGTTCTGTTCTCCATCCAGAAGGCTCTAATAGTTAGTCCATGTTCTCAAAAAAAAAGGTCAATATGTATAGATTAGATGAGCCATCTCAAATCTGTATGTGATGCTTTCTAGCAATATTGAGCAAACTAATAACCACAGAGAATCAGAAATAATTTTAGAAATTTTATATATTGACTTTCTTTTGCAAGTTCATAGTCAACCCAGATGAAGCATTTATCCCAGACTTTGAAGCCAAAGGATAATCTAGGCATTCATGTCTGCAAAAATGTTACTATAAATGTTCCCCTTGCCTCCCTCTTTTCCATTTATAAATTAAACAGACTCTGAGGCCACTTCTAGGACTAGCTTTATATATTTCCATGATTTTACTTAGTTCACATATATTTTTTTAAATAGGGGAAATCAATAAATTGTGACATCTTCATAACTTTAAAACTTTCTTGATGTGTGTTTTCACTTCTAAGATTGTTGATTGTTCTTGATAATGGAAAAATGCATACATACAACCAAACTATATATGATATTTTTCATGGCTCAGGTCAAAATTTGCTGGACAGCCTTTCCCATTCAGTGCCTGAGAATACTATGTTAATAATACTCATTCAGAAGAATGCATTTAAGAGTCTGTATCAATACCATAGTATATGTCAAACTCTTTCTATAAAAGAAGTAGTTTCAAAGACCTGTTCAGGCTAGTATCACACACTAAAATAGGATGTTGTCATAATCACTGCATATTAAAATCTTTCATCACCTCAATCTTACTTTAATTCATTTCTGGACTGGCTCCTGTCACAAGCAGTACATTTATTATGTAGGTGTGTTATTTTATGTATTTGTATATAGAGGTTATTTCATTGCATTGTAGGTAGAGTTATGGATAGTTGGTTTGATTATTTTTAATATACTTTACAATGAAGAGGAAATAGAATATTTTTAAATTTTTAAAATATTTTTATTTATATATCCACTGGCAATTTTTAAAGGTTCTGTGAGTTTCAACATGAATAATATATGATCTGAATATTTCAACTGGAGAAAATAGAACATATCAAAATAATAGTTCTCTTTTTTAGTCAGGGGAATATTTGAGATTTATTTTAAAACAAACAAAAAAAACTCAAACTCAATCCAGTGCCATTCTGACATCAGTGTCTGCAAAAGTCAGGTGACATTTAGTGAGAAAACAGCAAACAAATAGAAACCACCCCTCCCACTACTGCTTTGTAATCAGGCTGTACTATGTAATGAAGGAAACAATACTATTATTACTTGCTCATGAAGTGTCCACTTTTGATTTCTCCTGTAATTTATCTTCAACTGACCTGATATTGATTTTGTGGGGAAAATTGCATATTCTCCAAGGAGAGTTTTACAGGACTAATCTCAGTTTGTGCTTTATTTTCCCCCCACCCTCCCGCCCCGCCATGGTTTATTCTTCCCAGTGATTTATCTACCTAATAACATTATAGATAAAACCTGGTCTTTCAATTTATTTCTTCAGGAGCTGTTCATGTTTGAGCATGCTTTGCCCTTAATTGCCTGGGGATTTTTAGATAGCCCTGTCTTCAGTGGTCTGAAACAAGTCGCAATGTAAGTAATTAAAGCACTGAGCAGCAGACGTCTATAAATGGCTGTTTTGCTTCCATGTGTGATATTTAACTAATTGCTCATTGCTGTGAAAACCTTTCACTTCATAGATGTCATGACTTTAAAGTGAATAAACATTGCTTTTATATGTATTAAAATAGTGTAGTGTAATAATGAATACTACAGCTTCCAAGTACTCAGAAACTCTATATGCTGAATAGGTTGATTGCAGACGGTTGAGATTATCATCCATGCCTTAAAAACCTGTAACATACATTAGACTTCTACAGAGAAACTACAGGATGTGGTAGGGTGAAGTGGGTTAGCTGGATTGAGAGACTTGGACCCTAGTACATTCCTGCCTACTTTTACTTCTTGATTGCCTCATCGAGAAAGTTAGGGATTACATTAGATGACTGTAAATAGACTTTTCAACAGAATGTTTCCATGGGAGATAAAAAAGGAGATGTGTATGGAGTGAGATGAATGCCTTGTATCATTCAAACATTGTCATCTAGATATGTACTTTGCTATTTGGAAGATATTTTTTGAAAAAAAAAAAATAAATAGATGTTTCTTTGGCCCTTAAGTTTTGACACACTGGTAAAACCTTTCCCTGAACTTCAATGTTCAAATGATATTCTTGGCCAATCTACCAAATGCTGCTTTAGGAAAGACTTTTGCTTGCTGGACCTGTGTTTTTTGAAAAATATACTCAAGAAATGTGATGTATGAACTTGTTCTGAAGTTTACATTAGGCATCATGAACTCTGTACCTGCTATTTATTTTTTATCATGGTCCTTTCCCTTGAAATGTTGTTGGCAGCTTTTCTCCTCTCTGCAGTTGAATGCCTGGTAATAATAATGTCCCCCAAAATACAACCACAATGAGTAAATAGCAATAGTTCTTTTAACTCTCTCAAAGGAAAATTTGATGCCTAGCAAGACATTTTCTTCTTCCTCAGGCATTTAAAAATGACCTGAGTCTGCAGACACAATCTGGTATCATCTCTGCCTATAATAAAGATGTCAGTATTAGAAAGTGTGCTTTTCACCAGTTTGCATCTTGGATGGATCACTAGTTGGATGGTTTTATTCCTAGAAGGATGGCGGTTGAGGGCAAGCAAGACAGACTTGAAATATGCTCTCCGGTAGGATCTTTTTTTTCTTGTTGTGGTTTCCAGCTTGAAAAGGAAAAGAAGGATTTCAGTCCGAAGCTGACTTTATAAAGGAGAGACTGCTTCAAAGCAATAAGAAGTAACATTTTTATTCAAAGACTCTTGAAGCTTGTAGATATTTACGCTGAGTTTGCAGGGCTTTTCTGCAGACACTTGAGGTTTTTATCAGGAAGAATCATAAAGCCTTGGCAAAGGAATGCATAGAGGAGAAATAACAGGTCTTATTAGGCCTTTTCAGCCAGCTGGTGTAAAATTCTTTCTTTCTTTTACAAAGGAAACATTCCTTTGTGAAATTGCCACGGACCTGGAAGTGGTCCATCTTTATTAGAAGGCTGATTGTCGACACCACTAGGTGGCAGTGGAGTCACGCATTTATGTTTTTTCATGGTTTCTTCCCAACCAGGAGGGCTTTAGGCAGCAGTGTTGTTTCTAAACCCCTCCTGCATCCTGATAATCCAGTCTCCTCTATTCACAGGACAAGCATGTCTGTGCTGAATGACTTAATCTGTGTATCAAACTCTGAAATTTCCACTTACGTTTGCCTTTATTTTTCAAATAAAACATTTCACTATATTTTCAACACGATAGTACAAGTTACCATATAGTTTTTTTTTTTTTAATGATCAATAGGAGAATGTTCTTATGAGGATATGAAAAATGAAAAAAAAAAGAGAGAGATGACAGTGTTTTAAAAATTCATTCTAAACAAAAATAAAGCTTAAATTTGTCTGATTATTTTGAAGGATAAATAGGCATATATGATCCAAATCTCAGAGTATTATCAAGGGCATCAGTGTCTGAATCACTTAATGTATTCATGTAAAATATTTCCTCCATTAGACTTTTTGGGAATAATTATGTTTTAGAGGGGTGCATTTTATATAGTTATACTTTTTGTATGGTTCTGAATAATTTATGTAGATTATTATAAATTCTTTCCTAGAAATATACTAATTTGTTAACAACTGATATATTCCCGCATTCCTTTGCAGAGAAACTTGTAATACCCCATTTCACATATTTTTGGAAGACTTCCATGTTTCAGGCTTTTATCACCTTCTTCGACATACAAACTACAGTTATCTGTAATTCAGAGGGTTTTTAAAAAAAAACTCAGTAGCATTATTTTCTGCTTCTCATGACTTTTCTTGTCATACTAAAAGAAAATAAAAATCGAGCCCAGAGAGGTATACATCTGACTAAACTTGTTTTGCATATGAAAATTCTAAGCTTTATTTATCCAGCTGCTGCTTCCATCTTGGTCTGATTCTTTCTAGAGAAGCTGATCTAAAGAAAACTTGAAAGAACCACTCTTAGTTCCTCCCCTTGCCGGAGGCCGAAGAGGAGCGCACATGTACAGCTTCTTATAGAGGAAGGAGCCCACAGCTACTTCCTGTCCTCAGTCTCACCCAGAAATTCTCCAGATTAAGGGCCATGCTTCACACCACCCTATCCTGTGAGGTCTGGGAAATGCTGACTCAGAGGAGAAGCCCCCACTGAAGGGGAGAAAGCGTAGGAAAAGGCAGGGTAAGAGCTGAAGGTCATATTTTGTGAGGCTGATGAGAATATATTTAGGATGACATATGGGTCAATGTTGGAGAAGGCAATGGCACCCCAGGCCAGTACTCTTGCCTGGAAAATCCCATGGACGGAGGAGCCTGGTGGGCTGCAGTCCATGGGGTCGCTAAGTGTCGGACATGACTGAGCGACTTCCCTTTCACTTTTCACCTTCATGCGTTGGAGAAGGAAATGGCAACCCACTCCAGTGTTCTTGCCTGAAGAATCCCAGGGATGGGGGAGCCTGGTGGGCTGCCGTCTAAGGGGTCACACAGAGTTGGACAGGACTGAAGCGACTTAGCAGCAATAGTAGCATGGGTCAATAGTGCCAGACTACCGTGGTTTCATAATAATGCGATGAGTGTCCGCAAACAAAACAAAAACTGACCAATAGAAAAACTTTTCCTTACTGACCTTCAAAACATTCATCTGCTAGGCTTAATAACTTCTCAAACTTCATTGTTTATCTTATAGGGGTTTTTCCCCGGTTGTTTTGTTTTTCCCAATAGGTGGGAATGATAATATAAGAGGAGTGTTCAGTTGTCCGTCCGACACGTTGTGACCCCGTGAGCTGTAGCCCACCAGGCTCCTCTGTTTGTGGGGATCCTCCAGGCAAGGATACTGGAGTGGGTTGCCACCTCCTACTCCAGGGATAGGAGGAGTGTAGCAAATTCCTACCAGGTGTGTGATTCTAGTAGGTCTCCGCAGGGCATGTGGCTTCATCTGTGCTTCACCCTGCCCACTGGTGGCAAAAGCGATAGAAACCACAGATGTGTTCTGAAATACCTGCTCTTCTGCTAATGTTCATCCTGACCTGTTTTCATTGTCTCGACCTGGTTACTTTTGAGATAGATTGTATCAGAACATCTTTTGGACTCCTGTGAGTAAGAACATTCATGATTAAATTCATGCATTAGGCTTTAAGCCATGCATGGATGAGGCAGGCACATCTTGGAATGGTAAGAGTCTCTGATAGAGCACCCAGTTCTACGTTTTATTAATACAACCGCTATTCCTGGGGAGGCAAGAGACTGGATATGGGACTACCAATCTTCACTCTTGGTGACATTCTTACTGGATTTGTAAGGGTATGACCGAGGTAATAGACAAATCAGAATGCATCATTTATCCATAGAGAACAAGTTGGGTCCCAGAGAGCTTCCCTGGTGGCTCAGAGGTTAAAGCGTCTGCCTGCAATGCAGGAGACCTGGGTTCGATCCCTTGGTTGGGAAGACCCCCTGGAGAAGGAAGTGGCAACCTACTCCCAGTATTCTTGCCTGGAGAATCCCATGGATGGAGGAGCCTGGTGGACTACAGTCCACAGGGTTGCAAAGAGTCAGACACGACTGAGTGACTTCACTCACTAGGTCCCAGGGAATCTTGGAGTGCAACATAAAGGAATGCATAGATTTCCTTCTGTCTCCATCTTTCATAATTTGAGCTATTTAAATTCAATGCCCAAACAATTGACTTTCCGTATTTAAATTCCCCAGTTGAATGACATGACCACCCTCTTGCTTGTCACATTTTGGCTTTTACGAAAGACTTCCATTATTTATCTACATTGATTAGATGACCTTTGCCATCTATCTGCCAGCTTTTAAAAGATGTAAATCTTCCATAAGTATAATCTGACTGCATTCTCCCCAGGTTAATTAGTATTCCTGGTCTTCTGTCCTTTGTTTATGATGCACTTTCTTTACTTTTGTACCTGCTCTGACTCATTTCAAGACTGTATCATCCTTATGAGATACCAAGATTAACCTTTATTGCATAACCCTAAGAAAAACAAACGGTTTTTATGGAACTAGAATTTAAAGCATTTATTTCAACATCTGCTTGCTCTTACAATGTTGAAACTATTGTACATATAAACTACTCCACATCAAAACATACATAGACCAATTTGTGAAGACAATAATGCAACACAGAGTCAAATGAAATGAAAATTTTTTGTATTTTCTCTGGCTTGGAAATAAGGAAAGACTATAAATAGGTTTGAATAGCTTTGATTTTTCTCAGTGCAATACAGGGTTTCACAGCCCTGAAGTTATCTTTTGAACTATCTAAAAATTTCCAGACTTTTTAAGGAAAAATGATACAGGTATATTAACTGTGATATATAATAAGTGCAGTTCGAATACTAAAAGAAAATATACTACAATCCCTTCATGTAGAAAATTGGGAAAACAGTAAGTCAGATCTGTAAGGCTGTTTGGGAAAAGTGTTGACCCATGAATTTCCAAACACTTCTCCAAAAATTTCAATAGGATCAGTGACTTCCTGCCATGTTCATGTACAGAGGACCTTCTACAATAATTGTGAAACTTGGTGTTGAAATCCATTTGACATCCATGTGTCTTGGTACTGTATCTTCAGCCTCAAGAATGTGGTACCACAATTTAGTCTCGTGGGAATAGCATATCACTTGAAACAAGGCTATAGTTTTATTTTATTATGTGATGATTATAAAAACTTTGTGAATAACCAAGATCAAAATATTTCTTTCGTTCTTTGCACGTGACACTATTAAACCATCCCTACAGGTACGGCAGCAATGCTGCTGCCCACAGAACTTACAAATTCAACTCAAAATCAATTGCAGGCACAGTGAGTAAGATGCTGTCTTACATGTACAATGACTGACTCTTTAAAATGTAAAATGATATGTCCATTTTGCTAAGCTCTAATTTACCATATTAAAAACTTCCAAACAGTAGGTGAAGTTTCTGTTTTAAGACCTAAAAATTTGGTTCTAGAGTCTTAAAAAAAAAAAAAACCCTCTTAAGGCTTTTCCTCTTGAAGAAAAAGGAAAAGCAGAGGTGGTGTTTTATATTTATTTACTAACCTAATTTGTGGCTATGTGTTTGGGACGTGAAGGTAAACATTTTGCAGGAGCTCAAAGAAGAGTTAAATTTCTAGGAACTCTTGAGCAGAGTAGACAGACCTAAGTGGGAACAGGTGAGCAAGAAGACAGAGTGTGCAACGTTCGAGTGGAGACATCACTGAACACAGCTCAGAGGAACGAGCCCACACCGGACAGGCTTATTTACTTGCCAAGATAGTCATGGCCTCGAATGAGGGGGCAGACACTACGCAATAGTCTCCAGGTTGGGTTTCCCCAAAGAGATGCTTACCCTGGGTGGAAAACAGGAAGGCTTTACCTCCGTCCCAACTTGCCCATCTTCTTCAGTGTCTCCTATTTTCAGCAGGAGTTTGTTTGATCTCTTCACACTTTCCTTCTGCTGGTCTTGAGTTTTTCAAATTTATCATAATTTAACATTACTTATATTTACTTGCAAATAACTGAACTGAACTGAACTTGCAGAGGACAATTTAACATTACTCATGTTTACTTGGAAAGGACAAAAAAGAGAGGGTTGGTCATGGATCTTAAAGACCACGTGTTTCTGACGTTCAGGCATGAGTTTGAAGTGGTGTCGAGGTAGAGAGGATGAGGCCCAACCTCAGTTACACTAGGTGACTTGGGAAACATCCCAGGGGTAGAAGCAAATCTCCTTGCATCCTCTGCACAAATTGTTTGCAAAGTGGGAAGTGGCTTCTCTGTGTCAGACTGTGCCTGATTCCTCTTTTAGCCACCTGAATCAACTGCCCTGCTCACTCACTGGTGTTCAGATTGTGACAGTTCACTTGGTGTGACCCGAGGAGAGATGAGGGCCAGTTGCCTGGGTGGCAAAGCACGTGCTGTACATGTTGGTGGACTGCACACAGGAGTGCCCGCCGCCCTTTTTAGGCAGTACTCATTTACTCCTCAGATGCCACCCACTATTCACGCAGCGACAGCACTGAGAAGTGGCTGGCTGCATGTGTGTGGAGTGGAGGAACAGAGGATGGACCTAACACTCCATCAGCTCCACAAGGCCTCCCTCCCCATCCCCATTTATAAAAACAAGCAAACAAAAGTTTAGGTAAAGTCAGGTAGAAACTTAGAAGCAACACCACCGTGACAGTATCTTAAAGACTACTTTAAAATCTTTAATGTGGAAGCAAAAGCAACTTAATTTTTATGCAGCCATATTTGGAGAGACTTCTATTTCTAAACTTTTGCTGGCACTTTGGGATATGTCATCGCATAATGAGCAGTGTTTACTCTTAGTGATACATGGCAACCTTTTGAGGTCTTGGGGTTAGTTTTTCTAATCATGTTTACTCCAAAGATTTTGGATCATTCTACATATTCTCCCAACTTCTCCATAAAATAGGTGAGGACAATAATGCACCAGAAGTGTGAAGCTAAAGCTTATTTACAGAAATAGATCAACAACTAGAAAGCACAGTTTAAAGTTTCCAGGAAAAGTGCGCTTACTGAAAGTCATGAAAGTAAATGTTTGCTCTTGAAATGAATCCTGACTCAAATAATGAATTGTTTTTGCCCTGATAAGAATCTTTAACATTTAAGATTTTAAAATGTTGAGGGCATGGACTGGCTTTGTCTTGTGTTTCTGGATTGCGCAGAGCTTTCTGCTAACTCTGAGTTTTTGAACAACTCTCTGGGAATCCATGAAATAGGAAACAGGCCAGGAAAAGCAGTCTAAAGGGCCTTCCAGTGGTCAGAGAACATGAAAGTCACTTTAGAACTCAACTACTATTTTAACTTCGGTTCTGATGACTCTTCTATCCATGTTTGGGAACTTGGTGGCCTGTGTCTCCAATCTCACCTTCTGGTAAAACACACTGACCTAGATCTGAGAAGCCATGATGCTTTTTTTCATGGGGCCACTGTGACACTTACCCTATAGCCTAAGAGGAAGAATAATGAGTCAGTCCCCCAAGGATCCTAAGGATTTCAGTAGTGTCCTAAAAGTGTACCACTTCTTTTATGTTCTAGTAATAATCACATGACTTGGAAGGTTGACCATGCATTGTACCATTTTAGTGCAATGAATATTTTCTCTTGAGTGGCTACATGGCATAAGCTAAACAGAAGAAAGACATAATATATTAACCCGTGTGTCTATTCAGTATTAGTGGTCAGAAAGCGCCTAATTCTCTCTCAAAGAACCTAGTCAGGTAATAGAATTTTTGCTTTGAAATCTGGTTTGAAATCTTAGAAAGCCAGTGCAGTGAAGTTTATATTACATGCATCATCCTTGTCAAGTGCTAACTTAAATATGTTTCCACAAGAAATATTATTTCCTCACCCCTGCCCATGGCTTCCACTGATAACATATCATCAGCCTAGGATGGAGATTTCAAGGGTGACAAAATGTCATTTACATAATAAATGTTACCCTCGTTTTCAGTTTCAGGGATGTCTTATCAATAATTTAGAAAGAATTAATAATATATTTATAATACATGCTAAAAGTAGGATAAAATTATTTATAAATGCTTAATAAATGTTTGATAATGCTTTTGCCATCCATGTTATAAATGATAAATAGGTGACTATAGATACCTTGTTAAAAATTAATGCCCACTGGTTATGGTTATTCTATAAAGGCTTGAAAATGTTATTAAAAAAGTGAATTAACCTCATGCTTTCTATAAACCAATTGTGGCAAAATATAAACTTTAAGGTAGTTTGTACAAATTCTTGGGTTATTATAGCTAATCATATTTACTCAGTACTGGTGATTTTCTATGCATAATACCAAGGACACAAAGATCCACTTTCTCTTAATCCTAAATTCTAAATCAGTAGTTGTCAAACTTTGATTTATTACATCCTGAGATATTACAGATTTAAGGAAATTACATTTAAATCCTTTACACTCAAATGTGAACTTCAAATTGTACTTTTTAAAATTAATTTTTACGGGAGTATAGTTGGTTTACCATGTTATATTACTTTCTGCTGTACAGCAAAGTGAATCAGATATATGTGTATATATATTCACTCTGTTTTAGATCCTATTCCCAAATAGGCCATTACAAAGTAGGAGAATTCACTGTGCTATACAGCAAGTCCTTATTCAGTTCAGTTCAGTTCAGTCGCTCAGTCGTGGCCAACTCTCTGTGACCCCATGAATTGCAGCACGCCAGGCCTCCCTGTCCATCACCAACTCCCGGAGTCCACCCAAACTCATGTCCATCGAGTTGGTGATGCCATCCAGCCATCTCATCCTCTGTCGTCCCCTTCTCCTCCTGCCCCCAATCTCTCCCAGCATCAGAGTCTTTTTCTAATGAGTCAACTCTTCGCATGAGGTGGCCAAAGTATTGGAGTTTCAGCTTTAGCATCATTCCTACCAACGAACACCCAGGACTGATCTCTTTTAGAATGGACTGGTTGGATCTCCTTGCAGTCCAAGGGACTCTCAAGAGTCTTCTCCAACACCACAGGTCTAAAGCATGAATTCTTTGGCGCTCAGCTTTCTTCATAGTCCAACTCTCACATCCATACATGACCACTGGAAAAACCATAGCCTTGACTAGACGGACCTTTGTTGGCAAAATAATGCCTCTGCTTTTGAATATGCTGTCTAGGTTGGTCATAACTTTCCTTCCAAGGAGTGAGTGTCTTTTAACTTCATGGCTGCAGTCACCATCTGCAGTGATTTTCTTGTTAGTTACCTAATTTATGTATATTGTGGTATGTGTATGCCAGTGTCAATATCCCAATTTATCCCTCCCCCAGTAATCCCTTTGGTAACTGTAAGTTTGTTTTCTGCATGTCTGACTCTACTTCTGTTTTGTAAACAGGTTCATTTGTACCATTTTTGTAAAAAATTCCACATATAAGCAATATCATATAATAATTGCCTTTTTCTGTCTGACTTGCTTCACTCGGTATGACAGTCTCTAGGTCCATCCATGTTGCTGAAAATGACATTATTTTGTTCATTTTTATGACTGAGTGGTATTCCATTGTATATTTATACCACATCTTCTTTATCCATTCATCTGTTTATGGACATTTAGATTGCTTCCCTGTCTTAGCTATTGTTAATAGTGCTGTTATGAACGTTGAGGGTCATGTGTCTTTTTGAATTATGATTTTCTCTGGGTAAATGCCCAGGAGTGGGATTATTGGGCACATATCCAGCATAGTATGAACAGTAGCAGAGGACCTTGGACAAGTAAAAGGACAAGAAAGATCCTCTGTAATGGCATAGAATGAAAGAGATATTTAAAAACAAATCAATTGCACTTCTGTGTGAGAAGAAATTCAAGGTTGTAGCATAGGACTGCAGTTTCCTAAGGAGGTTTTTATTTATTTATTTTTACTTTTATTTGCATTTATTTTTTGCGGCATTTATTCCCGGGCCATAAGTTTTTGTTTCTTCAGTTTCTTCTGGGATATCTTTTTCTTCTGTGCAACCTCCTCTTCTGGTTTAGAAACAATCTGTTCTTTTTCCATAAGGATCATCTCAGTGTGGCAGGGAGAGCCCATGTAGGGGTTGACATGACCGTGAGCTCTGTTAAGTCCTGCACCACCTCTTGGGGGCTTTGTTCACCTGGATGTGCTCAATGACCAGAGAATCTACATCTAAGCCCTTAAGTTCAGCATTACTTTCTTCATTTTTGAGCACGCGTAGTATAAATTCGGCACTCTTTTTGGGCCACCGACCCTGGGTCCTGTGTTTGGCCTGTGGACACCTACCGACTCCACCATTGTAATGACCAATTGGCACACATTGCTTCTTTAAAGTGACGTCCTTCAGACACTTGTTGGCTTTTCAGATATGCATACCCTTTATGGCCTGGGCAGTTTCATGAGTGTTCTTAAAGTGAACATGGAGATTTGAACCTCTTGATTTGCATGATTTTGTGGGGTTTTCAACTCGAGTGACTAGGGCACCATTTTTAGAGGTCACATCAGGCCACTTACTGGAAAAGCCCTAATTTGGAATTGTCACCCAATCTGCTGGACTCTCACAAAGAAAAGCATGGAGTGATGAGTAAGTGACGAGGGCTCTTAAAGGTGAGAAGCATCGACTCTGGGTAACCATTGGGATTTTAGGTATGTAATAATCCATTTCTCACACATCCCAGAAAAAGGAGGGGCTAAGTTTCTGGTATACTCTATAAAAAATGTGTACCCACCCCCTACATCACCCATAACATTTACACATATGTTTGTATATAACATTTTTTGAAACTTATTTGGTATTTTTGAAACCACCCAATAGCCTGCTCCCCAGAGAAGGAGGGTGCTGTGAGGAGCTTCCAGGAAAACACCTCTGCGAATTCCACATATGCCTACTAGCCCACTGATCTCATGAAATGTGAGACGCTGGGGCTGCTGGCCTAACACAGGGAGTGTAATGAGAAAAAGCAGTTGCCTCCACCATCTGACCAACAGTACAGGAATTCGCGGGGACAAAGTGTGAAACTCTCAAACGGAATGTTGTGGGGTTATTCTTGGTTATTCTGAAATAAGCTTTTCTCTAGACATATTTTGCCAAAGGACTCTAACATGAAGACTGTGGGTGGAGCAGGAGTAGCCCCATGGGTGCAGAGTGGGGAGTTTTCCTGCCAAAGCCAGCATCACAGCTCCGCAGGCACGCATGTGCCCGTCACCCTGCTGCATCAGGGCAGCGGGGCCGCCGCTGACACTGAGTGCACACCGCACCCATGAGGATACAGCTGCGTCAGGTGCTGAGGGAAAACGGTTCAGTAAGGTTTTCCTGTCCACGGCTTCATACACAAGGACAGACACACTCAGACTTGGCCCCAGCACACTTATCTTTATTACATTAATAAAAACAGTTCCAAAGTTTAAGAGTTCTACAGAACTCATTCTGTAGAAGATGGCAACAATATAAAATACACGGTGTTCCTGGAGTGAATTTAAAGGACTGCAACCAGGTAAGGAGGAATAGGCGTCTCTGAGGATGAGAGGCAGCTTTAAGATATTTATGATGAAAGTTAAGGCATGGCTTGGTAAAGTAAACACAGTATTCAAGAAGGGGTGTATCACTTGCAGTGTGTATTATCCCAGGATGTGTGACAGAGTGAGTCATTTGTGGGAATGAAAGTATGTTTGCTTTATTGGAACAAAAACTGAGATTGAGGATTAAGGGATTTAAGAAATTCAAAACTTGAGTAAAAACTCAGGGATGACCTCACTCTGCTCTGAATTCACCTGTTACGAATCATCCAAGTGATTTATTTCATAGCTAGCAAGCACTGCCCTTCCTTATTATTCAGTTCTGTTCAGTTCAGTTCAGTCTCTCAGTCATGTCCGACTCTTTGCAACCCCATGGCTGCAGCATGCCAGGCTTCCCTGTCCATCACCAACTCCCAGAGTCCACTCAAACCCATGTCCATTGAGTTGGTGATGCCATGCTGCCATCTCATCCTCTGGCGTCCCCTTCTCCTCCTGATCTCAATCTTTCCCAGCATCAGGGTCTTTTCAAAGGAGTCAGTTCTTCGCATCAGGTGGCCAGAGTATTGGAGTTTCAGCCTCAGCATCAGTCCTCATTATTACTATAGGGCTTTTTATCTCCTTAATTAAATCATCAGCTTTTGGGGAGTAAAAAATACCTGCTATCTCATCAACAAGCCCTGCGCTGGGTACCTAACTGGCATCCAAAAATCATTCATGGGTTTCAGGGTTAGTCACAGTGTCGCACACAGTTGGTCACTTTCTTCTGCTTTAGTTCACTCTATTGGATCCAGTTCCAGTAATTCGTTCAGTCAGGTCAGTCCAGGATTGTGGCAGACCATAAAATGGAAATTAAGGGACCGACTTGAGAAATATGGAGAAAATCATCAGTAGAATTTAGTGACAAACCGGGTAGAGTATGACAGAAACTCAGGTGCCATTTTGGAAAATGCCAACAGCGTCGTTGAGGGCAAAATCACCTGAGCAGGTGCCTTTATGCAATCAGGCAGTGCCATAAAAGATCTCGTTATCACAGGAGGCTTTTCTCCCCCTCTCCTTCCTGGCGTGCAAATACTGTCAAGCTACATTAGCACCGAAAGGAGTTAGATTGCAGTGACCTTTACTAATCCACCGCATTTATGTTTGTACTTTTCTCGCAGTAAATGTAACATTACAATTATTAATGTCAGCATTTTCTTTGGAAACAGTGGTGAACTCATTAAGCACACTGCCAGGTGTTGCCCACCCCAGGTGTGAACCTAGTGGTTAGTGAGATGTAAATAACTCTTTATGGAAAATTTGCAGTCTACCGAATTAGTAACCGCACACAAAGCCAAACTAGTTTCCTGTGATTGGCTTCCTTACAACACTAGCTGCTTTAGTGCAGGTTGAATAAAAGAGTAACAGATGCTCCTCCTTTTAGGATATAAATCAGATTAGCATCTACCTCCTTGCCCTCTGTTTTCCAGAGATAGCTGTCAGCCTTTGCACAAAAATGGGGAGAGATCCACCGTGAAGCGTATGTCAGGATGCTTGGTATAATTTCACCCCGTTTCTGTGGGATGCGAGCCCTGTGAGCAGTGATGACGTTTGTCCAACCACTAAGATGCTCGTTGCCTCAGCATCTCCCATATCACTTGCTATTTAAAGGAATGGCATATGGTCGGGGGGGAGAGGCGAACCATACTCTCGGATCCTTATGCGACAGCTGCTGGGCGGCTAGCAGCTGTTTCGAGGTTCCTTTCCTGGTTCAGATGCTGTTTTCCATTTCTCTTTCTGTAATCTCTGAAACAAATGTCAACATGATTAGGAGAGGGAAAAAAAAGAAGCATGTTGAGATCTCAGAGTCCAGATGAGCCAGTCTGTTAGGCTACTGTGACTGCTGTTTGTTACTACCTGATGTCATCTTTAAAGAGGCCAGATCCTTGAACAGGTTGTGAATTCCCCCGTGTGACATAATAGCGCTAACGACAGAACCCTGCCCCCTGCCGCCAGCGACGGGTGGCTGCCGTACTAAGTATGTGGGTCTGCAAAATAGATTCGATTAATATAATTTACACTGGATAACTTGTAAAGCAGTCATGTTTCACTATTTCTGTAGCCTGAGTTTTTTTTTTTGCAACATGGAGACTGCTTATTTTTACTTACTTGATGCTGCTGTGGGTACAGGTAGGAAGTAATTATTTTGATGAGATGTTATGCTGCGCAAGTGGGCCACCCAGCTATAAGGTCTTGGGCAAGTGACTTAACCTCCCAGGGAAAGCAGGGGTAATAATTTCAACCTCATAATGCTGCGGTGAGTAGTGCATGAGGTACCGTGTAATTATCTATCAATTAATACTGAATATAGCCTGTGTTCATAAATGCTGGTGTCCCACTGTTTTCGTGAAGCACTGATCAATGCAGTGCAGTGCCTGTTTGGGGTCTTCAGTAAACACGCATTGACTGAAAATGAATTATATGTTGTTGCAGTTTCTTGGTTGGCATCAGTCATATCCAGTGCTTTCGTACCCAGCGCTCTCACCACCAGCAGCACTGTTCCTGGGAAAAGTTCACTGTCAGGGGGAGCCCTCCTGAGGAGCCACACCACTGCCCTGCTGCCATCACCTCTGCACTTCGCCCGCAACATCTAGGTAGATTGGTTGAGGAGAGTCCTTTTTTTATACAGTTTAGTTTCCTCCTCTGTGTAATACGATTATAATAATTATCACAAAAGCCCTTTGACTTAGCATTGCACTATCAATATAGTGTGAGTATAAGAAGAGATGAAGGGGCAGTTTGATTACCATTAACCCCTTGATGGCAAGGACTGTTGTCTTTGCTGCTTGTTAGCCATACCCAGGAAGCCCAGTGCGTCTAGGAGGCTTTCAACAGAGTCATTGAATAGTGAGATGAAAGAGCCAGAAAATTTTTAAGCATAATTGGTAGGATAAGTTTAACTAGGAGCTCTCATTTATAATATTCTGCCCTGTATGCACAATGTATAGAGGGCAGATGTTAAATGATTTTGTCATCAATTCAGAAGAAAGTAGAGATAGCAGGTTCAGGTTCATCTTGGTATAATTCATTGCCGTTTTCTTAATCAGGTCCTAGAAAGAAGTATACTTTTATTATTATTTGTTTAATTCACAAAATAGCTCTATATTTGCTATGAGCCATGGTTAGGTCATTTATTCCTCATCGTAACCCCGTGAGGGAGGTACTGTAACTATCCCCACTGTATACCAGTAGAAATACATGCATAGAAAGCTTAAGCACCTTGACCTCATTCATACATTTGGTTGGCCATGGCAGTCAAGCTTTCCATTATTGCAACATCCTTCTGAGACCACACACTGCCTGTCTCCTTAGCAGATCATTTTATACAGTGGACATGTAAGGGAGAGGCAAAGTAGAGTGAGGAATAAAAATAATAATTTCTAAAGCCATTGTCAAAGGAGACAGGGAGATAGTGCAGCTGAGAGAAACCAAGAATTGGGGACTTCCTGTAGTGAGTGAACTCTGGGCACAAAATAAGTGTGCTATAATCTAGCCCCTGCCTGCTCTTGCACTCCTGTCATATAACCTCCTCCATACACACAGTGATTTATTCAGAGCTGGCAGTGTCTTCTATTATTAATCTTCTTCTTCCATCTCTGCCCTGTCTGCATGCTCACATGCTTTTACCCAAAACTGAGCTCAAACTTCACCTTCTCTGGGAAGGAATCCCCTCTTTGGGTAACTTCTTTCTCATGTTTCTCTTGTATATCCTTGAGCCCTTGATTATAACAAATGTACTGTGTTGCCTGAAGAGCCCTTGTTTCTGAAAGTGTCATATTGATGAAAAAATAATTAGCCTTGAAAAAAGAAAAGGCTCCATGTCCTCTGTGGGGGGTGAAGGTATTCTTCCTCCTGACTTAGATTTTGAGACTTTCTAAAATCATTAAGGTTGGGAATACCTTATAGTTAATTCAGTCTTTCTCCATTCTGTGTTCTATCTAGTTACATTCAAAAGGAAATCTAGATTCTGAGGGGGGAAAAATGTATCAAATATATAGAATGAGTAAGGGACACGGTTTGCTCCCAGTTGGAAACACTTTAATGAACTATTCTTATCAATAAAAAGCTGACACTTGCCGCTTAAAATGTGTCAAGCAGAAGCTGTGCACTTTGCCTGGAAAATTATATTCAAAAACAATAGTAATAGTTGCTAAAACTACCTGAACAGGTAACTTGTCCAAAATCATGTATCTGCTAAAGTATATATTAAACCAAGCCTAACCCCAGAACTCAAGCTCTTTATCATCTTCACACTGGACCTCTCACTTCTGTGTCTGCTTTTCAATGGGGAAAAAAGGGGGAAATACTTAGTATGAAATTCTGATCAGCATCACAACCCAAAGAATGACGTGATGAAGGTCATAAGTTGGCCTTTTCTCAGGGTAAAGGGGGGCAGAGTGTAACTTGCTTTTGGAAGAGGAACTTACAAAGGAGAGGGCAGGAGTAAAGGTCTTTACCAAGGGAGGGGCTGTGTGAACAGAAAGGGGCAGAAAGGCAGGCCCTGCAACCTGCTGTGCAAAGCTCTGCCAATACTGCTCGAGTCCAGCTCTGTTTTCCTTTACGCACATAGAAAAGACCAAATGAGTGATTTGTGGGAGGTCTACGCATCCTTATTTTTAGCATTTTATATCCATGCTATTAAGAGGGAAGCTGAAGTCTTGTATTGTTCGCCACACATATTCAGGTTGTATTATCTGTGCTTTAAACATCACACAAAAGCACTTGTGTAACTAACAGCTGCCTTTTCCCAGTCAAATAAGGGTCACAAGAGGTGGCATGCCTAGAAGAGTTACGCAGTATCTCAGGCCTTTGCTCTTCTAATCCCTGTGTGGAAAAGCCATTAATACATTTCTTCAGAAGTGTTTTCTGTTGTTCTCAGATGAAAGGTAGCATCTCACTGTAGGCGTATTGTACTCAGTAATTGCGAAAGTAGGCGATGGAGGTAAGAAGTCAGTTTGGATCGCAGGTCAGCTTACCCCAGCAAGAGTGCCAGTTAACCTGTAAGATGAAGCTGTATGCATTTCATCAAGAGAGTGTAGCGGTTTCTTTTCACGTGAATATATAGTAAAATAGAAGAACTTCTATTTTAAAGAACAGTTAACCGATGTTCCCTACTTCCCCTACCCTTCAAGGCAGAGACATATCCTGAATACATTCTCCACAGTGACATTTGCATGTTTGAGGTTTATTTCCTTCACCACAAACTTGTGTCTAAGTGACAGTGGCGGATTTACATAAATCAGTTAGCTCAATTGCTCTTTTTACTTAAACTCTGAGAAATGTCCTTATAAATCTTTCCCTTCCCTACCAAGTAGAAAGGACAGTGAGAAAAAGAGCTCTGCTAGTTCCAGCAGCAGGCTCAACAAGTGCCCACTGGTAATAGATTTTTTATAAACATCTTCATGATGCCACCTATTGCTCACCCTGTGCTTCAGTATTTGAGAAATGGGCAATTATTAGCCGGGCAGACCGAGTTCCAGGACTCTGAATGCACAGGGACTGTGCCATTTCCAGCCATTCAAGCCCATATTGTATTGTCCTCAGGAGAAGGGGGCGACAGAGAATTAGATGGTTAGACAGAATCATCAACTTAGTGGACATGAGTTTGAGCAAACTCTGGGAGATGGTGAGGAACAGGGAAGCCTGGAGTGTTGCAGTCCATGGAGTCACAGAGTCGGACACGACTGAGCAACTGAACAACAGTACTTTAAGTTTACCACTACTTGGATTCAGTATTTACACTTGACTTTTCGTGACAAATGAACCTGAGACTTTCAGTGGTTCCCATTATGCCCACTTTGTCTTTGAGTCTATTCTCCACTTGCCTCTCACAGGGTCACCCAGGTGACATCAGATTGTGGGTATTTGGGGGTAAAAGGTGAAGGGGGGCAGACTGGATAGAAAGTGATTTGGGTTCAGTGGAAAAGTAGTATTTTTAGAGATGGAAGGCATATGTATACTCTAACTATAGACTGTGAAAACTGAGAAGAAATTATGTAAAGAGGAGATGCATTTTGTTTATTATTAAAGAAAAGTTTGGTTGTATTTTTATTTATAATACTTGTTTTCTTGATGAAGCTAGACTAATTATATAACTTAGTTTTTAATAATAAAGTTCAGTATATATCAAAAAGAGCCACTTGATTAGATGTCTTTTATTTATAAGATAATCCTATTAAAATGTCAATTTATATAATCTTTTAATATTTATGCAGAATAATAATTACCATCTATATAATTAATATTGCAAGTTATCTTATTTGAAATAAAATAGAACATTAAAAAGAAACAAGCACATAACATTTCGTATCTTAGCAAGCTATTATTTTAGCATTTTTAAAACAAATTGTATTAAGCCTTCCAAGAGTGTTCTCCTATCTAAGCAAGATAATCTATAAAAGTAAGATGTTTGCTCAGAATGCTGTCTTTGTTCCTTCAGTCCCTAGGATACTCTTTAGGGCATAATTGGTGCAATGGGTATTTTTTCGTTAATAGTATATGATGTATTCTAAAGCATAGAGATGGAATTCGTATTTAAATTCGCAGAAAGACAGACTAGTATGTGTGTTGCTTTCCAATTTGTTCTTTTCCAGCCCTGCTGTTGCTGCTAAGTCGCTTCAGTCGTGTCCGACTCTGTGAGACCTCATAGAGGGCAGCCCACCAGGCTCCGCCGTCCCTGGGACTCTCCAGGCAAGAACACTGGAGTGGGTTGCCATTTCCTTCTCCAATGCGTGCAAGTGAAAAGTGAAAGAGAAGTCGCTTAGTCGTGTCCGACTCCTAGCGACCCCGTGGACTGCAGCCTACCAGGCTCTTCTGTCCATGGGATTTGCCAGGCAAGAGTACTAGAGTGGGGTGCCATTGCCTTCTTCTCTTTTCCAGCACAGCAGGGCACTAATAATAGGCCAGGAAAAGGCTACAGTGACTTCTCACGGTAGTTTCCAACTCTTGTTTTCTACTTACTATAATCCGAGGTGGCAGCACAATTCAAACACAAAGGAATAATTCTGAAACAAAAATGATGTGTCTGTTCCAAACACATATGTTTGAAATTGGCGATTTTTATGACCTATTCTTTCTTTTGGCAAACGTTTACTACACTTAGGCTAATTTTCCTGTAGATCTTTAGTATGATCACAGACTATGAAGGGCCACAGGAAAATTCTTAGTTGTCCTCAAGGTAATTGTGCGTGAAAGTCATGGCAAAAGAGTGGGCCAGCCCGGGTCCCCACTGTTGTTTCTTCCAATTATTATTTTGAGATGAGTCCATTGTATGACCTTAGACATAACAGGAAACTTCCTTAGTTGCATTCATTCATTTATCACAGCCAGCGACTGCTCGGAGGACATAGTGGCCTCACAGATCTTATATTCTGGTGAGGAACTGTCAAATAAATAAGCATATGAATATTTAAATAAGATCATTACAAGTTGCCGCTGCTGCCCTGAAGGAAATAAACTCACTGCTCTGAGAGAGGGGAAAAAAAAAGAAGATAGATCTAATTTAGATGGTGTGTTTAAGGAAAGTGTCAACTAGAAACATGTAGGCGTAGGAATAGTGAGAACAAAACTGTTACACGTGGTAATTCTGGATCATCTTACCTCTCGAGTTTGTTGTAAGATTGGTGGGAGGTCATTGTTGTGGAAGAACATTAAAAAAATTGCAGATGAAATATAAATCTACAATTTTGTAAATTTTATGAAGTGTTAGAAAGATGCTTTTCCTTCCCTGATATTCAGAGGGCCATATGTCTATGACCAACCTTATTTCTCTGAAGAAGGAAATGGCAACTCACTCCAATATTCTTGCTTGGAAAATCCCATGGACAGAGGAGCCTAGTGGGCCTCAGTCCATGGGGTCACAAAAGAGTTGAACATGACTTTTCGACTAAATAACAACAACAAACCTTAGTCCACTGCTAGGATAAGAAAGGAAATTAGACAGGATTTAAGAAGTGACTGCAAATCTAAGAATTTTGTCTAATAAATCCACTTGGCATGATTCAACACCACCTTGAAGCCCAGTTCTATTATTGTAGCTGATAGAGTCATTTGGTTGAATGTTGCTTCTTAATATACTAAAATCCATTATAATATAAACATAAAATTTTTATATTCTTGAATTTTATCATAGAGTTATTTAAAGTTTTTAAAGATTTAATAAACACAGATATAGAAAGCCAAGCAGAAGCACAAAAACATTTTTCTCTAACAGCAGGACCTATTTAATTTAATCTTAGAATACATGATTTATCTTTAAAGAGAGATACTGTTAGGAAAAAAAAAAAAGAAAAACATTGTTCATGGCCATATGTTATTGTAAAACAGCATATTTGAATATTTTAAAGACATTAAATTTGGTCCAAATTGAAGTAGGCTTTTTTCTTTTGTTGACAGTATGAAACATATGCTAGGAATATGAGCCATAATTAAGCAGTAAGACACAACAGGGTGTGTGTGTTGTGCTGGGAACGGTCCATGTACTGGGTGTGTAAAGTATGTGGCCAAAAAGAGAGACGCCCACAGCCACCATGGTGGTGGCTGTCATCCAGCCCAACATACGAGCATATGCCTTTCAGCATGCTTTTGCTGTGTGAACATGCTCTTATTATGAATCGTGTTACTTTATCCTATAAGAACATTTTCAATCATTACACTTTGGGCGAAAACCAGAAAAATGCAGATCCCATAATGAGACCTCTTCTTTTCCTTGATGTGGAAAGGGTTTGCTTGACAGCTTTTCCTATGTGTTTCGGGTTTGCTTCAGTTGGGAATATGGCTTTCGTACTAGTTGGCGAAGTAGACAACAGGAGAGACAAAGGTGGTCTAAACCACCTTTGGGGAAGGTGCTCAGGGAAGTGCTAAGAGCTAAATCTTGAGCACTTGCATGCAGTTGAAAACTGAAGTCATTTGTTTTGCCTCTCCAATTTTAGGAAATAGGTTTGACCCTCTGAAGTTCTTAAGTAAGAGAAGCATAAATCTTATTCCAAGGATCCTTTGAGCTTTAAAAAACAAAAAAAAATTTTGTCCCTATTCCTCTTGCGGACCAGATGTATCTAATACACGAGCTCCAACCACGAATGAAGTCACATAGAATATAGCATATACTCTTTGTAATAAAATTAGTTCTAGACTGGGTAGCTTTTTTTTAATGATATATTAGTGTTTAATTGGGAATAACCACCATTAAATGAGACAGTATTTGTAACCATGTACAGTAATTAAAATGCCAATACCCATTGAAATTGGATGAATAATAACTCTGATATGACTTGGTCTGAGAAAATTAAAATAGTTAAAGCTTGAGGTAGAACTTGTTGAGTTTGGGGTATCTCTTCTAAAAAGAGAAAGAGAAAAACAGGAAAAGATCTCACTGTAACTGGAAGTTGTATTTCAGTATATTGAATTTTCTAGACTATTTTAACAATTTTTATAATAAAGCCCTCAAAATATTTTCATAGTTAAAATATTAGGCTTTTAAATTCAAAGTATATCTTATCTGCAACATATGAAATTTACACAGCTAGAAGTAAAGAATACTTCCTTTTCTCAAAAAGCTCAAAATTTAGGGAGACAGATAAAACGATTCAAAGGGGGTTGTGATTCAACAAGGAAATAGGTCAAGTGCCTTAAGAAACAGATGGGGATTCAAAGGAGGGAACTATTTGTTTCGGAGATGTGAGGCGTGGTCTTCTGGAGGGAGTTTGAGGGAGCGATTCAGATGTGGATGGGCCATGAACAAGTAGAGGAGAGGTAACTAGGGCCGCATGACTGGATAACTTTAGGTGGAGTGGTTTGCCATGCCCTCTTCCAAAGAGTATCTTTCCAACCCAGGGATCAAACCCAAGTCTCCTGTGTCTCCTATATTGCAGATGGATTCTTAACCCACTAAGCCACCAGGGAAGTCCAAAGTGACTACACAGTAAATAGTAAGGAGGCCCAGTTTGCCCTAGAAATCAGTGGCTTGGAGTGTAGAATGTTACAGAAGACAGGCTTTTGTGATCTTTGCTTCTGATCACCTTCTTTTCAGAGGAAAACTCCAGTGACTCCAGAGTTATGGGTGGCTGAAAGATACACAGTTAGTATAAGCCCAGAGCTTAATGCCACTGTGCTGACTTCATTGTCCACTGATATTTTTGTATGGTGAACTAATTTGAAAGGCATAACAAAGAAGTATTTTATCTTAGCAGCAGTAGAAACCTGTGAAGGATTGTGTATGAGATGGGTTGAGACAAGCCTTCAAGTAAGATCCCTCAAATGTTGTGTATAGGAAGGATTGATCCTTGCGTCAGATTGTATCAATCAGTTCAAAAAGCAATTAAATGTATCCATGAAGATTGATGTATAATGGATTACTAAGGAGACATTAAATATTTGGGGGCGCATTTTTTATGTATCATGGACGATAGTTTCTATGTCTGAAGAATCAAGGAAACAGTCCACCAGAGAATTTTAATTTCCTCAGACTTGGAGAAAACCTCCCCACATTTATGTACTTCTGTATTCTTTCACAAATGTTATGGTCTTGAGAAAAATAATATATGCCTCAAAAGAGATAAATGATGAGACAGAAATGCGAAATAGAAAAATAGGTAGATTGTTTATTCTTAGATATCTTATTACTTTCATTTTCATTCACTAAAAAATGAAAAATTGTTGTTAGTAGAGGGAATAAAATAGTTAACAATCATGAAGTATTAGTCACTCAGTCATGTCCAACTCTTTGTGACCCCGTGGACTGTAGCTCGCCAGACTCCTCCATCCATGGAATTCTCCAGACAAGAATACTAGAGCGGGTAGCCATTCCCTTCTCCAGGAGATCTTCTTGACCCAGGGATTCAACCTGGGTCTCCTGCATTCCAGATGGATTCTTTACCATCTGAGCCATTTCATGAATACCTGTCAAACCAAAAGACAGTCCAGACTATAAGATTTTGAACGTAAAATTAGTACGCTACAACTGACTTAAGAGGAAAACAAAAACTCATGGACAGTGGTTTTTTAGAGAAATCCACCTTATCATGCCAGCATCCACATCATAATTGTCTTAAATGACATGGCTCTTTGATAAAGATGCTGCTAGAGAAACTGGTGTTTTGGGTGACAGCCTGAGTAGTCAGGCTAATGAAATTCTCTTGGGGGCAAGTACAGTTGAGTTCAGTCAGTTCAGTTGCTCAGTCGTGTCCAACTCTTTGCGACCCCATGAATCGCAGCACGCCAGGCCTCCCTGTCCATCACCAACTCCCGGAGTTCACTCAGACTCACGTCCATCGAGTCCGTGATGCCATACAGCCATCTCATCCTTGGTCGTCCCCTTCTCCTCCTGCCCCCAATCCTTCCCAGCATCAGAGTCTTTTCCAATGAGTCAACTCTTCACATGAGGTGGCCAAAGTACTGGAGCTTCAGCTTTAGCATCATTCCTTCTAAAGAAATCCCAGGGTTGATCTCCTTCAGAATGGACTGGTTGGATCTCAAGAGTCTTCTCCAACACCACAGTTCAAAAGCATCAATTCTTTGGCACTCAGCCTTCTTCACAGTCCAACTCTCTCACATCCATACATGACCACAGGAAAAACCATAGCCTTGACTAGATGGACCTTAATGCAAAGTAATGTCTCTGCTTTTGAATATGCTATCTAGGTTGGTCATAACTTTTCTTCCAAGGAGTAAGCGTCTTTAAATTTCATGGCTGCAGTCAACATCTGCAGTGATTTTGGAGCCCAAAAAAATAAAGTCTGACACTGTTTCCACTGTTTCCCCATCTATTTCCCATGAAGTGATGGGACTGGATGCCATGATCTTCGTTTTCTGAATGTTGAGCTTTAAGCCAACTTTTTCGCTCTCCTCTTTCACTTTCATCAAGAGGCTTTTTAGTTCCTCTTCACTTTCTGCCATAAGGGTGGTGTCAAGGGTATGTTAATTACCTGTCTCTTTACTCCCCATCATGATTATCTGGGTCATGAAGATCTTTTTTGTACAGTTCTTGCGTGTATTCTTGCCACCTCTTCTTAATATCTTCTGCTTCTGTTAGGTCCAGACCATTTCTGTCTTTTATCGAGCCCATCTTTGCATGAAATATTCCCTTGGTATCTCTAATTTTCTTGAAGAGATCTCTAGTCTTTCCCATTCTGTTGTTTTCCTCTATTTCTTTGCATTGATCGCTGAAGAAGGCTTTCTTATCTCTTCTTGCTATTCTTTGGAACTCTGCATTCAGATGCTTATATCTTTCCTTTTCTCCTTTGCTTTTCACCTCTCTTCTTTTCACAGCTATTTGTGAGGCCTCCCCAGACAGCCATTTTGCTTTTTTGCATTTCTTTTCCATGGGGATGGTCTTGATCCCTGTCTCCTGTACAATGTCACGAACCTCATTCCATAGTTCATCAGGCACTCTATCTATCAGATCTAGGCCCTTAAATCTATTTCTCACTTCCACTGTATAATCATAAGGGATTTGATTTAGGTCATACCTGAATGGTCTAGCGGTTTTCCCTACTTTCTTCAATTTGAGTCTGAATTTGGTAATAAGGAGTTCATGATCTGAGCCACAGTCAGCTCCTGGTCTTGTTTTTGTTGACTGTATAGAGCTTCTCCATCTTTGGCTGCAAAAAATATAATCAATCTGATTTCGGTGTTGACCATCTGGTGATGTCCATGTGGTGCTGGAGGAGTCTGTTGAGAGTCCCTTGGGCTGCAAGGAGATCCAACCAGTCCATTCTGAAGGAGATCAACCCTGGGATTTCTTTGGAAGGAATGATGCTAAAGCTGAAACTCCATTACTTTGGCCACCTCATGCGAAGAGCTGACTCATTGGAAAAGACTGATGTTGGGAAGGATTGGGGGCAGGAGGAGAAGGGGACGACCAAGGATGAGATGGCTGTATGGCATCACTGACTCGATGGACGTGAGTCTGAGTGAACTCCGGGAGTTGGTGATGGACAGGGAAGCCTGGTGTGCTGCAATTCATGGGGTCGCAAAGAGTCGGACACAACTGAGCGACTGAACTGAACTGAACTGAACTTACTCCCCATGGATGAACTGCTTCAGCCTGGGGAAAAGCTATGTGTATGCCCAGAAATTGACTCCCTTCACCTTCTTTGCAGCCTTGTGGTTGGAACTGCTAGGTATTTCTGCTTAAATACAACACAAGAGGAGGTCTGTATCTTTTACGGGCAGAAAGGCCATTCATATAAGCAAATAATTAAGGATACAAACTGAGGTGAAAATAATTTGAGGCGAATAAGCTGAAAGAAGAAAGCTTCAGGTTTTGTGAAATAGTTCCTTTCAGTGGGGCAGGTAAGTAGGTCTATCATCACTAAAATGTTCCTGTTCCACATTTGCTTTTATTTTCCTATTGCAGACCGGGAAACAAAATATCCCCTGGAAAATAAGGGGAAATTGTTCATTCTTTATTCACCATAATTGAGCCTGAAATTTTCAAGTAACGCTGTTCAGATGGAAAATGCCACGGAAAGCACCATGTGGGTCTAGTTCAAGTAGCAAATGTGAAGCGTTTGTTAAGCAAAATGTACATTTCAAACACAGCTGAGAACATCAACAGGAAGATAGGAATGGTTCATCACATTTCTTTATCTTTTAAATTTTTTCATATTCGTCTAAGGTTAGCACAGGCATTAGAGACCTATTACTTAGATTCATAAACATGAATTTATTTGAAGATTAAAACAATGAATTTTGTAATTATCAAATTTTAGGGACTTTCTTGTGGTTGCAAAGGTAATTCCATAAACTTCTCTTTTAAAAATGGACCTCAAGTTGCTCAAGTTACAAATGGAGGAAAGTTTGGAGGGAACTTGGCTTAGACAGTGAGAGGATGTTCAGATAGTTTGGTAATGATGTGAATAGCTGTATTTATTTGTAGTTACTAGGCCCCTGGGCTTCTGCTGACGCTTCACATGTATCTTTCAACTGGGCATAGCCTAAATTTAAGGTTATACTTTTTTCTTTTTTGCTGAGTCTGGCAATCCCACTCATATGAAAAATAAGAAAATTGAAGTTAAAGAACTCTCCCTAAATCAGAGTTGTTAAGAAATAAGCTGGACCTGGAACCAAGATCTTTTTTGCTTCAGAGCCTATATTTTAACTTCTGTGCTATAATTTAGCATGTGCTAGTGAAACAACCCACAAGTTGAATAAGCAGAAAGACTTGATGACAAACAATGGGTGGAATTTATCTCATTGACAAGAATTCTCAGATACTGTGAGAATGAAGAAAAATGTCTTTCACTTT
Source organism: Oryx dammah (assembly GCF_014754425.2). Lineage (NCBI taxonomy): Eukaryota > Metazoa > Chordata > Mammalia > Artiodactyla > Bovidae > Oryx > Oryx dammah. The sequence continues at coordinate 10,628,148 of NW_024070191.1, forward strand.
TCTTTGAATTTATATTTGACATATTTATTGTGTCTTTATAGGAGAAGTTTCTCTTCAATTTGATTTGAATAGGCACTGAATAAACACAGCTGTTTTACTTTAACTTTGGCACAAACAGCAATGTATGTAAAGTTTCTAAAGAGAATGAGCAGAAACTCTTTTGAGAGAAATGGAGAAACAGAAGTAGACTTCAGGTTGGTGTGAAAGTAATTGCAGTTTTTGCATTATTGCCATTTCTCATTTGATACTAGAATACATTATTAGATATGCTTATATTATTCATCACTTTATAGCACAATTCTCAGCTTATGTTTTTTTTGCTAGTGACTTATTACTTGTTTGTTTTATATGTATTTAGATTATGGAAATGATATTATACAAAAAGTAAATTTGAGTGATTTTCTTATTCAAGTTGAAAATGGGTCATAAAGCAACAGTGATAACTCGCAACATCCACAATGCATTTGGTCCAGGAACTGCTAATGAATGTACAGTGTAGTATGGTTCAAGAAGTTTTGCAAAGTTGATGAAAGTCTTGAAGGGGAGGAGCATAGTGGCTGGTCATTGAAAGTTTACAACAACCAATTGAAAGCCAGCATCAAAGCTGACCCTCTTCCAACTACATGAGAAGTTGCCGAAGAACTCAATACTCACCATTCTACAGTTTTTCATCATTTGAAGAAAATGGTAAAGGTGAAAAAGGTCAGTAAGTGGGTATCTCGGGAGCTAACCACACACACAAAAAAAACCATCATTTGGAAGTGTTGTCTTCTCTTATTCTGTGCAACATGAACCATTTCTCAAGTGGACTGTGACATGTGATGAAAAGTGGATTTTATGCCACAACCAGTGATGACCAGCTCAGTGGATGAAGTGATAAGAAGCTCCAGCGCACGCCCCAAAGCCATACTTGCACCAACAAAAGGTCATGGCCACTAAAATTTTCTGAATCCAAGTGAATCAATTATGTCTGAGAAGTATACTCCACAACTTGATGAGATGCACCAAAATCCGGAAGCACTGCAGCAGGCATCGGTCAACAGAAGGGGCCCAATTCTCCATGACAACACCCGGCCACATGTTGCACTACCAATGCTTCAAAAGATGAATCAATTGTGCCACAAAGTTTTGCCTCATTTACCGTGTTCACCTGACCCCTTGCTAACTGACTACCACTTCTTCAAGTGTCTCAGAAACTTTTTGCAGGGAAAACTCTTCCACAACCAGCAGGAGGCAGAAAATGCTTTCCAAGAGTTCATCTAATCCTGAAGCATGAATTTTTTATGCTACAGGAATAAACAAACTTATTTCTCTTTGGCAAAGATGTGTTGAGTGTAATTGTTCCTATTCTGATTAATAAAGATGTGTTTGAGCACAGTTATTATGATTTAAAATTCACAGTCCAAAACCGCAATCACTCTTCCACCAACCTCGTACAAATATTTTAAAGAAAGAGAAGAAGTGCCTTCTTACTGTAAACCCCACTAGATTGATTATGTGAAATAAAGTATTATTCATCAATTATTCATTCTGTGCAACCGTGTACCATCATTTTGGAGTTAAAAGAGTGAGGATAAACTATGATTACTGCCCCCATGAACCAAGAGAGAGTACACACAGGATAGGGCATGAGACAGCAGAGGGGTAAGACAGTGGCCTCCAGACCATCTGATTCATTTCCTGCTCTGTCACTTACCAGCAGTACCTCTATCTCTATGATCGATTTTCTCATCTGTCAAATGGGCATAATCATAATACAATCTCCTGTTAGGAAATGCAATTAAAAAAAAATTCAATTCGTGAAAAAAATAAGAAAAAAACCTCTCCACAAAGATAGAAGAGAAAGTTTTTCGTTATCAGACAAGCATTACACCAGAGCACATACCTCAGGCAGTCCACTAAAGAGATTACAAAGACAGAAATACCCCCCTCCCCCACCTCCTATACAGCCAAGCAGATACAACTCATTACACACTTCCTCAATCCTGACAATAATCCCTAAATAGGAGGATATGATGATGGCACTGTTGGTCAGCCATCATTCAACCCAAATTCACCTGGTCATGGCGTTACTGTGTGTATTAGTTCACTGGTTTTCTCTGAAGGAAAAATAAACTTTCCATATTTTTGCAACACTAGATAGCTTCACAGTTTGGAAGAAGGTGCCTTCTGAACCTAGGCTCCTACCCTCCCAGAAGGTTGGGGAGACAGTGTGATCATCTTTCTTGATGAATCCATTTCAAAGAGATGGTTCCCAAGTCCTTGAAAAAGATACCCCTGGCTCCCAAAGCTGGAATAAGGCTTATTTAGATTTTTTAAAAAATCACATACATCTCTACCAAGGAGAAAAAAAATCTTAGAATTATAAGTTTTCTAAGATAAATGTTCTACAAAAATGAAGAGGGAAGGAGCTTTTTCTCTTACTTTCCACTGGTAGAATTAAGCCTTTTATTTTTAATTTTCATTTGCCCTTACACTTAAATACAGAAGGTGTTTGGGACAGAGACTCTTTGTCATTGTTCAATCACTAATTTATGTCTGACTCTTTTAAATGCAATAAAATATTATTGCTATTATCAATTTCACACATTACTGTTGCTCATTCACTGTCGTGTCCAACTCTTTGTGACCCCATGAACTGCAGCACACCAGGCTTCCCTGTCCTTCACTGTCTCGTGGAGTTTGCTCAGATTATTTTCATTGAATTGGTGATGCCATCCAACATCTCACCCCCTGCCGCCCTCTTCTCTTTGTGCCTTCAATCTTTCCCAGCATCAGGGTCTTTTCCAATGAATCAGCTCTTTGCATTAGGTGGGCAAATATTGGAGCTTCAACCTCAGCATCAGTCCTTCCAATGAATATTCAGGGTTGATTTCCTTTAGGATTGACTGGTTTGATCTCCTTGCAGTCAAAGAACTTTCAAGGGTCTTCTCCAGCATCACAATTTGAAAGCAATCAATTCTTCAGTGCTCAGCTTTCTTTATGGTCCAACTCTCATGTCCATACATAACTACTGGAAAAACCATAGCTTTGACCATACAGACCTCTTTCAGCAAAGCTCTCTGCTTTTTAACATGCTGTGTAGGTTTGTCATAGCTTTCCTTCCAAGGAGTAAATGTCTTTTAATTTCATGACTACAGTTACAGTCTGCAGCGATTTTGGAACCCAAGAAAATAAAATCTGTCACTACTTCTATCTTTCCCCCTCCTATATATATATGGCATGACTGGTCATATAATCAATTGCTTATGTATGTTTATATGATCATTGATATAAATTGAGTCAGTAGATAAAAGCCCCCTAAAAGACATGGTTGTTGGAGTCATCAGAAAGATGTTACAAAGCACAGCTGTAAGTGGGCCACAATTATTGGCTGTTTGAGTGGGGAGAGGGAGATTATACAAGGAGGGTTGCAATTTTCAAACATGAATGAAAACAGTAATATCTGCCAGGAGGTTAGAATCAAAGGCAATAAATAAATGGGTCTGACTTAATAAAAAAGACTATGTGTGGAAACAGTTGAGAAATTTGGTAAAAGATATTAATGGGGATCTTTTAATATGGAATTTAGATTTGATGAAAAGAGAAAGCACCATCTAGGAGATGGTAGAAGAGGAGAGTCAAATGCTAAGTCTTTCTGTGGTATGTGTATAGAAATGTCATGAAAACAGGGTTACCAAATTTATCAGTGTAACCACAGTTGGCCCCTCCCTATCTACAGGTGTGGATACAATGCACTAAAATACCCTTTTCTTTAAAGAACTTGAGCATCCATGCATTTTGGTACTCATGGGATTCTGGAACCAATCTCCCATGGATTTAGAGAGACAACTGTACAAATCCACATTCTAAAGTCTCCCTCCATTGAAACTTCCTGGTGATCTGATGGCTGGGACTCCAGTGCAGGGGGACCAGGGCCAATCCCTAGTTGGGGAGCTAAGATCCTACATACCTTGCAGCCAAAAAAACCAAGCATAAAACAGAAAATAAATTCAATAAGGAATTTAAAAATGGTCTCTGAGTGAGTGAAGTTGCTCAGTCGTGTCCGACTCTTTGTGACCCCATGGACTGTAGCCTATCAGGCTCCTCCGTCCATGGGATTTTCCAGGCAAGAGTGCTGGAGTGGATTGCCATTTCTTTCTCCAGGGGATCTTCCCGACCCAGAAATCGAACCCGGGTCTCCCGCATTGCAGGCAGACGCTTTACCGTCTGAGCCACCACATAAAAAAAAATCTTAAAAATGTTAAGGTTTTCCTTCCTGATTCCTAGGGTCCCTCACAAAGCTTTGCCCATGTTTATGAGCATCTTCTTCTCCTGTCTAAAACTGGCATGTGAGAAATTAGATCCTGTTGTTGAAATATAGAACAGTGCGATAAGGAGAGGAGAGGACTTATGACTCATAAAAGCATTTTATTTGCTTACAACATGAGCTTCAGTCACTTTAAATACAAAAAATTGTGTTTTTTCACCTTGCACTTGCACTGTTTTACCTTGCACTTGCCAAGCACTTGGTCCAGTGTTGGTTCTTCACTGTTGCTTAGTCGCTTTAGTCCTGTCCAACTCTTTTGCGACCCCACGTACTGCAGCCCTCCAAGCTCCTCTATGGTACTCTCCAGGCAAGAATATTGGAGTGGATTGCCGATTCCTTCTCCATGGTTCTTCATAAAAGGCTGTTAAACTGAGCTGTGCAGTTGACGTAATAGTGTAAAAAGCTTGTGAATTTCTTGGGAATTGCTGCTCAGGAAGATGGCCTGGGGAGCCAAGGTGGTTTGGTGAGATTCCCAACCAACAAGGGCAAGTGGAATACGCGGTGGGTTAGAAGAGTTTGGTTATTTGTTTTCCTATAAAAGAGTGTTAGTGTCGCAGAGTGTGAGTAGAAGCAAAGAAAACTAAGAGGGGCATTAGTATAAAATCAGAATTTCTATGGAATGCTCAGGAGAAGGTCAAAAGAAGGAAGAAGTTTGCTTTGAAAAACTATAACCTTCACCCTCCTCTCAACTCTCTCTTTGTAATTTAAGGGGGTTTCTCCAGTCACTTTTCCCAGCAAGAATTGTAGGTACCTCATTAAGCTGCCTCTAAATTGTATTGTGTGAATATTTTATGAGGCAATTTTGTTCATCTAATCATCATTTTGAGATTGACTAAAGAGAAGAGAAGGATTGGTTCCTTTCAGATATCTGCACTATTTGTTGTTGTTTTTAAAAGTACTTTCCCTTTTCTCTACAGAACTGGATTTTATTATCCTAAGGACTTTCATGCTTTATTCAGAATTTCTTCCTATTTGAATTGGCAAATTCAATACTGGTATTTAACAATGAAGTCTCAGTGGAATATTCCCTTTTTATGTTGTCATTTTTTATTTTTTCTTTCCATCCTAGGCAAAAAAAAAAAGTGATGATGCCAAAGTGCCATAGACTCTGGCAAATTATCCATCCTATATAGAAAATTGAGACTCTTACATTTTTTTCCTAAGGATCAGTCTTTCTTGCTAAGAAGAGTGAGAGTGAGAGTCTTCAATAAGAGCTGTCTGGCCAATATGCAAGGTGGCATTTCTTTTCCAATTTCTAATAACCCTGTATAGCCCTTTAGTTATCATTGTTTAGGAATAGTGGTATCATTTCATATCTAAAAATCAAAAAGTAAACAAACCAGGAAAAGTCAGAGGCAGCAACTGTATTATCTGGTAATACTAAGAGAAATAAGAAAAAAAAATTTTTTTTTCTTTTTCCAAAAAGCATTGTTTTAATCCCAATACAAAGCAAAATTCCTTCCATTATTAACCATAGGCCGAGTCTAATATTCTAAAGTACCTAACCTTTCTCTGGGAGAGAATTTTTCCTTAATTTATTTTGTAGAGGACATTTTCCTTGAGATTTATATTATAACATAGTAATTTTAAACTTTTGGTGAATGATTTAGCTTCATCAATTGGGGCTTAAAATAAAACTAAGGAAGGAATGGGACCCTGTACTTAGTTGTCCTGAATTCATCTGGGTTATGTTACTCTCCTGGATCTATGTTTGCAAGGAATTGTTCATAAATCACAAAATGTGCAGTGGAGGGTAAACAGAAAGAAAGATCTAAATGTATGAAGGATCTGATCATGTTTAGAAAGAAGAGAAGGCTTTGGGACAACTTGATTAAGTATGTTAAAATATTGAATGGGTTGTCACTTAAAAGAAATATTCTTTCACTAAATCACATTTGTGTAGTACATATGTGAGCAACATATGTACAGTTCACAGTAGGCACATTTAGAAAGAGTATACTGAAAAATAATTTTGCATATATAAAGCTGTAATGCATATACTCAGGAAATAGTGAGTTCTCTATCTTTAGTAGCTGTTAAAACAAAGATATTTTTCCATAGAAAGCTAATAATATTTGAGAAGAGATCACTATGTATAAAATTTTAAATTCATTTTAAACAAAATATAAATAATATACTTTTAATAGTACAACACAAAATAATATTTGATCATATGTATATTTGTTTATAGAGTATTAGAGCATATGATTATGTTTTAATAATTCATTCAGTACAAATATATATAAATATTTTTTTGCTAAATTATCTTTTATAATTTTCTCAATATTACACATGTTGTCTATAATATTATCTTTGTGTGTATGTGTGTGCTCAGTCGTGTTGACTCTGAGACCCCATAGACTGTAGCCATCCAGACTGTTTTGTTCATGGAATTCTCCAGGCAGGAATACTGGAGTAGGTTGCCATTTTCTCCTCTAGGGGATCTTCTCTGCTCAGGGATCAAAGCCACCTCTCTTGCAACTCTTTCATTGGCAAGCAGATTCTTTACCACTGTGCCACCTGGGAAGCCCAGTATTATCATTATTTCAAGTTATAACTATTTTTTTCTTTTTAAGGACCTATTTTGTAGCAGATGGCCACATGTAACGTAGTTACTCAACCTCTGCTAAAGCTTGGTTTTTCTCACCAGCAAGAATTAAGCTTGATTTGCCTTATTCTTTATGTCTTTTGCCTATGAACATCTAGCCTAGGCCAATTTGCTTATAGTATCATGAGTTTCTAACAAGTTTTCAAGGAAAAAATAAAATTAATAGGGTCAGAAATGTCTTAAGGAACATTTGAAAGTATAGTTTTATCTGTTACGTATGTTTTTTTTTTTTGTTTTGTAGCTCATATTTCTGGGGTGTTTCTACATAAAACTAGTGGTCCTTCTATATTTTGGTACGTAATGTGATATTTTCATGCTGTTTGCATGGATGTAAACTCAGAATGAAAAGAAAAAAAAATACAGAGACTGCAAAATGTGCGGGACAAGATTCCAGTCATTTCATGGTCAGATAAGTCATTGAGTCTGAACCTAACAGCTTATCAAATCCAAACCATTAGGTATGTGGAACCTGGTTGATAGACACTTCCTGACTACAAAGTGAAAGAACTTTGTGAAAAGACTGATTTCAGAAATTCATAAGTCTACTATTCCCCTAAAATATAATTTTACTCATCCTGATTATTTACTGACTTTACAATATACAGTATACTCTGCCAGATTTTGAGAACCAAAGAGGTATGTGTATCATTTCCTGCCACCAAACAACTTAAAAATCAATTTTATGGTCAATGATATGGAGAGAGATCTGGTTTGAGGGGAGAGGGAGATGGTAAGTTACATTTTATTTGAACTTTAAAGCAATGGTAATATATACAGATTTAGAGTCCTAACGGTAGAAAAAGAGTTAAAATCTAAATTTCATATTTGACAGTCTTTTAGGCAAAAGTGGACCATGAAACTAAACGGGAAAAATGGCCAACAAAATATAAAGACTCTACCCCTTTCTAGGGTTGACAGGAGGATAGGTGTGGCTTGTGGAGGATGAGAGAACCAAGATCAGGACTGGGTAGACTCAACCCCTTGTTGAAATATTATTGATATAAATAAATCTCTTGAGCAAGTTTACAAAATGCCAGTATATTGAGTAATATCTTCTGCTGCCTTCCACACTGGCTGTCCCCGTAAAGATATGGCCTGTTTCAGGTCTGTAGATAAAGCTTCATTGTTCTATTCAGGGATCCTGTTTAGATTACACATCAGCCCACAGTGGCTGCCTCTGAGTCACATAGAGGTCCAAAGCCATCGTCTTCAGAGGACGTTTAAAAAGGCAACTCCTTTCTCAAAAACATATACCTAAACACGTGTGTCACTTCACCATGCTATAGAAACCCCAGTGTTCAAATTCTATAATAAAATCTGAAGAAACATCCTCACTCAGGCATAAGTGAGCGCATCTGCTTATTTATTAGTGTGACGTGTGTGATAAGAGCCCACTAAGTCTAGAAGGAAATGTTACACTTGTTTATGATTTGAAATTTCCCAACACAAAGAGAAAAATGGCAGTGTACTTAGAGTTTTTAAAAGTAATAATATATTCTGGTATATATGGATAATCAAAAAATATGCAATTACATGTTTATGCAAATATTGAGAAATAAGTTAAGCTAAAATATATGATTAAAAGACATTTTAGAAACTTGATTAGTAGCTGTACATAGTAAATTATTAGATATCTTATGTGAGTATGTGAGATTTAGTAAAAGTTTTTGTGATTTGAGAAAGTATTCCTCTTAGGTTTATTTACTTTGCTATACTCATAACTTTATGGCAAAGAACAATAGAAAATAGGGTTTTACATATAGTGAAAATCAATTTTCTCATAAATAGATGCACTCCAGATTTAGCCATGGGTCTAATCTAATCCCTCATGATAAGGTAAATTTTGCAAACCTTAATATAGAAAATATCTGCATATCTTTATGTTTTATTTATTTTATTGTTCCTAATCCACAACCCACTCTATTGGAGTTATCAAATTTTTCATTTCAACATTTATGAAAAATCAATAACAGGAACTCAGATAGACAGAATTTAAATTGGTGTCTAGAGAAATTCCTCAATACCCTCCTCCCTCATTATTGAAGAGGCCAGGGTTGTGGTTCCAGAGAGTATCTACCATTTATAGGCCAATTTTCAATGAGGTAATTTGAGTCATAAATCTTAGTGGGAAATGCTATTGTTGAACACTCTTGGTGTTCCATTAATTGAGAGGGATGGTGGGCCTGTGATGATGCTGTACTAACCCAAGGGCCTTCTTTCTTCCCTGTGTTTGGGTGCACTCAGCTATCAAAACTGCACTGATTTAACACTGGCCATTGCAACTGGGATTTCCAGATGCTAAGTGCTAATGCATGATTTAAAAGTATGCTATTTCCTGGTTCTTTTTGGGTGGCAAAGCTTTTGTCTCCAAGCTACAAACATCAAGGTCACTTGAAGGTGGAACCGAGAATCAACCACACGATGTAAACATCTGTGGTTGGGTTCTGCTCCACGAACAAGCCTGTGGTCTCTTAGCTTCTGCTTGTAGGCTTTGATAACTGTTCCTTTAGAGACTAAAAACAGAAAGTTGCTTAATTTTAGTTGACCCAGTATTTCTAAATGGAGAAGGAAATGGCAACCCACTCCAGTGTTCTTGCCTGGAGAATCCCAGGGACGGAGGAGCCTAGTTTGCTGCCGTCTATGGGATCACACAGAGTCGGACACGACTGAAGTGACTGAGCAGCAGCAGCAGCAGCAGTATTTCTAAAAGATTAAACTATATCAACTTAAATAGAATCATTGGTGAGGATAAAGGAAATTTTAGTCATTTATATTCTTTTAAATGATGACTATTAATTCCTAGAAACCCCAATACACTATATAAATTTTTGGAAGTTAATTTTGTAGTAATAATTTGAGTTGACCAGTTATATTCTTAATAAAATATGTCACATCAAAGTATCCCACAATGCTATTGAATTTTGATGCAAGTCTTCCGTTTTTCATGAAGGCATATAATTTTTTTATGGAAACTCATTATTTGATGCTGCACAATCAAAACTTACGAAAAATAAAAGTGCCACTCCAAGTTCCAAATCAAAGGATCCTTTTTCTTTCCAATGCCAGATCAGTCAGTAAGAATAAGAAATGAAGGATATTTGAGGCTTTCCTTGCTATATAATTATTTTTGAATTGCATCTTTCTAATGTGTTTATGTGCTTTTCCTGTCACATTAGAAGATATAATACAACTCTAGAAAGACTGGCGGTAAAGAAACATTAAGTACCAGAAATTAATTTCCTCAATGGTTCTTGAAAAATTTCATTAGCCTAGAGGGTTAATTTTACAGTTTTAGTGCAATCATTATTTATCATCTCTTGGTTTACGGGAAAGAATTAGAGTTATTAGCTATTAAATTATCCATGAAAATTTGACACTCTTCTAGACCAAACAAACCCTGGGGCATGCTGATTTTCCCAGTGTGAAACATCTGTGGCTTCAACTAGAAAGAACTTAACATTGTCTAATTAGATTTCCAAGATTTATAAGGTTTAAATACTCTGTTATTAGAAACCTGAGAATTAGCCCAAAAGTTGAAAGTCTCACTTAGTAAAGTTTATTTAAATCATCCTTAACAAGAACAGTATTTTTACCAGAGGAATTGATTTCTAATCTATTCAAATCAACCAAGAATTACCTGTGATTACAAGATTGGTCTTAGATAACACGTCTGATATAAATATGCATTAAACTGTTCTAAAAACTTTGAAATGATTTTGACAATGATTAGAAAGTATTGGAGACATTTTTAAACCTGACATTTTCGCCAAACCATTGAATTACAGATATATTATGTTCTTGCTAAAGATGTTGATGGGTCTCTGATTCTTGATTACCTGAGGAATAAAAGACAAACATTAACTTTAAACTGATTTATTTTACAAACTTCCCACATCTGATTTCTCCATGTATCTTTAATGATAACAAACACTTGCAAGAAATACAGGTCTAGAATAGGGGATTTGTAAAGCTGTTGACTCTCCGTTTTATACTCCCCTTGGCATATTCTCCCAAAGAAACCAATAGAATTAACTTTTACATTTTTCCACAGGGAGCACACTGGGATTAAATTACCATTTTGTTTTGCAACAGGGAGGACGGGTGCAGAGAAGACCATGTGGGAGGTCCACTCCTAGTTCAGGACACTGAACAAAGGAGCAGAGTATTTTCTGCAAACTGTGCTATTACCCACCATCTTAACCTTACACTTTCAGTGACTTATCTCATCCAAGTTGGCTCCAGGGGTTATGTTGACAACAGAACCCTGCTGCCTCTGTAAAGGAGGGGTCTCCAAATAACATAACCAGAATCACTACCAAAGAGAACTTGCAGATTTCACCTCAGAGTTGGAACATGTTTATTCCTCCAACCTAGGAAAAATACATTATGACTTATTGTAGTGGATTTCAAGGACTTGTATTTAATTGATTCATCACTGAACTTACAAACGGTCTCAGTTATTTAAAATATATAAAAGGTAAATTCAAGGAAAATTATTCTAGTAGATAATAATCCATGTATATTGTATACCATATGTAAATAAGCCATGCTTATACATATACATATATAGAATTACTATACATTTAATAATTACATTTAGAAAGGAAGGTGATGTTTCCTTGGCATTAATTTTTGAATACCATGTAGATTTTTTGGTTTGCATTAATTTTGGCTTCTCGAGAAGGCAATGGCACCCCACTCCAGTACTCTTGACTGGAAAATCCCATGGAGAGAGGAGCCTGGTATGTTGCAGTCCATGGGGTCGCAGAGAGTCAGACATGACTGAGCGACTTCATTTTCAGTTTTCACTTTCATGCATTGGAGAAGGAAATGGCAATCCACTCCTTTGTTCTTGCCTGGAGAATCCCAGGGATGGGGGAGCCTGGTGGGCTGCCGTCTATGGGGTTGCACAGGGTCGGACACAACTGAAGCGACTTAGCAGCAGCAGCAGCAATTTTGGCTTAATTGACAAAAATGAAGACAAAGTACCACAAAAATTAGAAAAACCCTATAAAACTTCAATGCTAAAGACATGAATTTAATTAAAGTATTTCAAAACTCTTTTTTAATAATATAAGTATATCAAGAGATTACTTGAATATCAAGAGAAGATCTGGAATCTGTAAGAAAGTAAAGTATTTTTCACATCAACTGGCAATCAACCAGCTATAGGGAATATCAAGAAATGTATGCGCTTTGACAACTATCCTGTAGGAAATTCCAGCCTAGTTGAGAGTGTGGCATGAACAAAGAGTACCATAAAATAAGTATGAAAGGGAAGCAAAGACAGTAACCATGATAAGAACTTTTACGTGGGAATGACGACTTGTGTGATGAATACATTCATGAAGAAAGCAAGGACATGTTTAGGATTTAATGGGCAATAGCAACCAGAAAGATCTTCACAGGCAGAGTAAGAGCATTGCAGGTAAAGAAGGAAGAGAGGGAAGACAGATTGGAAGATGAGAAGCCACCTGATTGAAAGTGACTGGTGAGTGGAGCTGGAGTGGAGTTTAGTTCTCCAGCAGCTCTCATACTCCTTCCCCTATTGTCAGGATGGGGTTTCTTGCCTTGACATTTGGGAAGATTAATCCCTATACGAGTCTGTCTATATGAGTTTGCTTAGGATACCATAACAGGATAATACAGACTAGGAGGCTTAAACAAAAGAAATTTATTTCCTCCCAGTTTTGAAGGCTGAACGTTCATGGTCAAGGTGCCCACACAGTTGTCTCTAGTGAGCTCTCTCTTCCTGGCCTGCTGACAGCTATCTTCTGACTGTGTCCTCACATAGCCTCTTCTGTGTAACGCACACCCCTGATGTCTTTTCTCTTATATGAGCTCCAATTCTGTTGGAGGCTCAAATGGTGAAGAATATGCCTGTGAAGGAGAAGACACAGGTTTGATCCCTGGATCAGGAAGATTTCCTGGAGAAGGGGTTAGTTACCAAGCCCAGTATTCTTGCCTAGAGAAGTCTTTGGACAGAGGAGCCTGGTGGGCTATAGTCCATGGGGTCACAAAGAGTCAGACATGACTGAGTGACGAATACTTTCACTTTTCGTCACTTTTCTGTTGGATTGGGGCCCCATCCATATGATCTCACTTAACCTTAATCACCTCTTTAAAGTCCATATTGCCAAATACCTTAACATTGAGAGTTATGACTTCAACATATGAATTTGGGTGAGAGGTGGGATAGTGACAAAATTTAGTCTATAACACAGTCTTTGTCACTTTAGCTCCAGTTTCCCAAAATTGGACTAGGATGTGATCTTAGAAGAAGCAGAATATTCTCATAGCCATCTCTGCTAAAGTCTCCCTCCTGTTTCCCCATAGTAGTCCTGATGATACTGCAGAGAATATGAGGAAAGGAATAGCTGGTTTGTTTGCCAGCAAATTTAGTCATTAAAGGATAAATCTTTGGAAATGTACCCTTCGAAAGAAAAGAACTGTTGAAAATGGAACAACTCTCAAGTAAAAACTGATATATTTGAATAAGAGAAGCTGCCAAGAGTTAGAACTATAACTTTATTTTCTTTGTCGTTCAAAAAAATTGGTCCTTCAGTTTTCCTATGAGATTCCATTGTAAGAAAATTGAACAGCACACATCGATTAAAGGACATCAGCAGTGAAAGGAAAGATATGTGTATTAGTGTCTTTTGAAAAGCTTCTAGGTTGCTTTAACTTAAACAGCAATAAAATATGACAATTCTATATTCTCCAGATTGGGGAGGCGTACCTAGATAGTATGACCTTCAGTATAGAAAGAAGGCTGAGCACTGAAGAACTGATGCTTTCAGGTTGTAATGCTGGAGTAGACCTTTGAGAGTCCCTTGGACAGCAAGGAGATCAAACCAGTCAATCCTAAGGGAAATCAATCCTGAATATTCATTGAAAGACTGATACTGATACTGAAACTCAAATACTTTGGCCACCTGATGTGAAAAGCTGATTCATTGGAAAAGACTCTCATGCTGGGAAAGATTGAGGGCAGAAGAAGGGGTCAACAGAGGATGAGATGGTTGTGTTAGGTAGTTAGAATAGGAAAAAGGAGTCCAGAATGGTGGTGGCTAAAAGACAAGGAAGGGAAAAGCCCACGAAAATAGAACAAAGGATGGTCTGAGGACTGGAGTGAGGACCTCAGGTAAAGCAAACAGCAGTCCTGGATAGCTCAATTTACATAGGTCAGGTCCAGGGGGAGGAGAAAAAACATATAAAAAGAGGAGCCAATATTGGGTGAGGGGCCTCTCTTCTCTTCATGTCTTTTGGGTCAGCATGCCCTCACACCTTGAGGATGTATGTTCCTTTATTTTCTAAATAAAACTGAGCTGTGACACGGTGCTGTAACACTGGTCATCCAAAGGCTGTAACGCTGGTCCATCACTTCAAATTTTTGTTGTGACGAGACAGAACTGAGGAAATTACACACTCCCCCAACATCTAGATGGCATCATCAACTCAAGGGACATGAGTTTCAGCAAATTCCAGGAGATAGTCAAGGTCAAGGAAGCCTGGTGTACTGCAGTCCATAGGATAACAAAGAGTGGGACATTACTTAGTGACTGAACACAGCAACAAATTTGAAATAAAGACGTTTTTGATCTGAAAGCTTTCAATCAAGTTTCTCTTTAATAGTTGTAAAAAGCCAAAATTTCTTGAAAAAAAAAATAAAGGAAATGAATTTTAGCTTTAACAAAGAAATTTGTAATAGCCAAAAAACAATAATAATTGTTTTCCAAATATTATCTGAGTGTAACAGGACATATAATATAATCTTAGATATTAAAATCAATTTTCACATGCACAACTTCAAAGGCTGTATCTATTTCAAATATCATGTGTAAAAAAAGGAATCTGTCATACAATGAACTTTTTCAAAATTCAAAATATGCATAAATTAATCGAGACTATTCTTTGGATTTGAAACTAACTCCTAATCATACAATAGGGGCACTTATTTCTTTGTCATCTGAATTGATGAAGCTGTTATATGCTAATTTCAGGGTGTCACTAGCAACCATTTTGAGAGTAAAGATTGATTTGAATAACAGTGGGTTTTCCTTGCGGTAAAGTAGAAATACAATTAGAGAAGGAAGCTCATAATTTATCTCCACTTTATATAAAAATATTATCAAAAAGAATAAAAGCAACTAACAAACGCTAAAATGTGCCAAGAATTCTTGATTTTCTGTCAGATTTAGACAAAAATTTTAATCAAATTCTCTTTAGTTTGTCTTATAAATGTTCCTGAAAATACTGGTATCTTTAAATTTAGTGTTAGATGTCATACCTAGAGTAGGTTTAGACCAGATTTTAGGACACATCGTGTAGTTAACTTGCGCACACAGATATTCAGAATTTGAATTGTTGATGAAACGTCACAATTTTCCAGAAACACCAATATTGCCATTATCTACCTGATAAAAAATTTAGACATATAATAATAGGTATTCTACAGAATAAAAGCTTATCTTTATGAACTTAGGAAGACTGCTTGAAAGTATTGGAATGTATTTACCTTGCAGTGTATTTCTAGAAATGACATAGTTGTTGAACCTGAGTTCATATGACTGACACACAAAGAGGCCAGATAAACTGAAACATTGGAGTTTGGAGCAGAGAAAGATTTTATTGCAAGAGCCAAGCAAGGAGAACAGGTGACTGTTACTCAAAAGCTCAAACTCTCTGATGGTTTTTGGGGGGCAGGGGGTGGGGGCGGTTATAGGCAAAATTTATGGGTAGGGCTACAGGATGTGTGACCTTTCCTTGGTTGATTGATGGAGGTGTAGCAGGGTTGTGTGCCAAGAATCTCAATCATCAGCCTTTTGATTCCAACCACTCTGGAGTCCACGTGCTTATGCTCAGCCTAATGTTACCTTCTTCCTCATAGTGGAGGCTCCAGGTCCTGTGGAAGAACTCAGAACAGATTGCTATGCATCCTCTGAGAAGGAACCAGATCCCTGCCCCAAGTCTGCACTATTGTTTCCTGACTGCCTCTCCTTTGTTTCTGAATTCCCTCACTCCTCGAATCAGTAATTTTGAATCTGCTCTTTGGAACTAAGGAAAGGTGAAAGGGGCTGAAAGTCTTTTCCCCACAAACAAGAAACAGGGGACATGGAAAGGCTTTTGTAACTGGGAGGGTCTCAGAGGGTCCTGCTCAGGTTCAGTGTTATAACATTTGGATAGAATATGAAGTAAGAACTTTCTTTAATATTAATAGACTCTGAAAATATTCAGGGCAGAATATTTAGTGACAAAGTGTTTATTTTATGCTTTACACTGGAATGTTTGTGATTTAGTTAGATTTGTGTTTTTAAGGATTGACATGACACAGTATATAGGATTTTTTTTTTCTAAATCATATTTTGTATATTAAAAGCCTCAAGTAATTTCTTTTGAGTGGTTTTCCCATTGGATCACTTTCTCATTTTAATGATAGCATTGCTGTAAAACCCTGACATGGGGTTCTTATCTATGTTTATATAATGTATAGGAGAGGGAAAAATCTTCCTTCTGCCATCTTAGATTCCATTTGTTGGACATGTGAATGAAGCTGATAAAATACAGATTCACAGGAGAAAAGGCTAACAAGTTTTGCTAATGTTTTGAAGTTATGTTTATGGGGGTTTCAAATAAGTCAGAAACAAAGAGGCAAACTCTGGGACTTATACTGCATTTTAACAAAGAGTAATAAATTATGGGAATTGGATAAAGGAAAGGGTTTTTTAAGCTTCTATCAGGGATAAATTATTGAAAGGTGGTTAGAAAATATGTGGGGGAAACTGAAGGTCGATAAAAGTTTGTTTATGCAGACTCATCTTTGTGCCATCTCTCCAATGATAAAGGTTGTTCTCTTTCTAGTACAGGAGAAGGGAATGCCTTCATAACTTAAATTTATACCTTGCCTTTAAGCAGAAAAAGGATGGGAAGAGAGCTCTTCCTGACTGCTTTTTCTCAGTTACCTTCAGCTCTAAGTAATCCTTATGTGAAAGTGACATATTTTGAGTGATAAATTCTGATCCCTTTCAATTTCATTACATTTACTAGAATGAATGTATGAATAAATGAAGAAAAGAATGAATAATATATGTTTGTTTGCTTGCTTGTTTACACCTCATCTCATTACTAAAAAGCATTTGAGGTGTTTTCGGGTCATTTCAAAAATAAAGCATCTATAGACTTTCACCTTCTAATGAATTAAAGATTCTTTTTTAGAAATGAAGATTCTTTAATTTAGGAAATACTGATGTTTATTATATCTATGGTCTTTACCTCTGTTTCATTTATTCCATTTTATTTGGGATTTAGTTTACATATACTAAATATAAATTGTTGAGATTCCACACCTATGGGAGTAGTTAGGTCTCAGAACCCATAAACCTAGGCAATTCAGTATCTGAACGTAAGTGGTCTCATCTGTAAAAATTGAGATAATTTTTGATAACACTTGTGGTTCTAGTGGTAAAGAACCCACCTGCCAGTGCAGGAGACATAAAAAGATGTGGATGTGATCTTTAGGTTGGAAAGATCCCTGTAGGAGGACATGGCAACTCATTCCAGTGTTCTTGCCTGGACAGTCCCTTGAACAGAGGAGCCTGGCAGGCTATAGTCCATAGGGTTGCAAAGAGTCGGACATGACTGAATCGACTTCACATGTATGCACGTGGCATTTACAACAGTAATAAATGCAAAATTTTCCTTTGGCAATTCAGGAATCCTTTACAAATTAATAGTTGGATTTTATGGAGTAAATGATTGCTTTACTGTCTTTTTATCATTAATATGACTCAACAAGTCATATTCTGTTTGAATTGTCAAACTATCCATTTACATCCACTCACATATCCAAAAAATCTTTAGAATACACGTTTACCCCCGTGAGATTAAAATATTATTTCCCCCGATATACTGTACTTGTATTAGAAAGTTTTAAATGGCCTGAATTATCTTATTCCTATGCTAAGCTATTTCAGTTGTTTGAAAGTTTCACACTGATTATCATCAAGTTTGAGTTCTACTAATGCGCATACTATTTTAACGTTTGTGTGTTTTAATATTGGGAAGAACTAGTGATGAATCCAAAGAAAAGAACCATAAGGCAGGTTAAAGTGATATGTGAAAACTACTATAGAGTATTTGAACTAATTTAAGTCTTGTCTGTACTCTTATTATATCAAAGATAGAAGACTCTGAGTCCATATGTATTATGCAAATTAACAGTAAGTTAATCTAATTTTTTTTTCTAAATATCCATAGAGATATACCATAACTTGTTATGAAACAGGTCAGTCTTTTAGAACAGGCACATTAATCTTTTTTTTTTTCTTACTAAATGCATGATAGCTAATACATAACAACAAAGTGCTTTTAAAGGATGGAAATGATTTTATGTTTACAAAATATGCTTAGGTAACAACGTATTTCAAATTACAACTTTATGAATTTATTTTGTGTTTCGTCAATCTGAACGAATTAATGTACTGTTCATGTGGATCTTGCATGTATTTTCATTAATGCTTTAATATTCTATTGAAATACAGCATTGCTTTAAGAAGAAATTAATTAACATTGAACAAGTTTGTTTTTATTTTCCTAAATGGGTCTCTATAAAATTTGGCCATTACAGACTTAATTTTAGCTAGTAAGTGATTAAAATTATTTTGTTGATTTCTTAGACCTTTATTTAACTTTTCTAACATATTATGAATCAAAGAGGGGAGCTATCTGCCATCTCAGAAACCCTTCTCACACTGTCCTCCCTGATTTCTTGCAGACAATAACAGCATATAATTCTTATCTGCCCACTGTTTTAAACTTTTTTTTTTCAATTGAAGTAGAGTTGCTTTACAATGGTGTGTTAGTTTCAGGTGTATAATACCTCTCTTCCTTTGGTAATCAAAAGTTGTTTTATTTTATTTTTTCTCTGCTTGTGGGTCTATTTTTGTTCTGCAAATAAGTCTTTGTTAGTTTTCATATTGTTTGCCTTTTAAAATATCTTATCAAATCTCCTAGTTATTTTCTTTTACTTCTTTTGGGCTTTATTTATTGATGTTTTCCTAGATACTTAAACAGGAAAGGTAGATCATTGCTGTTAAGCTTTTTTTCCCCCTAATATAAGCATTTAATGCCATAAATGTCCCTCTGAGAAATGCTTTCAGTTCAGTTCAGTTCAGTTCAGTGGCTCAGTCGTGTCTGACTCTTTGCAACCCCATGGACTGCAGAACGCCAAGCCTCCCTGTCCATCGCCAACTCCTGGAGTTTACTCAAACTCATGTCCATTGAGTTGGTGATGCTATATAGCGATCTCGCCCTCTGTCATCCCCTTCTCCTCCTGCCTTCAATCCTTCCCAGCATCAGGGTCTTTTCCAATGAGTCAGTTCTTCATATCAGGTGGCCAGATTATTGGAGTTTGAGCTTCAGTATCAGTCCTTCCAATGAATATTCAGGACTGATTTCCTTTAGGATGGACTGGTTGGATCTCCTTACTGCCCAAGGGACTCTCAAGAGTCTTCTCCAACACCACAGTTCAAAAGCATCAAGTTTTCGGTGCTCAACCTTCTTTATAGTCCAACTCTTACATCCATAGATGACTACTGGAAAAACCATAGCTTCGAATAGATAGACCTTTGTTGGCAAAGTAATGTCTCTGCTTTTTGATATGCTATCTAGGTTGGTCATAACTTTTCTTGCAAGGAGCAGGGGTTTTTTAATTTCATGGCTGCAGTCACCATCTATGGTGATTTTGGATCAGAAAAAAGTAAAGTCTGTCACTGTTTCCATTTAGTATTTAATCTTTTATTATTATTCAGTTTAAAATGTTTTTAATATATCTAATTGATTCATGTAGTCTAATCTCTAGAATATGATTTGCTCATAGTACAAGAAAGGCAAGACACTCCATGTGGATGAGGTTTAAATAGATAAAGTACCTAAAGCCTTTCTCCTCTATACAATATGACAATCTTTTCCTGCTAAAAACAGTTCCCCTTGACAAGTGTCCTCTATTCAGTATTGAAACTCATTCTTCTTTAATTCTAGTTTATAGATGTTTTATCTTTTTTAAACATTTTTATATACCTTGCAATTTATTTTCATATTTAGAACCACTGTTTCTGTTAGTTCATCTTCATTCTATCAAATCTGGAGTTTGATGTTCCTATATGCCAAATTATTTATACTAACCTCAGTAATAAATAATGATGGTCTTTTCTATTGCTAATTTAATTTTTCTCTTGATTTCAACAATATATTCTTATCCTTTGATCTTAATTTTAAATATATTTTCTTTTGTCTTCACCATACCTAGATACATGGCAAGTTAAAGTTGAAAACACTATGTTTTAGTCCACCAAAAGAGAAAGAGAAATTAATGAGAAAACTGAATGCCTTGAGAGTTCATGCTGAAGGGACAGTGAGTCAGTATGTTGCTAAGAATCCTGAGATTTAGAGAAAATGGTGAGTCAATGGATACATTGATCTACGTGGAAATGGCTGGATGGTTCTTTCCTAGAAAATCCATATATACAGATTCAGGAAACAGTACCACGGAAAACCCAGAATGTGCTGTTTGGAAATGGAGGCTCAGTTCAGAAGAGTCTAACGATATGCTCAGTGCCCAGAGCATAGATGAAACTGGTTAAGGAAATTCTGAGCAGGGAAACTAGTCAAGTGATGCTAGAGTTCAGGCAGCTCCAGAGAATTCAGCCTAAAGCTAAATAGTTAGGATTGAAACCCTGAGAGACAAATCCTATAAGGAAACTCAGAGAATATAAATAGCTCCTCTGAAGGTGGGTCAGGGCATAACAGGCAGAAAAGGATCCCAAGTCTTGGAGAGCTGGATACATTTGTAAATGGAAGAAAGTAAAACTGATTGGTCCCAGAATAAATGGGATAAATGTTGTGAAATATGCTAAGATATCTATGCAATGTGATGTCTTATCAATAGTTCTTGAGTATGCTTTTCTAGGTTCATAATTTCAAAGGCAGTCTTGGATTCCTACGTGTTGTACCTTACCTGTGTAAAAATACCCCACACCATCCCTTAAGAGCCTGCTTTACTGTGTATGACCCTGGAAAGTACAGACATTTATGAGTGCCTCTTCTATTGCTAATACCTCAAATGATTAGAAAATTCTTCATTCTTTTGGTCTCCTATTTGCCTTTCAATGATTATTGCCTGTTAGTTTTAGTTCTACCTTATGAGACAGCACTAACCATATTTTTATGGGAGCCCTCCATGTGCACTTATTTTTTTTTCTTTTTCTCCATGCCTATTTTCTTTGTCAGGGAAAATGTCTCAGTTTTCATTAACTATTTATGTGACATGATTTTTAGAATCCTCAGCATTTTAATTGCCTTCCTCCTGGAAGTCTTCAGCTGTCAGTTTCCTTAAAATTATTCAGGTGGGTTTTTTTTTTAATGGCATTTCTTCTTGCATATGAAAGATGCTTATCATACTAAGTGAACAAGAAATGAATATGTGAAGAGGAAAGGGTGCCACAAAGCTGGTCTGACTAATGGAAAATATGAACAGTCGACTTATTCTGTGACTAAGATATTACATTTCTGTTTATTCCAACTAAAATTATATTTAGCTTCTATTTATGCATATTTGTTTTAATATTCACCTTAAAGCAGTTTTTGTATCACTGTTTTATGTTATAGTTTGTTAAAATGCTTTTGGATCTTTTTCACATGAACCACATTGAATCTTTTGCTTATATTTATTTTTTAAACCTAAATTTGGAACTTAGTAATTACTCCATTTAAATTCCATTTTGTTAGCTTTGGTTTAGTATACTAAGAAAATAATTTTAAATTTCAATTCTTTAATGTGATCTTCATATTTGTAAAATAAATTAAATTTTTGTACCTTTTTCTAAGTCATTGATTTAAAATGTTGCCTGGGCTTATATTATACTTTAATTACAATTTGAGTTTGTTTAGTAAACACTAAATCTTATATAACTTACAATTATCTAATTCCCAGAAAATATCTTTACATTTTCTCTACAAGAATAGACTTAGACAACCTGTCAAACCCAGCTAAGATAAAGGTTATCTTTGGTGGTCCCTTGATAAACCAACCAGTCAGTTATATCTTTACAATGATTGATGTTAGTTGTGTAGCTCTTGGTGGCTCCTAGTGGGTATCATTTTTATTTCATATGTTCAAAGTATTTTTCAACTTTTTTCTCACTGTCCTATGGTTTCTTAATGATTTTTTTTTTCAAATTTTGTGTACGTAAATAAGGAAAAGATATATTAATCTATGACGAAAATTGGTTTACCCATTTCTAATCTTTTGCTGCTCCCAATAATCATTATTTAAATATTTCTAGTTACAACTATAAGACCATACCATTTTGGAAGTTGGTTCACTGAGGCCTAAAATCTTGAGCTCATTTGAGAATATTACAGGAAATATTAGCTAATATTTGGACTAAATAAAGTTAGTCCAAATAGCACCTCCTGTTTTCAAGGGCCATTATCCTTTCTAGAAAAATAAAAGAAAAAACAGAAAGAGACAAAGAAACATAAAATAGGTTTATCTTTACACAAATTGTCTTGAACAATTCTATCTCCTGACTATGGCTGGGAGGCATATTGCTAGAGAAGAAAGGAGAGGAAAAGAAATAATTGCCTAAGATTTTAAAGGGAGAATCATTTATTGTTGATGGCTAAAGAAATAAGACTCAGCAGGAGTACACCTTGTTTTTAGAATCAGCCATTTACTTGTGCTTCTCTTTAATAATGTCTTTCCTCTACTTCAAAGGTTAAGCATTGTTGGATAAATAAAATTCTCCCAAAATACTGTCATCTGGCATTTGTAACTTTCACAATCTTTCTAAAATTCATGTGCATCAACAAATGGTGAATTTTGTGTTTATTCGTTGAACTTAACATTTCTTTTCAACTTTAACGTCTTACAATAATATATAACCAGTCCTTAATTAAACTCTTAAGAGCAGGGAGAGCATGGCATCCAAAATTTTTGCTAATCAAAAGAAAATGTAGATAGCTTAAAATGGCAAGAGGAAAAGCAAATTAATATTTAGCGTTTTGTTAGGATAAAGTCTTCGAACCTCACTGTTGGCTCACTTGCCTTAGGGAAGAGCCAAGTGTGGAGAAGTTCTGAGCACAGTGCTAAATACAACTGTACAGCTTCCATTTATTATTTTCCTGCTGTGATTAGATAATTAGTAAGGTACTTTGTGTTTAGGTGAATTTTCATTAGAAAAGCAGTAGAATTAAATTGAAATGGCAAAAAGTACTACTTATTTCTTCTCTTCTTTAATGTGTTGATTTCTCCATGGCAGTCTTCAAGGATGAGCACAGCATGTGAGCTCCCATAATTTCACCTTCATTTCTTATAATTAAATCTAAACATATATTGAAATCAAGTTTATCTTGTTATTTCAAGGGTATTTCTGATAGTTGTAAATGAACATGATCAATTTTAATAAACTAAAAAGGATACCCATGGTCATTCATGAATTCAGTGTGTAATAGTAAATGCATAATCCCTCAGAGGAAAAAGCAAATCTGCTTATCACTCAGAGGTGACTCTTGATCTCTGTGGCACAAACATACATTTTCATTGAAATTAATTGTGTCAGTAAAAGAGTAGCTTTAAATACTCTTTATCTCCTATTAGTCTATATAGAATGGGAGATGGAAAAGTTTATTATTTCCTCTGAGTTTCTGTTTAAAAGAAACTTGCAGTCAAGTTGGAGAGGGATTCATGTTCAGGAAAAGGAAGAACGAGAGAAGGAAAAGAGGGCTGAATTTGATGTATAAATAATACGTTAGTAATATTAAGGGAAATGATTAGCAGAAATTAGAGTTGGCACAGAAGAGGTGTTTAATAAGTTTATGTGAATGATTGAGTGGATTAATGGTCTATAAAGGAGGATAAGTGAAAATTATTGTTACCAGAAAATAACCATAGAACAAGAATGGCTGAAGGTAAAATACTAAAGTGTTTGATAAATAAGGATGTGGGTAGTTTATTGTGGAGAGTAGTATCCCAGATTTGGAGAAAAATTAAGGACAGTGTTTGTTCAGGGGAGGATGAAGCATACATAAAAGGCAGAATGAGCCCTGTTCTGACCTGGGTCTCAAGGTGGGAATTAGTTACATTACTTAAATTATAATGCTGCAACCAGATTGTGTTGATTTTTGAATGATACTGAATTTTGCTAATGTTATTTCTAGTTTGCTTTTCTATTTGAACATAATGTATTCTAGGTCAGAGGAAGGTGAAAGAATATACTAGGGTTCTGGTGTTTTTCTCTCCATTATCTCTTTAAATTATCCCTGCTTTGACATACTAATGAGATAAAAGTATGTGAACACACAAGACTGCCCTTACAATACATTTTAGGTGAACATTGTGAACATACATTTTGTATATCTTTTGTTATTAGAAGCTGACTGCACATTCATGTGGTAAATCAAATTTTATACTTTTCCACCCATATTTTCTGATATTCTAAATAAACAAGTATTAGAAAACATTTATATAATTTCAAAATATTTAGAATTAAAGCCCATTATTCTTACACAAGAGTAGAAATTGGACTTTTTCCAGTTGTATATTCCCTCTCATAAATCTCTAGAATATCCAGTTCTTCAAAGCATGCAAATTTTCCCAGAAATGCAGTAACATAAAATTTAAAATATAAGTGATCCATCTGTCTTCTAAAAATATTCTATATATTCATCTAGAAAATTAGTAAAATAAGTTTTCCATCAAATAAACTGTATAAAGTAGTACATTTTTTTTTTACTGTTATAACTTGTACAAAAACTTAGGATATTGAAAGTTTTTGTTTTTATTTTTGAAACCACTAAAGACATTGTGTTCATAGTGATTAAAACAAAACAGGATCCTCTTATATCATTCATCAGCAAATATGTATTGGCTACCTGCTCAGGTAGGAAGCACTAGGATTTGGTCCAGGCTCACTCTATAGAGTCAAGCGACTCATCACAGATATACCAGACTTATTATTCAAAACTATCTCAGTAAGGTTAAAAAATAATAAAATAGAGCTATACAGCTAGAACTCTAATATTGCTTTTGTATGCTCAGTTGCTTCAGTAGTGGCAGGCTCTTTTGGGGTTCCATGGATTGCAGCCTGTCAACCTCCTCTGTCCATGGGATTTCCCAGGGAAGAGTACTGAAGGGGGTTACCATTTCCTTCTCCAGGGGATCTTCTGGACTCAAGGACTGAACTTGTGTCTCCAGCCCTGGCAAGTGAATACTTTACCACTGAGCCACCTGGGAAGCCCACTACTGTTGTTTATGACATTCCTAATAAAATCTACAAATAGATTGAATAGATTTAATTGCATGGTTGCATCCTTCCTGTTAAAGAATACATAACGGAGTGAAAAATCTTGTTGGCCTCATTCAGTGATTCATGTCTTGGGTATCCGATCTAGTAGATAGAGAGGCACTCCAAAGGGTTGTGGAACTGGAGAGGGTTTTATAGAGCAACCTGAGCAGGAAAAAGGAAGTGACCCTGGTCATGTGCTGTTTGGTGGAAGCAGGTCACTTCCCTTCTGTGGAGCAGAGGGAATTCTGGGAAAAACTCAGGTAGCTTGTGCTGATTAGCTGTCCCAGGCCGCCTTCTTTCTGGGAAGACAAAGCTTAGAAACTTAATTAAGTTTTGCTGACATGGGGCTTAGCATGAGTGACTTTATTTTGAGCCTAATACTCCACAGAGACACAAAATTCAAAATGATTAAATCAAAAGGTTATTTGTTTTTTTTTTTAAGAAAAATAATAATACTGGGTTTATAGTCTAGGGAGTTCAAAATAATAGGAGTCCCCATCGTTTTTTGTCACTTTTAATTACTGGCTTCTGCAGTTGAAGTCACAGACTATTTATCAGATAGAACCCTCCCCTGACTCAGTCTCAGCCTTTCCCCTGTCGGGGCTGAGAGCTGGACAAGGACCAGTCTTTGCGTGATTGGGTAGCAGTCTCAGTGTTCGGCGTGCTCTATACCCTTGTGTGTCCAGAACCAGCCTTTTCAATTATTAATAACTTCTGTTTCCCCTTGAAGTCACACTGGGATGAAAGGTGGAGCCTTGGGAATGATACAGCTCAATAAGTTTAATGAGGCCCAGGCCTTCCTTTTCCCGACCCTGTTTGGTCACCTCCCTGTAGATGATGGTGGAAGAGATTCTGCAAGCTCCAAGCCCTGATGAAATGGAGAGCTTCCTGGACGTTAAGGGTTAGGTATATATATAATTAATTTAGCTGTACCATTTGTTAGGACTCCATGTTTCCACTGTAGTGGACACAGTTTCCATCTCTGACTGGGGAACTAAGAGCCTGCAAGTTGTACAGCTAAAAAAAAAAAAAAAGTCTTACAACTAAACCAGAACATAAAAAAAAAGTTTCCCATTTCTTTATTTTAATAAGTGGAGTTCATAAAAGATCACTGAAATCTCAGAAAGGTATAATTTATTCTAATTTTAAGAGATAGCAGAGATAAAGGAATGCCCCACTTATTGAGAAATTTATTCCAGTTTTAAGTCTTAAACAATTCTAAGTTTAAGTACTTGACAAACCAGTTCTCTTACCAAGAAAACGAGAGGTATAAGAAAATTTTTATTCAAAGATAATTTATCCCCCACACTCTGTATAGACAGCGGCTTTGGAACCAGGAAGCTGGACATAAATGAGGTGTAACACTTAGTTTGGGTACATGAGGAAAGTGGTTTAGAAGTAGAATGCTCATGAATCCCACTTATAAATTTTTACCTTTGAGAAGAGCTAAATCAGGCGATGAACCTGCCTCACTGGTAGATTCTCTTATCATTTCTACTCCCTGTTCCTCTGATCAGGTTATATTTTTTCTCAGCTAGCACACTGCAACCTTCTTATATTCGTGTTCTTGAAGTCCTCTCAGCTATGTATGTGTATGGGGGTGACGAGGACAGAAATACAATAATAAAACTTAGAATATACTCCGAGTGTTACATTAAGGAACATATAAATGCATGAGTCCATTAACCACATGCTTGATTTAAAAGGCCAGAAAGGAAGAGGATGAAGCAATCAGCTGACTTGCCATAAAGGAGAAAGTATTCAGGTCAAATGCAGACATATATTCCAAGCAGAGTAAACAGTCAGCCATGGATATATGCATATGGAAGGGTAACAACAGTAGACACGTTCAGAAAATGATGAAAAGCTCATGTAGCATGTACAGTGGGCAGTAGAGGAAAAGGGGGCTTGCATTCTGAGCGGTTTCAGAATCCACATCTGACATTTGAGTTTGCACATTTATCCCACCACCAGTCTCTTGTTATGAGAATATTTTCAATTTTTTTTTAAGCTAGTAATGGTAAAAATGAGTCACAAGTAAGATAATAAAGAAAATTACAATTTCAAAAGCCCTTCCTGACTTTCTTTTTCTTCCCTGGACCTCAGATCCTGAACCTTCCCTGGATTTCAATCTTATCCATCCCAAATTCCTCCAAGCTTCCATCACTGTTCGTTTGCATTTCTGATGTTCTAAGTGAGTCTGGAGAGAGATCCAGCTGCCAGTTTGGGGGAATGGTTTGTCACATGGCTCCCAACCTCCATAGCTATGTAGCTGGCAGAAACCCACCCTCCACTCCAAATGGTTGGGTATTTGACTGAAAAGCTGTGAGGGAAAAACATCCACAAAAGGTTTAAATAAATCGACTCTTATTTCCCACCATGTACTCATGAAGCTAAGTTGTTAAATTTTTGTTTATAACTACTATTGACATGCTGTTGTTCTGTCGCTTAGTCATGTCCAACTCTTAGTGACCCTATGGATTGCAGCACACCAGGCTTCCCTGTCCTTCACCATCTTCCAGAGTTTTCTCAAACTTATGTCCATTGAGTCGGTGATGCCCTCCAACCATCTCATTCTGTCATCCCCTTCTCCTCCTGCTCTCACTCTTTCCCAGCATCAGGGTCTTTTCCAATGAGTGAGCTCTTCGCATCAGGTAGACAAAGTATTGGAGCTTCAGTTTCAGCATAAGTCCTTCCAATGAATATTTAGGACCGATTTCCTTTAGGATGGACTGGTTGGATCTCCTTGCTGCCCAAGGGACTCTCAAGAGTCTTCTCCAGCACCACAGTTCAAAAGCATCACTACTATTAGTGCTCAGCCTTCTTTATGGTTGAATTCTCACATCCATACATGACTACTGGAAAAGCCATAGCTTT
This sequence comes from Oryx dammah, assembly GCF_014754425.2. NCBI lineage: Eukaryota > Metazoa > Chordata > Mammalia > Artiodactyla > Bovidae > Oryx > Oryx dammah. Next base: position 10,656,286 of record NW_024070191.1, read on the forward strand.
GACTATACAGTCCTTTGTCCACAAACTGATGTCTCTGCTTTTAGGTTTGTCATAGGTGCTCTTCCAAGGAGCAAGCATCTTTTAATTTCATGGCTGCAGTCACTGTCCAGAGTGATTTTAGAGACCAAGGAAATAAAATGGCACTGTTTCCACTGTTTCCCCATCTGTTTGCCATGAAGTGATGGGACCACCCCGATCTTGGTTTTCTGAGTGTTGAGCTTTAAGCCAGCTTTTCACTCTCCTCCTTCAACCTCATGGAGAGCCTCTTTAGTTCCTCTTGGCTTTCTGCCATTACAGAGGTATCATCTGCATATTCTGAGCTTATTGACATTTATCTGGGCAGTCTTGACTCCAGCTTGTGATTCTTCCTGCCTGGCATTTTACGTGATGTACTACTCCACATTTATGTTAAATAGGCAGGGTTATAATATACAGACTTGACACATTCATTTCCCAATAAACAGGTGCATGTATTTAAAATATAAACTCAGTATAATACAGCACTTCTTTACTTAGATAACCTTTTTAACTGATTCACTAGGTGGTTTTTTGTTTTTTTTTTTTTTTTTGCCATTTTTTTTTTTTTAAGTTGAAGTATAGTTGATTCAACTTAAACTTATATTGGGCTTCTCTGGTGGCTCAGACAGTAAAGAATCTGCCTGCAGTGCGGAAGACCCAGGCTTAATCCCTGGGTCAGGAAGATCTCCTAGAGAAGGGAATGGCAAACCATTCTTGCCTGGAAAATTCCATGGACAGAGGAGTCTGGCAGACTACAGTCCATGGGGTGGCAAAGAGTTGGACACGACTGAACAACTAACACTTTCATAACTGCTTTACAATGTTTTTTTTTTTTTTAATTACTGCTTCATAGTAAACTGATTCAGTTACTCATATATGTTCTCTTGTATATTATTTTCCATTATAGTTTATCAAAGTATATTGAATATATTTCTCTGTGCTCTACAGGATGCCCTTGCTTAATGGTTCACTAGTCTTGATGCTAATATTATAATTGTTTTATTTTACTTAAACTATTTAAAACATATCTTCAACTTCCTATTCAGTTTGGTCTTTATTTTAGTGTGTAATGTATAACATTAAAAGGGAAACATTTAAATCTGATTTTTTAGGAAAAGTTTTATATCTGTTCATTCCACTGTTGCATTTTTTAATGTCCTTTTTATCCAGTTAAGGGGAAAAGTGTTTTGAATATAAGGAAAGACTAAAAGCAATGTTCTGAAGCACTTTTTGTTTGTTTGGTTCATAGTAATCACAAAATCTCATCAAGCAAAAATTTCTGAATGACATATTCTATGTAAAAGTGTGATTCTCTCAAAAGCAAGTTAAAAGTAAGATTTTTGGATATTTCATACCATGTTTTTACTGAATTTTGGAGTTTTTGACATACAGTCTCTGTCCTTTAAAATCCTGGACTAATTCAAGGATAGCAAAAAGAATCAAGAAGTTCAGGTCAACATAACTCTCTTGAGGTATTTAGCATTAATACTGGAATTTTTTTTTTTTTTCAGGATGATTGTTTGAATTTCATGGTCTCCTTTAATGGAATAACTGTTCTCATTCATAATAAGAGGCAGGATGTAAGGCATGGAAGTTGAGGGGATATGTCTGTTTGTATAATCTTTACTTTCTTTCTAACGTTTATATCAACTAAAAGTATTACTAAAAGTGTTACTGCAGTCCTCTAAAAATTCCTTGCACACTTGGTAACTTATTGTTAGGACTGGCTGTACAAAACAGAAAACAAAAAACAGTGGCTTTGGCACACTGTAAGTTATTTTTCAATGCAAAGGGAGTCCAGAGATAGGGGGTCTAGTGTTGTTTCATTAGATCCATGAATAAATTGGGCCTCATGTGCCTTGCATTTTCCTCTTCTCTTGTCCTGGACTGCTGGCATTTCAGCCTAGACACCTGAGTTCCAGGGAGCAAAAACTAGAAAAGAGAGATGCAGAAGGAGGTCTATACCTATCCAGGCTTGTTTACAAAACCTTCCATGAATTCCTTCCCTGCAACATTCACTTCTATATATAATGGGTCAGAACATAGAGTCATACATATTAGTTCTATGAGATGCTGAGAAATGTGGACCTTTAGCTGGATATGTTGGAATCTCTCAATAATATAGAGTTTCATTAATTATAAAGAACATAGAGTAGATTTTAGGTAAATGCTAGCCACATATCTCCATAATTAAAAGTTTAACTTTGAAGATACCAGGTTACCTAAGTCTAATGCAAGTAGGGAGAGCCCATGCCCTTCTGTATTTCTTCATCTGTTCTTGTAACTCCACTTTTATTTAATTTTATTTCTATCATAGCTTATAAATATGTTTCTTTATATTCATATATTTCTGAGATATACATCTTTTAATCAGTTTTTCCTGTATCTATATTAGTAAATAGTCCATCATTATACAAATATTTGTTTATGTACTTGTCTCTAAGCTCTCTATAGTGTTTATTTCTGTGTTAAGTTTAAACTATTTTACTCATAAGAACTTTATAGACTTTTGGTGAAGCATGTTTCTCCTTATTATACATTTTTACAAGTATTTTTTGGCAACTTTTTATTTACTCATCTATGGAAAATTCAAAATTAGCTAATTTTGTTACAAATGATAGTAATGACAATTTTGATTTTGATTGGAATGATATTGAATAGGTAAATTAATTTGAGGATAGTTTCAGATTGTATCTCCCCTTTCAGGAACATGTTATACTTCCTTATTCCATCCCTTTGATGTGTGTGTCCTTCAGTAAAGTTTTGTGTGATATTAATATAAATTGTGTACTTTACTTTTATATATATATTATATATATATATTAGTTTTCGCTGATGCATTGAGTAGGGTTTTTTGCCATAAATTTAACAAATTGGTTATCATTGGCATGTAAGCTACCAATTTTTGATTATTTAACTTACATCTGTCATATTATAGAACATATATTTGTTCTCAGAATTTTTCGGTTAGTTTTCTCAGATTTTATAAGAAGTCAATGTTATTTTCAGTTTCTAAGATTAATCTATATTTTCTTACACCATTGGATTAGATAGAACTTTCTTTACAGTACTGAAAATAGTGTTAATGATAAACATCTACAGATTGGTTCTATTTTAATATTAACTGTTAAGATAAGGTTCAGGTAAATCTTTTATCAGGCTATGGTCATTCCTTATATTTCTAGCTTCCTAAAATTGAATATATATATATATATATATATATATATATATATATTTAGTAATATCTATTGAATTTGATCAAATGAATTTTCATCATTAAGAAGACATATGCTTTTTTTCTTTATATAGTACTAAGTTAAATGAGATCTCTTAATATTGAAAATCTTTTCATTTCTTGGATGGAATCTCCTGGCTCGTGATGTATCTTTTTTTAGTACTCAGAAAAAACCTGTTTATTAATATTTTATTCATCTATTTTACAGGAAAATGAGTTTAATTTCCTGTTTTCTTACATTCTCTATTCATTTTGTTACCATCATATAGTCTGTGAAATTTCAATTTTTTAAAGTGCTAATGCTTAAAAAAATAAAAATCACATAATTTTAAACAGATATCTAGAACTAATTGAATACATTTTATTCTTTGATTATTAACATATTTACTGATATTTAATCTGTATGTTTTCTAAATCAAGGTCTGTTAAATTAATTCTTACATAAATATCAGTACAAATGAATATATCAAGGTCTATTAAATTAATTCTTACATAAATATCAGTACAAATGAATATAAATATTTTCCTTCTGTAATTCATTAATTCCTATCTGATATTACAAACATTTTCATTATTAATGTGATTTATATTTTCTATGCTTTTTTTTGACCCTTTGTCAAGCAAGCAAATTATATTTTATGAAATATTACAAAGAAGTGACCTATTTTACTGATTAATTTCCATTATATTCTTTTAAGTTTACTAATATTGCTTTTATTAATTTCTTCATTCTACATTTTTATTGTATTTTTTCTTTCTTAAAAAATACTTATGTCATTTTAATATTTTTTGTTCCCCTTATACATATATTTTATGTCACATTTTTCATAAGTACTAGTGTATACATATTCTGTATGCAACATCTCATATATTGTTCATTTCAAAATATATAACAATGTCAATGGGATTTCCTGGTAGCTCAGCTGGAAAAGAATCTGCCTGCAATGCCGGAGACTCCAGTTCAATTCCTGGGTCAGGAAGATCTGTTGGAGAAGGGTTAGGCTACCCTCCAGTATTCTTTGGCTTCCCTGGTAGCTCAGCTAGTAAAGAATACACCTGCAATGTGAGAGACCTGGGTTTGATTCCTAGTTGGGAAGATCCCCCAGAGAAGGGAAAGGCTATCCATTCCAGTATTCTGGCCTGGAGAATTCCATGGGATCACAAAGAGTCAGACATGACTGAGCGACTCTTATTTCAACAGTTTCAATATCTGTTTCTTTCTTTTATTTTTTCTTGTTTTTAATTTTGTTTTATTATTATTATTGCCAGGAGCCAGCATGGGCCATCCCACCCATGACAAGGTCATGTGGAAGAGAGCTGTTAAGCAAGGCTTCAGGACTCGAGGGGCTCCCTAGACCACCTCGAGCATCTACCCCAAAACCAGAATCTGTCTTACTATTTTGTGCCTTTCACCAACTCTCCTGACATTAACAGGGGGCTATCTCCGACCATCTTTCTCTGGAGAAAATCAACTTAGGGCTCTAGCTAATAAGTCTCCTGGACATGAGAGGAATATTTCAAATCAACCCCCCTCTGTTAGCATTCTAGCTTGCTTGGCAGGTTTATCCAGACTCTTGCAGCTACGCATATGATTGTTGACAGTCTCCCAACTGTGAGAGGCACGGGAAGCCTAAAACATAGAGCCTTTCAAAGAGTTAAAAGTTATTAGAGTAGTGCTGGTGTAGGATTTCATTATTGGGCCAATGCTTGTTGCTAAGTTCTCATATCTCTTATCCTCTGTGCACCTGGGAGTGCATTAGTTAACATAGTTGGAATGTAAGAAAAACAAGTGTAGCCTATAAGTTAACCACATCAGACCTTTGAGCTAATTGGTTCTTTCTTGTAACTCACTGTACCTTTGCTCCATGAGAAATGTAACTCTGTTTAGCATTTTCTGAGGCTGACATAGATTAAAAATATAAAGAAAAAAAAACATTTCAAGGGAAAATAAGTTTTCTGGTTGAGCAGCCTTTATCAAAAGAGGGTCATAAAATGTTCACAGGCCTCCAAGGCCAGAACATAATGTACACAATATTGTTTATGGGAAAGTTATGCAGAAACAATCCTGGTTTTGATAAAGACAGTTCAGTTCAGTCTCTCAGTCATGTCTGAATCTCTGCGACCCTGTGAATCACAGCACGCCAGGCCTCCCTGTCCATCACCATCTCCCGGAGTTCACTCAGACTCACGTCCATCGAGTCCGTGATGCCATCCAGCCATCTCATCCTTGGTCGTCCCCTTCTCCTCCCGCCCCCAATCCCTCCCAGCATCAGAGTTTTTTCCAATGAGTCAACGCTTCTCATGAGGTGGCCAAAGTACTGGAGTTTCAGCTTCAGCATCATTCCTTCCAAAAAAATCCCAAGGGTTGATCTCCTTCAGAATGGACTGGTTGGATCTCCTTGCAGTCCAAGGGACTCTCAGGAGTCTTCTCCAACACCACAGTTCAAAAGCATCAATTCTTTGGCACTCAGCCTTCTTCACAGTCCAACTCTCACATCCATACATGACCACTGGAAAAACCATAGCCTTGACTAGACGGACCTTAGTTGGCAAAGTAATGTCTCTGCTTTTGAAAATGCTATCTAGGTTGGTCATAACTTTTCTTCCAAGGAGTAAGCGTCTTTTAATTTCATGGCTTCAGTCACCATCTGCAGTGATTTTGGAGCCAAAAAAATAAAGTCTGACACTGTTTCTACTGTTTCCCCATCTATTTGCCATGAAGTGATGGGACCAGATGCCATGATCTTTGTTTTCTGAATGTTGAGCTTTAAGCCAACTTTTTCACTCTCCTCTTTCACTTTCATCAAGAGGCTTTTTAGTTCCTCTTCACTTTCTGCCATAGGGGTGGTGTCATCTGCATATCTGAGGTTATTGATATTTCTCCCAGCAATCTTGATTCCAGCTTGTGTTTCTTCTAGTCTGGTGTTTCTCATGATGTACTCTGCATATAAGTTAAATAAGCAGGGTGACAATATACAGCCTTGACGCACTCCTTTTCCTATTTGGAACCAGTCTGTTGTTCCATGTCCAGTTCTAACTGTTGCTTCCTGACCTACATACAGATTCCTCAAGAGGCAGGTCAAGTGGTCTGGTATTCCCATCTCTTTCAGAATTTTCCACAGTTTATTGTGATCCACACAGTCAAAAGCTTTGGCATAGTTAATAAAGCAGAAATAGATGTTTTTCTGGAATCTCTTGCTTTTTCCATGGTCCAGCAAATGTTGGCAATTTTTTCTCTGGTTCCTTTGCCTTTTCTAAAACCAGCTTGAACATCAGGGAGTTCACGGTTCAGGTATTGCTGAAGCCTGGCTTAGAGAATTTTGAGCATTACTTTACTAGCATGTGAGATGAGTGCAATTGTGCGGTAGTTTGAGTATTCTTTGGTGTTGCCTTTCTTTGGAATTGGAATGAAAACTGACCTTTTCCAGTCCTGTGGCCGCTGCTGAGTTTTCCAAATATGCTGGTATATTGAGTGTAGCACTTTCACAGCATCATCTTTCAGGATTTGAAACAGCTCAGTTGGAATTCCATCACCTCCACTAGCTTTGTTTGTAGTGATGCTTTCTAAGGCCCACTTGACTTCACATTCCAAGATGTCTGGCTCTAGATGAGTGATCACATCATCATGACTATTTGGGTCGTGAAGATCTTTTTTGTACAGTTCTTCCATGTGTTCTTGCCACCACTTCTTAATATCTTCTGCTTCTGTTAGGTCCATACCATTTCTGTCCTTTATCGAGCTCATCTTTGCATGAAATGTTCCCTTGGTATCTCTAATTTTCTTGAAGAGATTTCTAGTCTTTCCCAATCTGTTGTTTTCCTCTATTTCTTTGCATTGATCGCTGAGGAAGGCTTTCTTACTCTTCTTGCTGTTCTTTGGAACTCTGCTTTCAGATGCCCATATCTTTCCTTTTCTCCTTTGCTTTGCACCTCTCTTCTTTTCACAGCTATTTGTAAGGCCTCCCCAGACAGCCATTTTGCTTTTTTGCATTTCTTTTCCATGGGGATGGTCTTGATCCCTGTCTCCTGCAAAACAGATGTAATGTTTGGGCTGACTCTGTATGACTTTGCATCTTTCATTTCCCTCTATGTACAAGTTAAGGGATAAAAGTCCCTTTTGAAAATGAAGTAATGGGCCTCACCCGAAGAAGCTTGGTCACCCCGTGTCTTTTTTTTTTTTTTTTCTCTCTCTCTCTTACTGTCTTTTTCAGGCTGATCCCTTGGAACCTAGAGGCTCTCTGCATTAATATCAGCCTCTTTCTCTCCTATATTTTCTTATCTACAACATTCTTTCTTTTAGTTCAGTTCAGTTCAGTCACTCAGTTGTGTCCAACTCTTTGTGACCCCATGAATCGCAGCACGCCAGGCCTCCCTGTCCATCACCAGCTCCCGGAGTTCACTCAGATTCACATCCATCCAGTCAGTGATGTCATCCAGCCATCTCATCCTCTGACATCCCCTTCTCCTCCTGCCCCCAGTCCGTCCCAACATCAAAGTCTTTTCCAATGAGTCAGCTCTTCACATGAGGTGGCCAAAGTACTGGAGTTCCAGCTTTAGCATTAGTCCTTCCAAAGAAATCCCAGGGCTGATCTCCTTCAGAATGGACTGGTTGGATCTCCTTGCAGTCCAAGGGACTCTCAAGAGTCTTCTCCAACACCACAGTTCAAAAGCATCAATTCTTTGGCACTCAGCCTTCTTCACAGTCCAACTCTCACATCCATACAAGACTACTGGAAAAACCATAGCCTTGACTAGACGGACCTTAGTTGGCAAAGTAATGTTTCTGCTTTTGAATATGCTATCAAGGCTGGTCATAACTTTTCTTCCAAGGAGTAAGCGTCTTTTAATTTCATGGCTGCAATCACCATCTGCAGTGATTTTGGAGCCCCCAAATTAAAGTCTGACACTGTTTCTACTGTTTCTCCATCTATTTCCCATGAAGTGATGGGACTGAATGCCATGATCTTTTTGTTTTCTGAATATTGAGCTTTAAACCAACTTTTTCACTCTCCTCTTTCACTTTCATCAAGAGGCTTTTTAGTTCCTCTTCACTTTCTGCCATAAGGGTGGTGTCACCTGCATATCTGAGGTTATCGATATTTCTCCTGGAAATCTTGATTCCAGCTTGTGTTTCTTCCAGTCTGGTGTTTCTCATGATGTACTCTGCATAGAAGTTAAATAAGCAGGGTTTCAATATACAGCCTTGACGTACTCCTTTTCCTATTTGGAACCAGTCTGTTGTTCCATGCCCAGTTCTAACTATTGCTTCCTGACCTGCATACAGATTTCTCAAGAGGCAGGTCAGGTGGTCTGGTATTCCCATCTCTCTCAGAATCTTCCACAGTTTATTGTGATCCATACAGTCAAAGGCTTTGGCACAGTCAATAAAGCAAAAATAGATGTTTTTCTGGAACTCTCTTGCTTTTTCCATGGTCCAGCAGATGTTGGCAATTTTTTCTCTGGTTCCTCTGCCTTTTCTAAAACCAGCCATCTCTCTCTAAATCATTCACCGTCGCCGTTTCTCCTTCGGGTTCCCCTGGATACTGTGGGGGCTGGACCCAGCATATTATTATTATTATTATTTTTACTTTACAGAAGACAATGGCACCTCACTCTAGTACTTTTGCCTGGAAAATCCCATGGATGGAAGAGCCTGGTCAGCTGCAGTCCCTAGGGTTGCTAGAGTCAGGCACAGCTGAGCGACTTCATTTTCACTTTTCACTTTCACGCATTGGAGAAGGAAACGGCAACCCACTCCAGTGTTCTTGCCTGGAGAATCCCAGGGACGGGGGAGCCTGGTGGGCTGCCGTCTATGGGGTCGCACAGTTTCAGACACGACTGAAGCGACTTAGCAGCAGCAGCATTGTATTGGTTTTGCCATACATCAACATGAATCTGCCACTGGTGTACACGTGTTCCCAATCCTGAACCCGCCTTCTACCTCCCTCCCCATACCATCCCTCTGGGTCATCCCAGTGCACCAGCCCCAAGCATCCTGTACCCTGCATTGAACCTAGACTGGCGATTCGTTTCTTATATGATATTATACATGTTTCAGTGTCATTCTCCCAAATCATCCCACCCTCTCCCTCTCCCACAGAGACCAAAAGACTGTTCTATATATCTGTGTCTCTTTTGCTGTCTCACATACAGGGTTATCGTTACCATCTTTCTAAATTCCATATATATATATGTGTTAGTATACTCTATTGGTGTTTTTCTTTCTGGCTTACTTCACTCTGTATAATAGGCTCCAGTTTCATCCACCTCATTAGAACTGATTCAAATGTATTCTTTTTAATGGCTGAGTAATACTCCATTGTGTATATGTACCACAGCTTTCTTATCCATTCATTAGCTGATGGACATCTAGATTGCTTCCATGTCCTGGCTATTATAAACAGTGCTGCAATGAACACTGGGGTACACGTGTTTCTTTCAATTCTGGTTTCCTCAGTGTGTATGCCCAGCAGTGGGATTGCTGGGTCATAAGGCAGTTCTATTTCCAGTTTTTTAAGAGATCTCCACACTGTTCTCCATAGTGGCTGTACTAGTTTGCATTCCCACCAACAGTGTAAGAGGTTTCCCTTTTCTCCACACCCTCTCCAGCGTCTATTGCTAGTAGACTTTTGGATTGCTGCCATTCTGACTGGTGTGAAATGGTACCTCATAGTGGTTTTGATTTGCATTTCTCTGCTAATTAGCGATGTTGAGCATCTTTTCATGTGTTTGTTAACCATCTGTATGTCTTCTTTGGAGAATTGTCTATTTAGTTCTTTAGCCAATTTTTTGATTGGGTCCTTTATTTTTCTGGAATTGAGCTGTAGGGGTTGCTTGTATATTTTTGATATTATTTTTTCGTCAGTTGCTTCATTTGCTATTATTTTCCCCATTCGGAAGGCTGTCTTTTCACCTTGCTTATAGTTTCCTTTGTTGTGCAGAAGCTTTTAATTTTAATTAGGTCCCATTTGCTTATTTTTGCTTTTATTTCCAGTATTCTATTTCTTGAATATCCCAAATGTCATAAACAAAGCCAGTTATTCTGTTTTTAGTTTGTTTACCCAGAAGTATTAAACTTTATTTTCTGTCTTCTTAATTCTAATTTCCAGTTTAACTGCATTTATGTCAGAGAATATAGCTTTTATGATTTTACTTTTTAAATTTTTTTGAGAATTTTCTTTCTATTCTGACTTTTCTTATAAATATTCATGTAGTATTAGAAATAGTAGTTTTTTTCTTTGTTTTATGCAGAACTTTCTCTCCCTACACATACATAAAAAATCATATTTTTATTCACAGACTATATCCTAACTTATTTCTTTATCTATTTGCTCTACATTTTTCTGGGCGTTGTGTGCTGTGTGCAAATTTAGGACTAGAGTTTTTTATATCCCATCTTATATGCCTCATAGATTGCTCTTTATATATCTCAGTACTATTTTGTTATTTAACATGTAAATGTCAGAGCCTGCTATATCATCTTTTAAAACTGTTCTGTATAGTGTAAATGGAAACAAGAAAAACTTGTTTCGTTTTCTGCTACATTAAGCTCTTCCTTGCAAGTTAGCATTAATTAATGCCATGTCATCTTCTGGGATTGTTCAGTTAAAGTTCAGGTATGTGCATGTGAAGTATATTTAAGATAGAGGACTTTGTCAGATAGCAGTACTAAGAAGTTCAAATTTAAATAAAAGAGCATGCTTGATGCTCAGGTGTGATGAAATATCAATATTTCAAATATAATAGTGATTTTTATTTAAGTTTCATTCATGGACGAGTGAGATTTCACTAAAGAAAAGTTGTGATAGCCATAACACATATTAAATTTATGCTTCTTTTCATGAACATTCAGGACTAAAATCTCATGATCCAAATATGTATCCATTCATCTCAGTGCACTAATAATGTAACAAAAGAAAGTCTTTGAGTTTTAAATAAACTGTTAACATTGCCTTCTGAAAGTCGTTATTCTTGGAAACCCCGAGAATGATAATGCATTAGTGTGACTACTGAAAATTCAATAAAAGTGTTCTTTTATAAAACATATAAATTTTATTTGGCAAGTAGGAACTTTCCTTGTTTAGCAAAGAAAAAGTAATTGCATTCTGGAGAATAGTGTTAGTAGCACTTGCTGATGAACTTTTAGTGAGACTCTATGGTCTTAATATTCCATATGAAAGACAGCTGGTAACACAGTTTCCAGAAAATAAAGTTTTATAAGATCAAGATCCATCCTCCTGATTCCCAGATTGCAGTCACTTAGTTTTGTTCAAAATAGTTCCTCAAAACTAACAATAAGGAGTTTTGTTTTCTTCAGGTTATCCTAAAGAATGGAAAATTTGCATTTACTTTGATGCCAGTTTTTTTAGGCAATGATAGATACATTTTTTCCCCAAGATAAAATGCCTTCCAGAAAGCTACAAACTGTGTCTAATAAAAACACATCTCCAGGGTGAAGAGGATACCTGTTGATTTGATATGCTTTTGAGTATTAGCTTTAAATTTTATGAGATGTCTGCAGTTCTATCCTTTTCTTGATCTCAGAGAAATGAAGAGGCTTTTACAATTGGAAAGTACACATATTGCCCTGGTTGTTGATTTTAACAAACTATGTGATGGTATATGTCACACAGGATTTGAAAAATGTGATGGCTACATCTTCCCTGGCAGAAGAATATCTTTCAAGCTTAGTAATGTAGAGTGGCATATTGGGTGTTACATACACTGTGCTTTCTTTCCCTCCTTAGACTATTCACATAAACTTTCACCACTCATAGAGAGGATTGCTTTAGGTAACTTACTTTTCAGGGAAGACACTCAACTGTGTGTGTTTTCTAAAGCTTCTTGTACAGTATGTTTATTCTCTTCATCTGACAAGGCATATCATCTATTCCTTAACACTTTTGGAATCCCAGTGAATTAATGAGCAAACACAGAAAGGACTCTCATGATGAACAACAGCTCCTGGTACCAGTATTGTATACATACTACAAATATCAGAGCTTAAAATTCTTACCCTATGGTTCACAGACACTTTCTAATCATAGATAATGATTACAGTATAATTTATAATTGATTAAATGTTTATTGCCAATATTTTGCTGTGTATATTCTTGGATGGACCTATCAGATTCTGGAATTCTTTATCACTGTCTGTAACTCACTGCTCTTCCCCACTTCCCTGGTGACCCAGAGGATAAAGAATCTACCTGCAGTGTGGGAGACCTGGGTTTAATCCCTGGGCTGGGAAGATCCCCTGGAGGAGGGCATAGCAACCCACTCTACCTGGAGAATCCCCATGGACAGAGGAGCCTGGAGGGCTACAGTCCATGGGGTTGCAAAGAGTTGGACATGACTGAGTGACTAAGCACACATATGCACAGTGGTGGTGGGTAGATGATTTTTCTACCCTCTGCTCAGCCCCATGGAGAGAAGACAGGAGTTAGGGGACTTGTATATGCCTATTGAACTCTACCTGTGATCTGGACACTTGGACTCAGAGACAGAAGACAGAGAAGCAGAGGTGGATACAATAAAAGAGCCTAAGAGGTGGTGTGTGGAGAAATGGAGAAGAATGGGAGCCACTAAGGAGTTAGTCAGGTTAAGAAGGTGGGACAGCAACTGTGCTTGGATGGGCTGTGTTTGCTCTTAATGTCATGGAGCTGTTTGACTTGACTTTCTAGGTAAGACTAGAGCCTCTAACTCTCTCTCTGTTGAGGTCATCCCTAATACCTTCCTTGGTCAAACCCTTGGCATGCTTTCATTCTTGGTCATGACTGTGGTACAGGAATCTTCGAAGAGGCTGAGAATCTGGGGTCCATTTAACCAGGCACAGTGTGACCCCAGGTGCTCTGAAATCACCCCAGTCCCCGAAGACTGTGAAGCTGAGTGTCCTCAACCCCCAGACCAGTCACTTGGATATCTAAAGCCCTCTCCTTCTTTCCCCTTGCTGCTTCTGAAGGCACTTAGAACAACCTTCAAATAGCAGACTGCAGAAAAACAAGCCAGGCTGAGAAGATCCTTCCAAACAACTTTTACTTCGGAGTTTAATAAGACAGACCTCTTCTAAGGAGAGGTGCTCAAAGATGGCTTGTGACAGTGTGGGTGCAGGAAGATAAAATTCAGCTAGAAATAAAATAGCGTACATACCAATAAATTATTCTGACAGTCCTCAGCACATCCTCCCACATACCCTTATAACTTTTTCATGAAATCTCCACGCTAAGGAGAATAATGCAGTATAGTAATAAGGCTAGGTCATCATTACATTTCAGAATCTGTGTGTGTCTAGTGCTGTGGGATTCCACTGCTGTCCCAAGCTGGATGCTTTTGCTCTTAAATATCATCCACTTGTGCTTTTAAACTATGCTAAGTTGCTCCCATAATGGTGTTTTCTCCTTTCCTAGGAGATAAGAAATTGCTGCTAGAACAGGCCAGAATTTCCCTGTTTCTTTACTTTGGTTTTCATAATGAAAACAGCTTCATTTGTTTTGGTTTATATAACTGCTTAAACTCTGAAATTATAAAACTGAAATCAAATTAACAAAATGTAATTAACCTAATTGAAGCACCTGTAGCTATTTCATGGCCAAAATTATTTGTGCTTATGAAAGCACTTGCAATTTTTTGTGTATACAGATGAGTGTGGTAGGCATATATGTAGACACAATCAGTTCTGCTATAGAGTGACATGCATTTCTGCAAATCACTATGCTGTGCATAACGGGGCAATAAAAACCACAAGGCTTTACCATCTTCATCAGTGAAAAACCAATAAAGACAGACAATACCCTGTAAAAACAGTAGTATTGTTTTACCCATGATAAATAGATTATAAATACATAATTACTACAGTAAGACACACTGTACCTTAAAAAAAAAAAGTTTTCAGGACTTCTGTGGAAGTGAACATTAGAAAAGCTGTTGCTCTTCAGTTATAAAATTGTGGAATGAGGGTGATTTGAAATTGAAAGGAAGGTTGTAACGCTGGGTGTGCATGGGTGTGGGTCATTGTTCTGGACACCGAACGTGGCAGTTAAGTCATCCTGTATGGCCTTAAATCTTGGTTGCAGATGTTTACCTTTGATTCATAGGTCCTGTAACGCATGTGCTTATAATAGATATTTTATCTTATTAGCATTTTATCAAAATTGAATATTTGATCCAATGTTATAGCTGTCTTCTTTATTGCCTGTATTACTGTGGACATGCTTTTAGGCCCATTTTCCTCAAACCCCCAGCTTTGCTGCCTAGTTTTTGGCTTTGGAAATTGTAGGGATGTTTGAAAGCACTGAAGCAGCCACTCTAAGTGCCAATAGTAGCCCCTTCTGCAGGCTTTGGCTGTGTCCCTTTCAGGTCTAAATGCACAGAGAGCAATACACTTGTCTCATGCACTTCTTGGCATTTTGAAGCAGGATGTTGAAATACATTTGAGATGTGGAATAAGTTTTTAAAATATATATAGAGAAGTTCACAAACAAGAGAAATAGAACAAAATACAACCCTGTAGAATAGCACATGCATTAAAGTAAGGTAGCTGGTAACATTCTCAGTGTGGGCTTGTGGGCATCTTGTGTATTTCCGGGATTGACTCTTGGGACTTCTGCTCTCATTTAGTGACATTAGTGGGGAAATAGCACATAAGCTCACTCAAAATTTATATTATGCTCCAAACCCCAAATATATCAATCATATGGAAACAAAATTGTTACAAGTATTATAGATGAAATGATAGTGTGTGTATATATATATATTTTTCCTTAATTTGTAGATGACATTCTAACATTTATCAGCTTCCAGTGGTGTTAAGTTCATAATTAGCTGGATTACTTTTCTTTCACCAGCTACTTTTTACTGACAGAAAGCTTGCATTTTTACTTTATTCCTTTTTGGTTGTTGTTCTTTGTATTGATTGATCAGTTCTTGGAGTCTAGTAGATGCCTTGCCTTGTCAGTCCTGCCTGGAATTAAGTGAGCTGTGTCAATGAGTATTTATTCAGGTCAAAACATTAAGTATTCATTATAGCTTATATTCCATTTATTATCTCTTCTCATCCTGAAATTTATATTGCTTAAATATCAAGCCTCTCAAATCCTCCAAATTTCCTCCAGTATTGGACTGTCTTTCACAAACAGTATTCCAAGAAACCCTGGATTCTTTGTGGAGGATGGTATTTAGGTGTGCTCATTGTTTTTGAGATACTGTTACCATGCCCACTCAGTAATCAGAGCTTAAAAGTGTGTGTGTGTGTGTGTACATAGCAATGTGCATTGCTGGGCATATACTCAGCAAACAGACTTTAGCTCTCAGGCCCTTTCGGGTTACCATGCACTGCAGAGAACCCTTTCATATGCATGTCCTTCATGAAGAAGCCCACATGCAGTGACCGACCATCTCAGGAGTAAAGCCTGGGTGCTTTAGCCAAAAGAGGAGGAAGAATGAATGGTCACATATGCTTCAGAGCTTCCCTTGAGGTTGACCAAATCCCTGGAGAAGCTTTTCTTCTCTCTTTGCCCACTTCGTCCCACTCCTCAACACCTTCTATAGCTTTAGATGCCTTATAAATATATTGCAGATATCTCACGTATCAAATGCTAACTTAGCATGTGCTTCCAGAGGACCCATATACAGCCAAGTAGGTAGGTAGGTAGATTGAAGATAGAAATAAATTTTATACTTATTTGTAAATATAAATGTCACTCAGCATATGGTGTCTATTTGTGTAGTTCCAATCCATGTATAAAAGTGTGAATACTCTGTACTTGAGTATAGAGTTCAATAAAGGACAGTTAAATTTACCTGGTTGATAGTGGTTTTTCACCATTCTCTGGGCTTCCCTGGTAGCTCAGCTGGTAAAGAATCTGCCTGCCATGCAGGATAATATATAAAAAATATATTAGTCGCTCAGTCATGTCTGACTTTTTGCGACCCCATGGACTGTAGCCCACCAGGCTCCTCTGTCCATGGGATTCTCTAGGCAAAAATACTGGAGTGGGTTGCCATTTCCTCCTCCAGGGGACCTTCCCAACTGTACATAAAGGAGACTTCATTAATGTGCATTAGAGGATACCCCAGGTTAACTGTCATAGAAAACTGTCTCTTGAACCCTGGTTCAATTCTAGGGTTGGGAAAATCCCCTGGAGAAGTGAAAGGCTACCCACTCCAGTATTCACGGTCTTCCCTGGTGGCTCAGATGGTAAAGAATTTGCCTGCAATGTGGGAGACCTGGGTTCGATCCCTGGCTTGGGAAGATCTCCTGGAGGAGGACACTCCAATACTCTTCCCTGGAGAATCCCATCGACAGAGGAACCTGGGGGACTACAGTCCATGGGGTAACAAAGAATTGGAGAAGGTTGAGCAACTAAGCACAGCACAGCATGATTCTCTACCCTTGCTGGGTTTTTCCTACTTGTTTTATCAGTTGCAGAAGGGACTTCATTAAAATCTCTAATTATATAATGGATGCATTTCTTTTTCTCTTTGGTATTGACAGTTTTTATTCATGTATTTTGAAGATCTCTTAATGAGTGCATATATATTTTTTAAAAATATTTTTACCATTTCTAAATGCCATAGTTTATGCCTGTTCTTACTGCTTATCTTGGTGTCTATTAGTTCTGATAGTAAAATAAGTACCTTCTATTTAGGTTTGCATGATTTTTTAAATCTTTCTTTTACATATAACTTAATTTTTATTTTATATTTAAGGTTTATCTCTTGCACTTGGGTATTTTCTAATTCAGTTTATTCTCTGTCTTTTATTTGAAACGCTGAGTCCATTAGGGTACTTCCTGGTGGCTCAGACAGAAAAGCATCTGCCTGCAATACAGGAGACCTGGGTTCAATCCCTGGGTTGGGAAGATCCCCTGGAGAAAAGAAATGACAACCCACTCCAGTACTCTTGCCTGGAAAATCCCATGGATGGAGGAGCCTGGCAGGCTACACTCCATGGGGTTGCAGAGAGTCAGACACCACTGAACGACTTTACTTTACTTTTTAGTCCATTTACATTTGCTAGTATCGATAGGGTTTCATTTAAATCAACCATCTTGCTATTTCATCATAATATAACTTTTAATAATACAATGATTTAAACAAAAACATTGCTGACAAGATACAAACCCACTGAATTTTAAACTGCTTTTTTTTTAATTCCCACAAATAACCCCGAGATTATATATTACTGTGAAAGAATTGGCCTGGTAAATGAAGTTTAGGAAGTTTTGTTCTAGATTCTATCCTGTCAGCTGATAACAGCCATCCTTTTGAAATGTCAACCATACTGACTATGGCATAATTTTAAATATCAGAATAAGACTAATTGTCAAATAGATAACCAAACTCTTTCAGCCCTCTGTTCATATACTGAGACGATGTAACTTACTTGCCCTCTTGCCAGGGCACACTGTGTGTATGCCTTTGTGGTTGTCTTTATGCAAATATTAGTGCAAGATTCTTTTCCCCCCATGGATTAGTCCATGGAATGCTCCAGGCCAGATTACTGCAGTGGGTAGCCTTTCCCTTCTCCAGGGGATCTTCCCAACTCGGGGATCGAACCCATGTCTCCCACACTGCAGGCGGATTTTGTACCAGCTGAGCCACAAGGGAAGCCCAAGAATACTGGAGTGGGTAGCCTATCCCTTCTCCAGGAGATCTTCCCAACCCAGGAATCGAACCGGGGTCTTCTGCATTGCAGGCAGATTCTTTACCAACTGAGCTATATCACCATCTAGTGATAAGGCACCAGGGACTAAAGGTCTTCTCTTGGGAGAAGAGTGAAAATACAAAGCAGCTATTTATAGCATAACATCATTACTGGTGTAAAGCATAGCAAATTTCAAGATAGATATTAAACTAGATATCCAATGATAGACTAGACAGTGAAGCTTCAAATTACTGCCCATCACATAAAAACATCAGATACACCTGAATTGACATATCACAGTGTCAATGATTCCTCTGTCTTATCTTCTATGTCAGGTCTCTTTACATATACTGGGGTTTCAGTTTCATGCATTTCTTTTTTCTTTAAATCACAAAGCAATTTCTGAAATACAGTGTATAGATTAAAACAGTTGGATATTTGGTTCTTTGGTTATGTAGATATGTGTGTATGTATGTACCACACACACACACGCATGCACGCGCGCACACACACACACACACACACACACACGAACAGTACCAAAGTTCTGTCCCAGTGAGAGCTATCTAAAGAAATACCATCATGAAAATGTCACAAAAGCCATTAAGTTTTTATAGAGGTGGCAAGCTAAACTCATTAGCTTTAGGAAAAGGTAAAGAAAAAAAAAAGAATAATTATCTGAGAAATGAAAAGTGAATCAGACAAAGAAGATAAAGTTGCCTTGTCTAGATTGTTGCGCCTCAAATTAATTTTATTGCTTAAGAAAATTTGTACTTTAGCAGTTCTAATTTTTCTTATAGTAACACTCTGCTGGTCTATCCATTGGAGTAGAAGACTGTCATTGTTATTTTGTCAACTATAAAAGTTTCTATCAGCATATATAGTGAACCACTTGATTGATGAAAACTGTCAAAATTGCAAATACTCTTTTAAATATTCCTGTGAATATTTGAAAACAAATTTGATCTTGACAAAGGAAGATAAGAAAGAACATTTTATTTATAAAGTTTTTATACAGAAATGGATATTACTACCTTTTCTTGCTTGATTTGTGATAATCTACCATTAATAGCTGTCACTGGTTCAGACACCCCACATCTTAAGACTAATTCTTCAAGGACAGAATGAATAAGTCTCATACTATAAAGTAATATGGTGCTGTAAACTCAACAGCTGATCTTTAGTTTGCCTGTAGACATCTTTTTATTTTGCTGGATATCTGAAGGCACAAGGGCATCAAAGATGCCACAGGATGTTCAGTCTTGCTTTTGCATGGTTGGCTAAAATATAGCTTTCATTTTTAGATAATTCATGTAATTTTTTAACTTAAGAAAAGATGGAAAAGCAACAGTCCAGATTGTTTGACCTTAGATATAGCAAATGCTACAGTTAAATCCAGTTAAGTGTGTACAGTTTATGAAACGTCTTTAACACGAGTCCTCTCACAGAGAAAATTCTTATCTTTTAGTCTGTCTCCAGTCTCTGTTTTCCTACCTACCCATTTATCACACATCTTTGAAGCATATAAAAGAAAGTCCATGACAGTTATTTTTTGCCTGGGTTGAGAAAGCAGTATACTGTTGGTGCACTCTATGGATCTCAAAATTTTATGAGATTTCACAGAATGGCTGAAGTGAACACAGATTTTATGTTCAAAACATACATGTCACACACATTTGTGTCTTGAAGAATTATATGTTGATGAGAGTCAGGGAAATCACTGATGGCAGTGTTTTGTTTATGGTTTTTTTTTTTCTTTGAGAGAGCTCCTCAAACCAGATTCCAATTCTTTTCTGTTTGGTTTCAAAATTACTGTATTCAGTGCTGTTTGTGTTCTCCCAAGACTGAAGCACAGGAAGAAGTATATTGTCTTAGAATTTTAACCAGTGCTTAAAAAAGACAAAAAGTCAGAACTTGAAAACAAAAGGTGATGAGGACTCAGGCTTCATCTTTAATTGGAACATGGTCATAGTAGATATAAATTTGAAGGATTTTTAAACTGACATTTATAGGTAGCCATATTTATTTTAAATATCATCTGAGAGTAGTAATAAGCCACTCCTAATAAGGCTGCTCATTTGAGAAGAGAAATGAGACAGACACCTTGCTCAGAGTTCACCTGCAAAGCTGTTTCTTCACTTTCAGCAGCACCATTCACAGCCACTGACTAGTCATTATTTGTCATCAACAGAGGCCAAGAAAACACAAAGGACATCATTCTAGACAGAGGGTCTTTTTTCATAAGACACCTTTATTTCCTGGTGAGATACTTCACTTTTGCCCCTACCATTTCTACATTATTTAACACGGGAAGTCTGAAATCACTCCTTATCGTGGGCACTGAATGCAGAGAAAAAGCAGAAGGCAGGATAGTTCACCGAAAATGTGGCTTCCATTCTTGAATCATACTATTTTAATGCTAATTTGGAAAGTATTAACATCGTGGTTTCATCCACAGTATAACGTTTCCAGTGAATAAGTATTCTGAATATTTACTGGGCATTTTTAAAAAAGCAATAAAATGATATTACAAGCTGTCAAGGCTAGCATCATGAGGAAGAACAACAAACCACAGAACTGGAATGAAGTTGCCATATGACAAAGTCAGTATATGAAGCAGGTAAAAATCCATCAGTTCTAAGATGCAAACCCCAATTACTTTTGAAAAATCAAAGCAGTGCTAGGAGTACATGATTGAATTAGAAAAAGAGATCTAAAGATACTCTTCTCTTATTAACCATGGCACCCATCCGACCCTTTTAAAGCACTGAATATGTTAGATTGCAGTTAATTCTATTTATAAGAAAATAAGACTCTATCTAATTTGATTTTCTCCACAATCTAGTGGTAGAAAGAAATGACTATTGTCATTTTTGAAATAGGAAAAGTGAGTTCAGCTGGAGGTTAAAAGAGTTGCCCAAGACCAGACACTGCTGATAAATGCCAAAGACAACATGAAAAACAAATCTCGTGCCTCTCAGTGAATTTCCTTTCTTTTTGCATGCAAAGCCTCACATTTTTGATGCTGGCTCTCACAGTTCATAACCACTAAAGCCGAGTTTTCAAAAACTACACATTTTACAAATACCGTCTAAGTAGTCATTGGGGGACTGTAAGTAGACATTAGTGGAAGAACTAGGGATGTAATTTAATTTATTTAGACTTTGTGTTTTTCCGCCCCAAACAACCTACCTTAAGAGGTCATCTGGGAGTGCTGACTCAGGTTTGGAGGGCATTTAAAATAATGAACTTTGAGCAAATGACTTACTTTTAACCAGCTTATCTTCCTGTTCATTGAGTAAATATTTACAGATAAAGATAAATGCAGAATGAAAGGTTAGATACATTTCTGTGAATCAGTGTAGCTCCTATTATGTTCTTGGACACTGTACTGATTCCATTTTCTAGCAATTTAATTGATTTCTCTTGGCTTTGAAATTTCCTAGGGAAGTTCCAAAAAAATAACTCAGATCAATTATCTTTCTGACACATCCAATAATACAGGTCTTAAGTATTTTAAAAGTTTCATGACTGCTCTTTTTGACAGTTTTACAAGCTCTAACTCCCCTGCATGAGGAAAATCCAGTAATTCAGTAATTCTCAAAGTGCAGTCCTTGGACCAGACGAGTTGGCCACATCGAGAAAGCAACTTAAAAATGCAGAATTTTGGTGTCATTTCAGACCTACTCAATCAGAAACTGGATGTGGGTCTCATCAGTTTATTTTAACAAGCCATCCAGATGATTCTGATGCCTGCTAAAGTCTGAGAATCACACTTCATTAAAACAAAGATTACAAATGCAGGGCCATTCTTTCAATTTTATAAGAACGCATTGTTAGAGAACCATATTCCTCTTGATTATTGATACACTGAACATCAATAGAAGTAAAAGAAACTAGAGTTGTTTGTTCATCACATCTCTTTCTATAAGGACTTAATAGTCACTTGATGGGAAAGATGGTTTTGCGTTTCTGCCAATACTGTCTACTCAGCTTAGAAAAGTCCATTTTAAAACAGAGCAATCATGCCTTAAACTTATAAGTAAAACAGAGCAATCAAACATATGGTCTCTGTATAAGACACAAGATCTCTGTACCTTTTCTGCAATGGCCTACAAAGACAACTATATATGCATTTATGTGTGTGTGTATACACATATATATTATATATATGTGTGTGTATATGTATATATATCTAAAATATATATACATATATATATTACTGAAAAATCCCTTTGAATTAAAGAAAGATAAAAATTATTAATAATAAAAATTTTCCTAGAAGATTAAATTTGATCCTTTACTATACTTTATAGCTTTTCTAAAAAAGTAATCATCAGAAAAGTTTGCTTTATATGTTACATATAAACATTTGTATTTGAAATATAAAATTTATATGAAACTATTTTTAAGCTCCTGGAAATAAGATATTAAATATGTTTAAACACTAGATCATTGTGACATATAGCCTACTTGTACCTATATGAATAAGTATGCAAGTTATTAATTTATTCGATCTTTGTACTCAGGTATAAATGTTATGCATATAATTTAGGAAATGTGGCTTTAAAGGTGTATACCTGAAAAAAGACCATATGTCAGTGGATAATATTTGTCAACTCAGAATGATAAAAAATATGTATATATCATAGGGTAGTTTAAAGTGATATTTGACTTTTTAAAAAGATAACCACTTTTGTTATTCATTTCAAAACATTTAAGTGGTAGAGAAAAACCCATGAACATCTTTAAGTTTGCCTACTAGACATTTTATCTGTAAAGATGAAAATGTTAAGTGTACTTAAAAGTTACCTTTGGTGTTTTCAAAGAGAGCAGAGGGTTTTACTTTGCATATAGCATATCTTTGCTTCTCATATGCTTCAAAGGATTAAATACCAAAGTCCTCGATTAAAGGCAGCTAGTTTGATTTTGATATTCGCCTGGATATTTTGACAGAATTTCTTCTCATGGTCACATCACAAGCCACAAATATAAATGAATTTTCTGCTGCACATCCCCCCCACACATACCTTTTTAAAAAGACATGTATAGTTTGTTTACCTTGTATTATAGAAAATGCAAGTATTTGAGGTGTATCTTAAGAAATCATTTTTTTCGCTTTTCCCTAAATTTTGCCACTTTCTTATTGGGAAAAAAGATCTTAATGGCAAGATATAAATAAAATCTATTTCTCTACAAAATCTGAAATCATACTGGGATTTTGATTAGTATGTATAAATGGGACTGAAAACCCATTCTGTTACCAAGTTGTGCCTTTTTATTGTTGTTCTGAGTGGGTGTGAATTTTTGCTTTCATAGCATGTTAAGTGGAAGTGGATAGATAGTTACAGCTGGCTGTGAGCCCTGAATGATACTGGTTATAAACCAGAGATACAACTAGATTCAAAGCAATGAGCAAAATATACCCTGAGTTTAGGTTTATCTTCAAATACAAAGAAATTTCAAAGATATTGAGGGTTTAGTTCTAGACCACCACGGTAAAGCAAAGAAAGTAATAAAGTGAACCACACAATTTTAAGTTTTGGTTTCTTGGTGCACATAAAAGTTATATTAAAAAAATAAATTTTAATTGGAGGATAATTGCTTTGGATATTGTGCTGGCTTCTGCCATACAACAACCTGAATCAGCCACATGTACACGTGTGTCCCCTCTTCATGAGCCTCTCCCCCTAACCCCCCACCCATCCCACCCTCTAGGCTGTCACAGAGCACCTGGTTGAGATCCCTGTGCCCATCAGCAACTTCCCACTGACCGTCTGTTTTACACGTGAAAGTGCTTGTGAGTCAAAGCCGCTCTCTCAACTCATGTCACCCAGTCCTTCACCCGCTGTGTCCAAATTCTGTTCTCTGTGTCTGTGCCTCTATTCCTGCCCTGCAAATAGGTTCATGGGTACCATTTTTCTAGATTCCATATATATATATATATATATATATAATGAAAAAAGGAACAAAAAAGTTACACTTACACTGTATTGTAGTCTCTTAAGTGTGCGGTAACATTATGTCAAAAATTCCAATTTAAAAAAAAACTGTGTTAATTTAAAAATGAGGTCAACTCAAGAGGGAGGGCAATATGTGTATACTCATGGTTGATTCACATTGTTGTATGGCAGAAACAAGTACAACGTTGTAAAGATTACTCTCCAATTAAAAATTAAAATTTAAAAAATTGAAAAGTCTTTCCTGGAAAGAGCACGTGGACAAATCCTGACTCCACATGGAAGGAGAAGCCATCTTTTTATTAAACACTGCATTTAACAGAAAATACAAAAAAAATTGATCATTACTCAATTACAAAAATATCAACTAGAAAAAAAATACAATCATGATATGTTTGTCTAAAACTATATGTATATACATTCATTAAAAAAAATGGACACACTGTTAAGAGAAATTGATAAATCTATAATTACAGTGGGAAATTTTGCCAGCTCTTTCAGCAACTGATAAATCAGCAGTTAAAGTAAAGAAACAGAATATATAAAAAATACAAAGAATGAATTTATATATATAGGACACTGCACTATGACTTATCTAGATAGCGTATTAAAAAGCAGAGACACCACTTTGCCAACAAAGGTCCCTACAATCAAAGCTATGATTTTTCCAGTAGTCATTTATGAATGTGAGAGTTGGATAATATAAAATGCTGAATGCTGAAAAATTGATGCTTTTGAATTGTGGTGCTAGAGAAGACTCTTGAGATTCCCCTGGACAGGAAGGAGATCCAAGCAATCAGTCCTAAAGGAAATCAGCCCTGATTATTCATTAGAAGGACTGATGCTAAAGCTGAAACTCCAATACTCTGGCCACGTGATTCATTGGAAAAGAGCCTGATGCTGGGAAAGGTGGAAGGCAGGAGAAGAAAGGGGTGACAGATGGTTAGATAGCCCAACTGACTCAATGGACATGGATCCAAGCAAACTCCTGGAGACAGTGAAGGACAGAGAAGCCTGGTGTGCTGAAGTCTGTGGGGTCACAAAAAATCAGACATGACTTAGCAACTGAATGATAACAAGCCTGTCTTCCCCAAATTAGATAGACATACTGGCTAGATCATGTGTGGCTAAAGCAAGAAAGATATGAACCGTTCAAAAACCAGGAATAGAGCTCTCATCAGGCACCAGATCTGCCTACATCTTGATCTTGGATTCCCAACGTTCAGAGCTCTGAGAAATGAGTCTCTATTGTTTAAGCTACCCTATCTATTTTATGTTGATACAGCAGCCTGAACTGGCCAGAGTGTATCTATTTCTACCACTGGGAATGAAGGAAGTCTTTAGGGAATCTGGGTGTCTTTCTTTTACTGAAGTTTATACAGACAAAATAGGTACATCTTTAAATCACTAAGAACTTTTTATTATTTGTCAACATTCAGTAATTTTGAATGAAAGAAATTAAAACAGTAGACAGGGCCTCAAGAGTTAATGCTTTACCATGATTCACTTTTTCTAAAAAATGGAAAATTTATGGTGAGAGATTTTGAAAGAAAATGGATATTCATAATAATTGTTCTCAATTTATAATAAAGTAATCACTGAAATGGAACATCTGAGCACATTTGCATATGTTGATACAAAATTATGACGTTCTAATAAAACTTATTCTAAACTTAAGTAAAAAAAAAAGAAAAAAATCCTCCATGGTCCAAAATCTATACAGTGAATTCTCTTGAAATATTTCTGGATATTAAGTTTATATATCTTCTACTTAATATATACTATATTTTCTCTCTCTCTCTCTCTTTTTTTTTTTTAGTGTTAGGTTCATCAATGTATGGCATTTTCCATGTGAAAAGGATTTAATTGTTGACATATAACTTGCAGCAGTTATCCGAAGTGGTTTATACATACTAATCGAATCCTATAAGAGGTATTATTATTGTCCTCATTTAACAGGCAGGATAACTGAGATCCAGTGATGTTACAGGTTACTTGCTTAAGTTCCTGTGACTAAAAACAGTGTGATACTGCCCAAGTGATCAATAAAGAACATGTAAGCCTTTAATACTCTGTGTATTTATAAAGCTACCTGTTACTGGTGTTATAACAGCAATGAGAGAAACAGCAAACATTCTAAGTGAAAGCTTATATTCTGGTACTAAAGGCAGATCCTAGAGATAGCCTGCCTGTTTGCATAAGTAGATTTACAGATAGAATCAACAGGTATTTTTTTCCTTATTTTTTTCTTTTGATTTTTACTTTATATTGGGATTTAGTTGATGTACAATGTTATTCTAGCTTCAGGTGTACAGCAAAGTGGTTCAGTTATACATATACATACAATTCATTCCTTTTCAGACTGTTGTCCCATATAGGTTATTACAGAATATTGAGTAGAGTTCCCTGTGCTCTATAGTAAGTCCTTGTTGATTAGCTGCTTTAGATATGCGTGTAGTGCATGCCGGTTATCCTGCAGTTTGTAGTATATGTAGGATAATCCAAAACTCCTCGTTTATCACTGTCCCCAACCTTTTCCCTTTGGTAGATGTAACTTTGTTTGGAAAGTCTGTGAGTCTATTTCTGCTTTGTAAATAAATTCATTTTTATCATCTATTTTATATTCCATATATGTGTTATCATATGATATGTCTTTCATTGTCTGATTTACTTCACTTTTGAAAATCTCTAGGTCCTTCTGTGTTGCTGCAAATCATATTTCTTTTTTGTGGCTGGGTAATATTCTATTGTATATATGTAGCATATGTACTTTATCCACTCCTCTGCCAATTGACATTTAGGTTGCTTCCATGTCTCCACTATTGTAAATAGTGCTGGTGTGAACATCAGGGTCATGTATCTTTTTGAATTATGGTTTTCTCCAGATATATGCCAGGAGTAGGATGGCTGGATCATACAGGAGTTCTAGTTTGAGTTTTCAGGGAACATCCATACTGTTCTCCACGGTGGCTGTATCCATTTACATTCTCACCCACAGTGTAAGGAGATTCCCTTTTCTCCACACATTCTCCAGAATTTACTGTTTGTAGAATTTTGAAGATGGCCATTTTGACCAGTGTATATCTCTCTGAAATGGGGACATTTGGAGCAATTGGAAAGTTGGAATTTCCATTTATGGAGATGGGAAATACTGTAGTAGATGCTGGGGGCGTGAGGGGTAAAGGAGTTGAGTTTTGGTCAAATTTCAGTACTTTTCAGGCATGGGGAAACCTTGATTAAACACTGAGATGAACTAGTTAGGAATTCACTGCAGAAACTATAAATATATATTACTTAACAATAAGTTAATTTTATAACTTTCATTTCAGCTAGGCTATCATTTACGACATAGTAAATATAGAGTGAAAAAAGCACTGGATTCCAGTCAAACAAATTGTGTTTGAATTTTGGCTCTTCCACTTCATTATGTAAAATGTAGGGGAAATCAATTCATATGTTAGAATGGATTCCAACAACAAAAGAGATGACTCTACACATGGACATCACCAGATGGTCAGTACCAAAATCAGATTGATTGTATTCTTTGCAGCCAAAGATGGAGAAGCTCTGTACAATCAGCAAAACCAAGACCTGGAGCTGACTGTGGCTCAGACCGTGAGCTCCTTATGCAAAATTCAAAGTTAAATTGAAGAAAGTGGAAAAAGCCACTAGGCCATTGAGGTATGACCTAAATCAAATCACTTTTGATTTTTATGATGGAGGTGATGGATAAATTCAAGATATTAAGATCTGGTAGAGAGAGTCCCTGAACCACTATGGATGGACATTTATAAAATTGTATAGGATCCAGTGACCAAAATCATCCCAAAGAAAAATACATGCAAGAAGGCAAAGTGGTTGTCTGAGGAGGAAAAAAAAGAAAAGCAAAAGTCAAAGGAGAAAGGAAAGGATATGCCCAACTGAATGCAGATTTCCAGACAATAGCAAGGAGAAACAAGAACACCTTCTTAAGTGTGCAATGCAAAGAATTTGAGAAAAACAATAGAATAAAAAGGGCTAAAGAGATCTCTTCAAGAAAATTGGAGATACCAAAGGAATATTTCATGCAAAGGTGGGCACAATAAAGGACAGAAATGTTAAGGACCTCAGGGAAGCATAAAAGATTAAGAAGAGGTGGCAAGAATACACAGAAGCACTATACAAGAAAGGTCTTAATGACCCAAATAACCACAATGGTGTGGTCACTCACATAGAACCAGACGTCCTGAAGTCATGAACTCATGTAGAACTTTGGATCCTGAATTGTGAGGTCAGATGGGTTTTAGGAAACATTACTACAAACAAAGCTAGTAGAGGTAATGAATGGAATTCCAGCTGCTCTATTTCAAATCCTAAAAGATGATGCTGTTAAAGTGCTGCACTCAATATACCAGAACATTTGGAAAACTCAGCAGTGGCCACAGGACTGGAAAAGGTTAGTTTTCATTCCAATTCCAAAGAAGGGCAATACCAAGCATTGTTTAAACCACTGTGAAATTGTACTTGCTTCACATGCTAGCAAGGTAATACAAAATATCTTTCAGGCTTGACTTCAGCATCACAGAAACCAGTAACTTCCAGATGTTCAGGCTAGATTTAGAAAAGGCAGAGGAACCAGAGATCAAATTGCCAACATCCGCTGGATCATGGAAAAAGAAGAGAATTCCAGAAAAACATCTACTTCTGTATTATTGATTACGCTAAATTAGCCTTTGACTCTGTGGGATCACAGCAAACTTTGGAAAATTCTTAAAGAGATGGGGATACCAGACCATCTTACCTGCCTCCTGAGAAAGCTGTATGCAGGTCAAGGGATACCAGACCATCTTACCTGCCTCCTGAGAAAGCTGTATGCAGGTCAAGAAGCAGCAGTGAGAACCAGACATGGAGCAATGGACTGGTTCAAAATTGGGAAAGGAGTACATCAAGGCTGTATATTGACACTCTACTTATTTAACTTTTATGCAATGTACATTATGCAAAATGTCAGGAAGGATGAAACTTAAGCTGGAATCAAGATTACCAGGGGAAATATCAATAACCTCAGATATGCAGATGATACCACGCTAAAGGCAGAAAGTAAAGATGAACTAGAGCCTCTTGATGAAATTAAAAGAGGAGAGTGAAAAGTTGGCTTTAAAGTCAATATTCAGAAAACTAAGATCATGGCTAAGCATTTTGCATGTAAAATCCTACTGAATCCTTATGACTAACTTGTAACCTTTTTTCCCAACAACAGGTTTGAAGTTTAAAGGAGGTTAAGTTCATAAAGTTAGGAAGTGACTAATCTGTGTTTGGAACATATCAATCTTTTATTGCAAAGCTATATTCTTTTATGTTCCGGAAAACTTAAATCTGAATGAAACAGTTAGCTGTTTGACATTGATCCAGTCCTTTGACTAATTAATTCTATGCCTAATTGTTCTTAGATCTAAGTCGAATAAAATGGAATAGATACCTGTGATCAAGAATACCTGTAAGTTTGCAGACCTTTGTTAAAACTTTGTATCTACTGATATTACATACAATTGAACCCTGATTTTTAAGCATGAAGATAATAATAAGAACTAATATTTATTTATTTTTGTGAGTCAGAAAAATGTGAGCAGTTCTCATATGAAGAGAAAGAGGGAGAAAAATAAGTTGTAAAATAAAAAAAGAAATGGGACATTTAGGTTCAGGGATAGTCCAGAGTTATTTCTGAAAATATTTTAAAGGTGCCACAAACATATCAGCAGTTATAGAAATTGGTGTTCTCATGCCTAATAATGTTTCATTTCTTTAAATACACATATTTTTGTCACTTAAGAAGGACATTTCTGGTTATGGAAATAAATTTACTATCTTAAAACATATGTTAGTTGAAAGCAAATCTCTCAATTGAAAAGAAACGTTTATTTTTTTTCCTTTGATTTGATTTTTTATTTAATGCTGACATTTATCTTAAAATATTCCATATTTTGGTACATATCAGTTGTAATCCTGGTTTTCCTCTGTGCACTTTGTCTCTCAACAATAATGTTAAACACATTAATATAACCGCTTGTTTATAGGACAGACCTCTTGAATGGGCTTTTTTAGCTCGTAGAGGGTGGGGACTATGTTGTGTCAATGGTTTAATCCTCCATATAAAGAGTAAAAATAATCAATGTTTATAGAAAAGAAAAGACAAGGAAAACAGGAAGTTGATCATTGACCTCTAGGTACCATAATAGACTGTTGTTAACCCAAGTTACTGCACTATCCCAGCCTGTTAAGCACGTTTCATCAGAAGTCATATAAGCCATTAGTGTATCAACAGAAGTGATCTTCATCAGCAGATGTTTAAGGTCAGTCTGCGTGTGCAAGCTAAGTCACTTCAGTCGCGTCCAACTCTTTGTGACGCTATGGACTGCAGCCCACCAGGCTCCTCTGTCCGTGGGATTCTCCAGGCAAGAATACTGGAGTGGATTGCCATGCCCTCCTCCAAGGGATCTTCCCAACCCAGGGATTGAACCCATATCTCATGTCTCCTGCATTGGCAGGTGGGTTCTTTATCACTAACACCACCTGGGAAGTCAGTTGATGCTAATACTCTGCAAAACCCAGTAAAACCATAGTCTTTCATACAGGCAAGTGGTCCTCACAGGAAAATGACTTCTCCCTAAACAAGCGGAAAATTTCTCTTCGTCTTGAATTGAGTAGTGATTCATAACTCATGTCATAATGTGAAAATTTCACATTGTCTGGGTGACACTCTCCAGGAAAGTGATTGGAATACCTGTCTCATTTGTTCAGAATGAGTGGATATTTCGCCTTGTTGGAAGTCACTAACCATTTGTTAGATAGGCAGGAACTTTTTCATGTGTTGGTTTCGTAAACAGCAAGGAAACAAAAGGTCCACATTTCCTCAGCAGACATTTAAATATATAACTTGATTACTAAGTCAGTCAACTTATGGGTAATGCCTATTATCTTTATAAATAGATAAGCATATATATGTGTGAGAAGCATTGATGTGGAGAATGCTACAATAACAAATCTTATTACAAGAAAGAATTTTGAAATAACTTGCCAGGAGGGTAATGACCTCAATTAAATTTTATGTGAAATAATAATTGGTGATTTTAATAAAGGAACTCAACTGCAAATTGCATATTTGATAATATAATATTTTGGTATTACTTATTTCCCTCTGGCTTGCATTTATATTAAGTAAAAATCTTTGAGATAATCAAGGAAGATTTATAATTTGAAGTGCTTTTTCTTTCAACCTAATCAAGTAGATTTTAAATGATTTTAAATTCAAAAGGAGGGTGGGAAGAACACTTCACATCTTCTTGAAGATTAAGAGATATTTATCAGTGAGGGGAATATTGGAATATAAAAATATACAGTGAATATCAAAGTGACACCAATGTAAGACAGGAAAAGTTAAATGCCACAATATTTAAAAATCCTGGCATGTGATATAAATATGTTTGGTGTGAATCATATGAAAAATAGTGAGTTAAATAACACTTTTGGCATGCATGCAGTCTATCCCCATGTTTAGATGTCATTGTTTGTGCTTAAAGAATTTTTGAGCAAAACTATTATTTCATAGTGGTTGCACATTTTCAGTGTACTTCACACAAAGCACTCCCTTATGTGTGGTTTCGAGTTGAAATAACTTACAGTTCAACTCAGAAGGACTTTTGCTTCCATCACTACAAACAGAAAAGATTTTGTAAAACAGTGCCGAGATACATCATACTAGAGGGTTGCTGTGCACACTTCGATGTTAAATTTAAGTTTAATTTAGAGACAGCAAAACTTGCACTGTGATGTTCATATTATTTAGTCTTTAAAATCCATTGCACTCATTCTTCTATAGCATTATTTGTGTTTTATTCTGGTTCAGGATGAAGCCAATAAGCCCATGGGGCAAGGCCCCCTTTTGTTTTTTATGTGGCATAGTTGTTTTCCGATGGTGTTCAGTATTGTTAGCAGCAATAATAATGAAGTGAACTTGGAGTGAAATGAGCAGCTATTAGTAGCAAGCTTGTCTGAGGGTATACAAGAGACATGTTAATAGCCTGGTTTAAAAACACTGAACAAGATCACACCCACAGTGCCCAGATATAAAATATTTCCAGAGTCACTGACAGTCACCAACCACTGTATTTCCATTGTATGCTATCCTTCCATATTTTGCATCAAATTATATCTTCCTTGCATAGTTCTGGTTTTACCAACTCTATTTTGAGGGACCATAAGGCAATATTGCTAGTCTTGTAAGTTTTCTGTGTCACTGAATAGGGTTCCCAAACCTTGAGTGTGTCAGTACAAACAAGTGAAATGAGATGGGCAGCTGGTTACCTTCTAGAAGGCTTGCGCTGGTAGTTCTCCTCATTGTTGTTCAGTTGCTTAGTTGTGTCTCACTCTTTGTAATCACGTGGACTGCCGCACACCAGGCTCAACTGTTCACTATCTTCTGGAGTTTGCTCAAATTCATGTCCATTGAGTCAGCGATGCTGTCTAACCGTCTCATCCTCTGTCGTCCCCTTTCCTCCTGCCCCCAAACTTTCTCAGCATCTTTTCCAATGAGTCAGTTCTTCACATCACGTGGCCAAAGTATTGGAGCTTCAGCTTGAACATCTGTCCTTCCAATGAATATTCAGGATTGATTTCCATTGGGATTTACTGATTTGATCTCCTTGCTGTCCAAGGTACACTCAAGACTCAAGAGTCTTCTTCAGCAGTGGGCACACCCTAATATTGTCATCTTCCTTCTTAAGCATGTCAGCAGAAACAAACATAATTTTCTATATATATATACTGAGAAATGCAGACAGGGGTGAAAATCATTTTTTCTTCTTTATTGTATATTGGATACCATATTTACTAAGAAAGCTTAAGGCTCTGTTAACTTATTTTGTAATCCTATGTTGCTACTGGTAAATGGAGTTTGTGATCATTTTATAGGAGTCTAGCACAATCACCAGGGAATTTAGTAATCAGCTCACTGCTGAATTCATCTCTGAGTTAGAGTGCCTGGGACCTCGGAACCTCCAGGGGGAGCTGGAGGTGTCAGAAGGTCGGTTGAGAGCAACTCAGATTTTTCTCTTGGGAATTCCTTAGGGCATGTACTGCTTAGTTGTAGTAACATTAAGAGAAATACCAGAAATCCACAGTATTGTATGCCATTCTGATGAAGGAAAGCTCTGGGCTCCGAGATTCTGTTTCCTTATGTCAGGCAGTGAATGGGCATTCTCGTAATTCACCTGCATGTGGAATTTCAGACACAATTTCCAAATGCATTGATATTAACAACTAATGCATTGCTTTATTTCCAGAAAGTAACACCTGTGGTGGTTTAAAGAGAGGTATCAGATATAATCAGAAGACTTTTAAAAATATAACTTGTTTTGTGATAAATGAGTTTATCTAGTGAAGAGGGGCTAACATAACACATGTTTATAGTATTGGAACCAGTTTTTAGTGAGACCAAGTAGTCACCTTTCGTTCTCCTCACTGCTCCCCTAAAGCCTGTACACATGCTATCATCTTACCATATGCCTTAGACATTGTAGAATAAAGCTGTGATAGATGGACTATTCTAGCACTTCTCAAGTTATCCAAAGGTGCTCAACTAAGGGCTGCTCTGTCCATTAGAGGAAGATTGACAAGGTCTGAAGACATTTTTGGTTGTCACTGGAGGGATGCTATTGGGTAGAGACTGAGGTTAGCTTTAAACATCATACAAAGCATAGGGAAGTTCCCCACTGTAAAGAATTATCTGGTCCTAAATGTCAGCTTGCCTGAGAGTTCCATGGACAGAAGAACCTGGCATGCTACAGTCCATGCGGTTACAAAGAGTCAGGCTCCACTGAACACTCTACAGAAATGTTAGCAGTGTTGAAGCTGCACAGCTCTGACTAAGACATCTGCATCCCCTGGCTGAGTGTATTGTGCTGACTTCACAGAGAGTGAAGCAAAGGGCACCAGTCGACTATGCTGCTCTGAGCCAGACTGTTCTTCCCATAGCTGCACCGTCCCTGAGTGAATGCTTCCTTAACCAAACACATTTTTCCCTGAATTACTCTCTGATTTGGGTAGTTTACTCTTATTAATATTTAATTGATAGTCACAGTTTTGTGAGTTTTTTTTCCCTATGGATGATGATAATGAGTTCCATTTTCTGCCTCACGATTCCTGCCGAGAGTCCCCAGGTTTAGCAAAACAAAAAAACAAACAAAAAAACTTTCATCTAACTAGTGCACTAACTCCTCACTCTTTTCTCTGTTTCATGTTCCCGGTTCATATACCACCATCCAAGTGACTTCACCTTTTGCAGCTGTCAGAATAATCTGTCCAGAAAATGGGCCTCACCTTGTCACTCACCTGCCTGCAAACCTCCTGAACGGTGGCGCCTGGCCATCCTGATGAGAAGCAAGTTGGGAACAGAGCAGGGAACTTCAGCAGAGCAGAGCACACCCTCTCCCTCCAGCCCCCGCCTCGCTGCACAGCCCAAGCTCCTGTCCCAGGGCTCCCTCCTCACTGGGTTCCTCCAGTTCTTTACGCCAGTCACTTGACTCACCTCAGTGACTGTGCTTCCACCTGCCTCTAGCTTTACAGGTTTATCCTTTACCTTCGTCAACTCTCATTCCCATGTGGCTCGTTTACCACTTCCTCTGGGAAACTCCTCTAATCTTCCCAGGTAGGGTTACTCCTGTAACGGCCTGTCTATATTTCTATCATTATCCTTCCCAGGTTGTTTTAAAAGCAGACCTCTGTGTGTTCCTCTCAGTTCCATGAAGTCATGACCTAACTCCCTAACCAGGAACCCGGAAGATGTCGGTGCCTTAATCATTGTAAAGTGCTCAAGTCAATGAATGAGTGGACTTGTCTCTTCACTGTTGTGAGTGAATTGAATTAATCTGAGTGGACTAGTGAGTCCTGATTGACTCACAGAGTAAGCTTAGAATCATATACTCTGTAATTTCTGTATGACAATCATTAAAACAAAGTTTACCCATTTTTTCCTATTAACCTGTTTGTTTGCTGCTGCTGGGGCTAAGTCACTTCAGTCGTGTCCGACTCTGTGCGACCCCATAGATGGAAGCCCACCAGGCTCTGCCGTCCCTGGGATTCTCCAGGCAAGAACACTGGAGTGGGTTGCCATTTCCTTCTCCAATGCAAGTGAAGTCGCTCAGTCGTGTTCGACTCTTAGCGACCCCATGGACTGCAGCCCACCAGACTCCTCCGTCCATGGGATTTTCCAGGCAAGAGTACTGGAGTGGGGTGTCATTGCCTTCTCAGAACCTGTTTGTTTAGATGGATTCAAATTACTACATTCAAGGAGGTCTAGGTATTGAAACATACAATCTGAGTACTATTATCCTGTGAATTCCCAATTGACCTTTGGTCCAAGGCACAGCTAAATGTAGCAGAAACAAGTAATAATACGTGCAATACCAGTATTGAGCAACTATCCTAAGTCAGGTGCTATGCTCAGAAATAGAAGGTTTTTTCATCTAACCTGTAAAATAAAATTATAATTATTCCCAGTTTGCATATGGCAACATTTTTAGGAGGAAACTGAGGCATAGAGAGGTTAAACAACCTTTCCCAAATATAAAAATTGACCAGGTAGTACATAAAGAAGCAGGCATTCAATCCAATCAGGAGCTTTAACTTCTGCTGAGAACAGTCTGGCTGGCCTTCCATACCCAAAGCTGGATCCACAGTTGGTTGAATTTGACGATGTGGAACCATCAAATACAGAGGACCAGTCCTACTAGGCCATTTTATGTAAAGGATTGAGCATCCTCAGATTTTGGTGTGGTGGATGGTTCCGTACCCAATTCCCCCACAGATACCAAGGGAGACTGTATTTTCTGGCACACCTACATACTGGCAAATTAATACCTAAGCCTTTAAGCTCAAAGATTAGTTCTAGCTAATTACTCTTTGCATGCATGTCATAAATTGCTTCAGTTGTGTCTGACTCTTTGTAACTCTATGGACCATAGCCTTCCAGGCTCCTCTGTCCATGGTTTCCATGCCTTTTTTCATGGGATTTTCATGACCCAGGGATCAAACCAATGTCTCTTATATCTCCCGTGTTGTCAGGCGAGTCCTTTACCACTAGTGCCACTTGGGAAATGGGAATTACTCCTTGATGATGATTAGATGAGATTATGTGAATAAAAGCACATAGTAAGTGGTACACAGTAAAGGTTAGCTACTAGAATTATTATTAAGCTTTCAGATTAAAACACTGATCTTTTTGCTTCATAGTTTTGTTTTTTTTTTCTTTTTTCCCCCAGAATGTCATATAGTTGACATCATATAGGATGTAGCATTTCCAGATTGTTTTTTTTTTTTTTTTTAAGATTTATTTATTTGTTTTATTTTGGGGCTGTGGTGGGGTGGGTCTTTGTTGCTGTAGGCAGGCTTTCTTTAGTTGAGGAGAGTGGGGGCTTCTATTCATTGTGATCTGTGGGCTTCTCATTGGTGGCTTCTCCTGTTCTGGAGTCCAGTCTCTAGACGTGAGAGCTTCAGTGGCTGTGTTGTGTGGGCCCAGTAGCTGTGGCCCGCGGGCTCCATAGAATTGGCTCAGGAGTTGTGGCACACAGGCTGCACGGCGTATGGGATCTTCTTGGACCGTGGATTGAACACGTGTACCCTACATTACAAGGCAAATATTTCAACCACCAGACCACCGGGGAAACCCCCCAGACTGGATTCTTTTCATAGCAATATGCCTTTAAGATTCTTTCATGTCTTTTCATGGTTTCGTTTCTTTTCAAGACTAAATAATATTCTGTTGTCTAAATATACCACAATTTATTTATCCATTCATCTACCAAGGGACATCTTCCTTGCTTTCAAGTTTCAGCAATTATGAGTAAAGCTGCAGGTTTGCTTTTTTTTTTTTTTTTTTCATAGATATAAGTTTTCAACTCCTTTGAGTAAATACCAAGGAATATAATTGTTGGATCATCTAATAGGAGTATGTTTAGTTTTCTAAGAAACCACCAAACAGCAAACCACAAAACAAAACACCAAAGCCTTCCAAAGTAGATGAATCATATTGCATTCTCACCAGCAGTGGTTGAAAGTTCCTCTTGTTTCAGATCCTAACCAGTGTTGGGTGGTGTCAGGGTTCTGGATTTGGCCATTCTGTTAGGTATGTGGTGGTATTTCATTGCTATTTTAATTTTCATTTTCTTGATGATTTGTGGTATGGAACATCTTATATGCAGATTTTACATCTGTATATCTTCGACGATGAGGTGTCCATTAAAGTCTTTGACTCATTTTTTAATTGGTTTATCTTCTTATTGTTCAGATATAAGAGTCCTGTGAATATTTTGGTAACGGCCCTTTATCAGTTGCATTGTGCTGTGTATGTTTAGTCCTTCATTCGTGTCTGACTCTGCGACCCAGTGAACTGTAGCTGGCCAGGCTCTTCTGTCCATGGTGGTTTCCCAGGTAAGAATACTAGAGTAGCTTGCCATGCCCTTTTCCAGGGAATCTTCCCAACCTAGAAATCAAACCCAGGTCTCCCGCATTGCAGGAGGATTCTTTACCATCTGAGCCACCAGGGAAGCCCAGATATATTGAATATAAATATTTTCTCCCAGTTTTGTGGTTTGTCTTCTCATTCTCTAGACATTGTCTTTAACAGAGCTGAAGTTTTAATTTTAATGAAATTCTGATTATTCTTTCTTTTGTCAGTTTTGTCTTGATGTTACACCACAAAAGGTCATAGTCAAGGACATCTGGATTTTCTCCTATGTTATTTTAAAGGAATTTTCCAGTTGTTTGTGTTTTACATTTAGGTCTATGATCCATTTTGAGTTGTTGTTTTTGTGAAGAATGTAATCTGTGTCTAGATAATTTTTTTTGCATATAAATATCCAACTGCTCTAGCACCACTTGTTGAAAAGACTGTCTTTGTCCCTTTGTCAAAAGTCAGTTGACTATATTCATATGCGTGTATTTCTGGGCCCTCTATTCTGTCCCAACATTTCTTAGAAAAATCAATTTTTAATTTTGCAGCCATTAGAATTTGTCATAGTGTTTTGCTCTTAAAAGGATAAATAGCTTTGCACATCAATTAAGGAAAATAGTATTAAGTTAGGTATGATAGAAGTTTAGGTAGTTAAAAAGTATGTCAGTTTGTGGAGTCTCATGTCAAGTGAGTTTTGATAAATGAAGTAATAAACTGACAGTGGATCTTGAAGGGAAAGTAAAACTTCCGTCACTTTTATTTTATTCATTTACCAAAAATTTGCAGAATGCCTCCAAGGGTTAAGTGTTGGATGAGTCAGTAAGGATGCACTGTCGGTCAAACAGGCTGAGTCCCTGTCCTCATAAATCTGACATTCACGAACAAGAATCAGTGAATAAGTGATCTATGATGTGAGGTATTTCATAAGGACCATGGAGAAAACACTACCAACAACTCACATGAATAATTTTGGACATGATGGTGTTTTATAAACGGTGATCTAGAGGTTTCTCTGAGGAGTTAATACTGTGAGGAAGAACACTGCACATGGGGAGTGTGCATTCCAGGCAGGGAAACATGCAAATGCTGAAGCCAGGAGACAGGAACGTGCCCATCCTGTGGAGGAGCAGGTGGAGATCAGTATACTATTGCGCAATCATTGAATGGAAGTAACTGTAGGAAGTGTGGTCAGAGCCATCACCTGGGGCCAGAGCCAGTAAAGTCTTACCTGAGAAAGCTGCTGGTGAAAGAGTTATGGAGTCTAAGTTCTCTCTGCCTGCCAGTGAGTTGGAGATGAAGTGTTGAGGCAAGGAATGTTGCAGGAAGGGGGACCCCTTCCAGGGCCCGACACTGGGCTCTTGTCTAAACTCGGGAATGAATTGTCCGAGGAGACACATGTGCTGACAAAGCAAGAGATTTTATTGGGAAAGGGCACCCGGGTGGAGAGCAGTAGGGGAAGGGAACCCAGGAGAACTGCTCTGCCGCGTGGCTCGCAGTCTCAGGTTTTATGGTGATGGGATTAGTTTCCGGGTGGTCTTTGGCCAATCATTCTAATTCAGAGTCTTTCCTGGTGGTGCACACATCGCTCAGCCAAGATGGATGCTAGCGAGAGGGATTCTGGGAAGTGGACGGACACACAGTGTCTCCTTTCGACATTTCCCGAACTCTTCCGGTTGATGGTGGCTTATTAGTTTCGTATTCCTTATCAGGATCTCCTGTCACAAAACAACTCATGCAAATGGTTACTGTGGTGCCTGACCAGGGTGGGCGGCTTCAATCAGTGTGCTTCTGCTAACAGGAGTACTTTATTCAGTAACCTGACAGACCAAGAATATGGCAGACTCATGGCTTCCCTGGTAGTTGAGCAGGTAAAGAAACTTTCTGCAATGCGGGAGACCTGGGTTTGGTCCCTGGGTTAGGAAGATGCCCTGGAGGAGGGCATGGCAACCTACTCCAGTATTCTTGCCTGAAGAATCCTCATGGACAGAGGAGCCTGGTGGGCTACAGTCCATGGGGTTGCAAGAATCGGGCATGACTGAGTGACTAAGCGCTGCTGCTGCTGCTGCTGCTGCTGCTGCTAAGTCGCTTCAGTCGTGTCCGACTCTGTGCGACCCCATAGACGGCAGCCCACCAGGCTCCCCTGTCCCTGGGATTCTCCAGGCAAGAACACTGGAGCGGGTTGCCATTTCCTTCTCCAATGCATGAAAGTGAAAAGTGAAAGTGAAGTCGCTCAGTCGTGCCCAACCCTCAGCGACCCCATGGACTGCAGCCCACCAGGCACCTCCGTCCACGGGATTTTCCAGGCAAGAGTACTGGAGTGGGGTGCCATTGCCTTCTCCACAGCAATGTCTTAAAATAGTGAACTTGTCTGGGTCCAGATGCCAGGTACGTTGTTGGCTCAGATGGTAAAGAATCTCCCTGTAGTGCAGGAGACCCAGGTTCTATCCCTGGATGGGGAATATCCCCTGGAGGAGGAAATGGTGACCCACTCAAGTGTTCTTGCCTGGAGAATTCCATGGACAGAGGAGCCTGGGGTGTTTACAGTCCTTGCAGTCACAGAGAGTCCGACAGGACTGAGTGACTGACACTTTATAGAACAGAGATGGGGGGAGGGGAGTGAGGAAACAAAGTAGAAAGGCAAAATAGAGAGGGAAAGATGGTTAGGAAGGAAAGTAAAAGGGGCTATCAGCCTTGCAAGTCATCTCAGAATGGTCAGCCAGTGGAAGGGATGTGTTAATCTCTTCTTGCCTGAAGCCACTCACAGGTGGGCAGGGTCAAATTAACTCCCTGTGAACAAAACAAAGGCACTTTAGTTTAACAGTCAGGCAGAGGGGCAGGGTCCTCTGAGGCAGGCCATTATGTATGATCTTAATAACAAAAGCACCTACAAGCAAGTCAAAGAACAGTTCCAATGTGCTGCAGAACTGGTTCTTCTCTGCCACAAAGAGTGGTTTAAGCAGAAGGAATAAGGTGTAAGAAGACTTGCAAACAGGAATAAGGATGGTTTGAAGACTTTTCAAGCAGTTTTTATACCTTGCAGTATAGGAAAGAATTAAGAACAGTGTGAAGATTTTCAGCAACTTTAGTGGGAGACTCACAGAAGGAGTTTGTGTTGGAGTATGACATATCACGGAGAAGGAAATGGCAACCCACTCCGGTATTCTTGCCTGGAGAATCCCAGGAACAGGGGAGCCTGGTGGGCTGCCATCTATGGGGTCGCACAGAGTCGGACATGACTGAAGCGACTTAGCAGCCACAGCATGAAGTATCACATTTGATTTTTAGCCGAATCACTGTTAGCAGAAGGGAGAGGGGCAGTAGAAGAGGGGCAAGCCTGAAGGCCAGGAAACCAGCTAGGAGACTATGATAATAGTAAAATAAATTATCAGAATTAGGACAGAAAGGTGACTTTAGACACTGTTAAATAGTATAATTTTCAGATCAATGAAAGCACAATGTAAGGTTCTAACCGGCAAGGACATGAATTTCTTAGTATCAGTATCTTGAGTATAAAAAATCACCAATATCTTTGCGACCCCATGGACTATACAGTCCATGGAATTCTCCAGGCCAGAATACTGGAGTGGGTAGCCTTTCCCTTCTCCAGGGGATCTTCCCAACCCAGGGATCGAACCCAGGTCTCCTGCATTACAGGCGGATTCTTTACCAGCTGAGCCACAAGGGAAGCCCTTTGTTATGCCCAAGTCACGAAATCTCCCAGTGACTACCAGGGAGCCGATATCCGATGCAAAAGCAAGAGAGTTTTTATTACCAAGCTCGAGCTGGGGCTCCTACTGATACTGACGCAGCAGCTGTAGGGAGGAGCCCTGAGCTCTGGGTTTCATTGTTTATATAGGGTATTCTCGCGTGAAAAATTTGAAAAACAGGAGTTTCCAGGTTGGGAGACGTCTAACTGGTTACCTTTTGTGGAAGGGTTAGGTATTGGGTTCTGATTGGTTTTCATTTCCCGGGCTGGCCACGGGTTCTGATTGGTTCCAGGGTGGTGGGGTGAGGTTAAGGGATTTCCAAAAAGCTCTTTTTCGGGGATTTTTACAAAATGGAGTAGCTTAGGTCCCTCACCTTCCTTTCACTTAAAGAAGCTGGTTGTTTTCATTTTAAATGTGTATTATATAAAGTAAATAAATAATGATAGTGAAACCCTTACATAATCAAAAAGAAATATAGCTGTAGGAAAAGAAAATGTAAGTTTCTGTTAAAATATGCACATTGACAGATGAAAAAAATTCTAAAACATTGGAGAAGAGTATAATAGGCAAGATTTCTACCAAAATTGGTTTAAGTTGACAGTACATGAATGTAATTAAATTTATGTTGTCTTGAAATAGAAGAATTCTGACACTTTAGTAGTCAGTGTTGTTCAAGGTAACAGGGGAAATAGTTTTGGTTAGTTGGATCCAGTGTAATGAAAATTAAGACTTTGAAAGAAACCCTGCTGGTCACTATAATTCATCAAATAATTCTACATAGCTTGATGCCATTATGCAAGGCCTTTTCCATCCCCTTAGGCAAAGTAAAAACCATTTGGAAACATTTCATGGAAGAGTAACACAAACAATTAAGGTGTAATATGGCTAAATGACAGTTTAAAAACACTTAAAAGTCTTAATTGAAATAAGAATACTTGTACAACTGGCTTGAGGTGGTAGAAGAATTACTTAGATTAATGTGAGTAAAATAAGAGATAATGACATGAAATTAAGTAAATCATGCTGACCCTAGAGTTTGTTGATCATCAAAGATACAAAGGAATGCATTAAAGTCACTATTTCTTTCAAGGGTTTAAGTGTAAAGATTTACTATTGTCAGGAGAGTGTGTAATTTCCTCTGTTCTCTCTCACTGCAGCAAAAATTTGAAGAGAGGACAGACCAGTCGTATAGCTCAGTTTTATTGGCAAACAAAGGAAAATACATCCTCGAGACGTGAGGGCAGGCTGACCCAAAAGATGCAAAGAGAAGAGAAACCCCTGGCTCAATTTTAGCTCCTCTTTTTATATGTTTTTTTTTTTCCTCCTCCCCCTGAGCCTGCCCTCTGTAGACTGGGATAGCCAGGAGGGCTGTTTTTTCACCTGAGGTCCTCACTCTGATCTTCAGACCTTCCTTTGTTCTATTTTCCCAGGCTTTTCCCTTCTCTGTCTTTTGGCCACCGCCATTTTGGACTCCTTTTTCCTATTCTAACTACCTGACATTATGAATTTTGTGGGGGTGGGGAAGTGGAAATCCTTTAGATTATAAAATAATAGGTATATTTTAACTTTTAAAATTATTCCTCCAAGTGACATATTTTAAATACTAATATTTTCCTTTAGTAGTTCATCAATGAGACAAGTTGAATCATTGGGGTGTGAGTTTAAAATGCTCAGGAAATCAAGTTTGGCTAGTAACCTAGAGTCGGAAGTATGCCTTACATCATCCATTTCAAGAGAAAAACAAATCAAAGCAAAAAAAGTTACTGAACAGATGGGAAAATAATGAATATTTACATTTTCATTTTTCTAATGTTTTTAATGTTTTTCATTAATGTAGTCCAGTCTCCTATTTCATTTAGAAGTTGGTATATGAATAACTAGATGAAGAAATGTCAGAAGAAAAAGATTAGTCTGAAGTAGTAAGTTCTCATTGGAAACATTGTATTATGGGTTATGGGTGAGCTGTTTATAATGAACACCAATAGCATTTTGAGCACGAATAAAAATTATTTGTGCATGTATATATTTATGTGTGTGTATCTCATTTACTTTTAAACAAGGAGACTGTTAGGTAGTTAGAATAGGAAACAGGAGTCCAGAATGGTGGTGGCTAAAAGACAAGGAAGGGAAAAGCCCACAAAAATGGAACGAAGGAAGTTCCGAGGACTGGCGTGAGGACCTCAGGTAGAACAAACAGCACTCCTGGCTAGCCTAGATAGCCCAATTTACATAAGGCAGGCCCAGGGGGAGGAGAAAACGTATAAAAAGAGGGGCCAAAGGGCCCTCTCTGTCTCTCCTGCGGGTGTGTGCGCTATCGTACTCCCCCACTCTCTTCACTTTGCGTCTTTGGGTCAGCATTCCCTCACACCTCAAGGATGTATTTTCCTGCTATTTTCTAAATAAAATAGGGCTGTAACGCGGAACTGTAACACTGATCTGTCTAAGAGCTATAACATGGCCTGGTTCGAGACCCAAGAGCTATAACGTGGTCTGTTCAGAACCGACAGCAATAACACCTTCCGTCAGAGAGCGATTACAGGGTCCGTCGGAGAGCTATGACACACTGAAGACTCTAACATCTGTCGCTAAAAATTTTTGTTGAGACGAGACAGAACTGTGGAGAATATACTCGCCTGACATCTATCCTTATCCTTGTCTTTTAGCCACAACCATTCTGAACTCCTGTTTCCTATTCTAACTACATAACAGAGACATTGTAAGTATTTCTACTTGGTTGATTGTAGACTTACATGGTAAAGAGTTACTATCATCAAACCTGCCTTACTCTCATCATCCTTTACAGAACACCCAGCAGTCAAGCATTTACCATCTAGGGGTGAAAACAAAACAATTTCTCTAAACTAATTTTTGAAAACTAGACCAGCAGAAGTGTGAATGTCCCAGACCATAGCTCTGCACATTTGACAATTAGGTTTCTGACCTCTTTACTCCAACCACAGCAAAATATCTAAATTCTTTGTCACCTTTCCTTAAATGATTGCTAATTTCAAGCCCCTCATAGGCAGAGTGAAGATCCAAAATTCTCTTCTATTTCTCCTAATCTTAAATATAAATAGATTTTTTAAAAAAAGATATTTGAGGGAAACCTGAAGAACAACAACAACAAAATGATAGGAACAATGGTTAACCACAAAGAAACTGACTCCAGAGAAAAGGGAAATGATAAAAAGAGCAGAAGGTAACATGTCAAGAATTTTGAAGGGTCTGAGAATTTACCCTATTCACCTTGAGTAGTCTGCCATGATTTTGTAGATGCTGAGACATGATGCTTTTGAGTCAGAGATAAAAAGTACTACTGACAACAATAGCTGTGTACAGAATATTTACTTGTGTGTGTGTGTGTGTGTGTGTGTGTGTTTTCCATCAGTTTGTTAAGCCTTTATTCCCAGAGGTTGATGCAAACACTGCCAAGTGGCACCTTGCTATACAATGGATTGAGTTACAAGACATAAACTCTGGTCTTGGGAATTTTCAAAACAGTCAAACAGTCTGCTTGATATTTGCATCAAAGTGAGGGGCTTCCCTTGTGTTTCAGC
This sequence comes from Oryx dammah, assembly GCF_014754425.2. Taxonomy (NCBI): domain Eukaryota; kingdom Metazoa; phylum Chordata; class Mammalia; order Artiodactyla; family Bovidae; genus Oryx; species Oryx dammah. The sequence goes on from NW_024070191.1 coordinate 10,700,890, forward strand.
AGTAAAGAATCCACCTGCCAGTGTAGGAGATGCAGGTTTGATCTCTGGGTCAGTAAGGTATCTCCTGAAATATTCCCTGTAGAAAGAAATGGCAAACCACTACAGTATTCTTGCTTGGGAAATCCCGTGGACAGAGGAGCCTGGCAGGGTACAGTCCATGGAGTCACAAAGTGTCAGACACAACTTAGCAACTAAACCACCACCAAGTCAATATTATTGAATTAGACAGTAAACAGACCTCCCCTTTGTTCCAAAGACAGACTATATCTTTCAAAGTTTTTATCTACACATTCTTGAAAAGATAATGTGGAATGAAGGATGCCCACTTCCATTTACAAGATGTGCAGGAATGTGAAATCCTTTGAAAATTACCCAGAGACATGTGAAAAGTTGGTATATGCACAAAATTCAAAAGGGACACTATCAAAAGTGGACAGTCAGAAAAAAATGTCTTTTAGAATTTAAAAATAATTGATTTATTTAAAAAATGGTGCAAGTGGCAGGAAATTGAGTTTCCCAGAATATAGCATGATTTTTAAATAAGACAACATGAAAAAAAGACAACATGAGGTCAATATGAAACGATAAGATATGTTAAGGATCAATCCAATAAACTTAACATTCAAATAATATAACTTCCAGAAGTAAACTACTGAGATAGTAAAAGAACAAATTATCTGAGAAATAATACAAGAAAACTTTTCCAGAGAAAGAAAGATGTAGGACTTCAAATTCTCCCACCAAATTGAGACAATAAAAATGTTCTGGCTGGAATGCATAGTGGTGCAGTTTTAGAGTGTAAAGAAAGGTGCAGAATATAATAATATGACAAAGTGCCTGAAAATTTCAGGAAGAAGGAAAGCTATTTAAATCATTATTCTCCAACTATGAAATAAACATGGTCAACTTAGAAAAAGGAAGTCACTGAGTTTAAAGAAACATAATGAAACATATCAGAGTGAACGAGAACATGAAAGACAATAGTGATATGGTCTTTCTTGTGCTAGCAAGAAAAGAGACAATTTTATAACTTTAAAACTAACACATGAATAATAAATATGTAAGTTAATAAAGGTATGCCAGTAATTCATGGTCAAACAGGAAGGAAAACTTATTTGGAATGACTTTCATAGAAGTGAAGGGAACCCACTTGACCTGTCCCCTTGGAAGGGCAGCAAAGTCCTGTTTTACCAAAGAGAAGGATATCTTTCCTTAGCCCCTGACTTGCTGTTGTAGTGTACTATATTCTCATCATCAAAATGATATCAGTGCTGCTAAGTGGTTTTCAGTATTTTGAGTCAATTTGTAACCAATCATGTGACTGTAAAATACAAAACACTGTGAACATTATCAAATATTACAATGTAAAATGAAGGACAGCTGACATGGGGGGAAGAGAGGCACAAAGTATATCTTACAAAGTGTAAGCTTGATTACCTAAGATAAAATTTTAATTATATTATGAAAAGCCTAACAGTAAACACAAATTGAATTAAAATAGCAACATAAAATGAGTGGGTGGTAGGAAAAATGAAAAGAAAGTCAGCTAATTCTCATATATAATAGCAGATATATGTGTGTGTCTATATATATATGCATATATATATATGGTGATTAATATTAATGAATCAGAAAATTACCCAGAGATATGGAAGTAACTACCAGAGGAAGTAAAAAGAAAAAAATAGTTAAAAGTATTTGCCTCTGGGAAGTAGCACTGGGGATGGGTAAGGATTCAGCGGGACCATTATTTTTCATTATACTTCTGTACAACTATTATTAAAATTCCTAAGTGTAACAGTATATTAGCATTGTCAAATTATTCATTCTGTATGAAAATTTTTAAAAGGCAGGCAATCTTAATTATAGTATTTCCCTTATGTGTTGGAATGAGGTCATGCTTTAAAAATCAGAATTATAGAAACTTAGAAAATTATAAACTGTAGTTATATTTTAATTTGAATATAGTTTGACTATATTTTTTGAGAAATAGTGTAATATATTGAGAATTATGTTATTCATGAACTGTATGCTCTTAGTAATCTTAATCCATTTCTTTGGTAGTAATTTATACTTTATTTTCTAAAATGAACTTTTGGTTCACTTTCTTTTCTCTGGTAATAAGATGTTATTACTGAAGCTATTAATGGATGTAATTTTATAACTATTTACTGAGAACATAAGCCTGGTTTTACATTTCTACACTGCCTTCAAAAAATGCATACTTATCTTTTTTTTTTTTTCTTGAAACTTTTATTTCTGCCTACTAGTTCCGGCAACTTTCATAATGGGGATCTTCAGACTAATCCAAAGGGCAATTTACACTTAACCTTTTTTAACAGAATTCCCTAAGCAGGATGTCTCAGCAGCTCATTTACAATTCTCACTACAGACAACAGACTACAGCTTGTCTCCAAGATTGGCTTTATGAATTGTAACCACAGGAGTAGACAGTAAGGGTTTTGCACTCATTGCAGCTTGGCAGAGGGATTATACTTCAAGCAGCTTTCCCTGGAGTCCAGTCAAAAAGAATCAGGGGCGAGGAAATTACTGACCTTTTGCTACTGAACTGCCATGAACCTTATGCAAAGAGACCCTTTGCTGAGGAAGGGCAAGAAATAACTTTAGTGTCTTTTTCTGATCTATAAAGAAGTCTCTCTGTCTCTGTTGACTTTTCATAGTCTTTTACTCTGTCTCCTCTCACTTTGTCTGTCTCTCTTTCCCCCTGAGAGACAGACAGATACACAGAAATTATGGGAGGTATCGATAGAACATATTGAGGGGAAATCACAGAGTCTTCTTCAAAAATTCTGAACTGAGTGATAGAATGGTTTGGCATATTCTATAATTATACCCTTCAGTGCATTTCTTCAGAAGCACTCAAATCCTACAGTGGGAAAATTGCTGCCTGTTTCTCAAAGGACTTGGATTCAAAATCAGCTAGAGAAAGCAAATGAATCTATGAGATCTTGAGATAATTACAGGCACATAATAAACATTTAATGCAGGAAAGAGTATATGCAACTGGACATAATCCTTGGAATCACAGTAAAACAAATGTTAATAAAACATGATACCTCAAAGCATTAGGCCATTAATTCCTACGGATGATTGATGGAGAATATTTTTCAATGTCAACATTAAAATTTGATCTTAATTTTGACCCTGTATAGAAATAGAAAGCTGAAATCTAGAACCTTCCATATCAGAAAGTTATTTCACTTGAGAAATGCTTTTACCCTATTTTGCACAACTTCTTAAAATCTTCTGTAAACTGTGAACAGTTAATACTCTAAATTTTCAAGTAAGAATACTCAAGTTAGACTGTAGCCTCAAATACAATGTAGAAATTTCTCCTGTTCATTTTTGGAAAAAAGATTCTTTGTAGCCTTATGTATATGTATATATATATATAAATATATGTATGTACTGTGTATATATACCTGTTGTAGGAAGGGGGACCCCTTCCAGGGCCCGAAACTGGGCTCTTGTCTAACACTCAGAAATGAATTGTCTGAGGAGACCCATGTGCTGACAAAGCAAGAGATTTTATTGGGAAAGGGCACCTGGGTGGAGAGCAGTAGGGGAAAGGAACCCAGGAGAACTGCTCTGCCGCGTGGCTCGCAGTCTCGGGTTTTATGGTGATGCGATTAGTTTCCGGGTGGTCTTTGGCCAATCATTCTAATTCAGAGTCTTTCCTGGTGGCGCACGCATCGCTCAGCCAAGATGGATGCTAGCGAGAGGGATTCCGGGAAGTGGACGGACACGTGGTGTCTCCTTTAGACCTTTCCCGAATTCTTCCGGTTGGTGGTGGCTTATTAGTTCCGTATTCTTTATCAGTATCTCCTGTCATAAAACAGCTCATGCAAATGGTTACTATGGTGCCTGGCCAGGGTGGGTGGTTTCAATCAATGTGCTTCCCCTAACATACCTACTATATATGTATATATATAATATACCTCCTATATAAAACATACTAATGTATATAAATGTTTAAGATTTCACACCTAGTTTGAATTTTAAAGACATTTTTCTCTATTACTTTGTTCCTCAAGATCAAGGGAGTTTGAAATGTAAAAATAGCTTTTGAATGAGAAGATCACAGAAAAAGCTAATGCATGTGAATGTGTGCCATAGCCGTTGACTTCTATACTTAGTAAACATATTTTCAAATTTCAGTATAGAAAATAAATTTCCTTTAAATACTCACTTATAACTTAGAAAATAATTTGTGCAGGTTTAAATGTGTTCCTTGAAGTTGGTGGGGTGAATATCATCATTATTATTATTATTATTATTATTTGAGATATAGGACTTACTACAAGAATGGAGGTATAGAGAACAATAGAAGTACAGTTTTTTTTCTAGAAAATGCATTAATAATATGCTCTTTCATGTCTATTAAAATTGTATAATATTTGTGTCCTAATGTGGCTAACCTGTGGAGTTATTTTTCTGTATGATTTACTTAGTAGGTAGGTAGGTAGGTAGATAGCTAGATTAGATTCAAAAGTAACTGCAGCAATGTCTTACCTAATATTGATTCAGACTTCTTTCATGACCACGCAATTCCATATATAAATTATTTCAAACTCTTAGATGTTTAAATCCAACACTGTAGATGCTTCCACATATACTGAAGTTTTCAAATTGCTGTTTTCACACAGAAGTGCTTTTTGTCACCTAACATATTTTGAGGCTATCACATGCTTGGAGACCATGGTGCCTCCAAGGTGGCAGATAGCAGGAGGAATTTCATCACCTGCAGGGGAAGGGAATTAGGTAGCAGAGACATCAGGGAACTGAGACTGAGCCCTTTCTCTGTACCCGAGTCCTGCTCCAGGGATCAAACAGTCCAGCCAGGAGTCTCCTGAGTCCAGACATGAGGGGAGGCAGGTGCTTGAATTGTGTTCCCTGTTTCCTATTTTCCAGTGAACATCAGTGAAGTTTCTCATCTGCCACCCCCCCTTGTAAAGGTGTTGCTAACCTTCACCTGCAAAACATAGTGACTATGTAATAATTGCTTTCCTTTAAATGTAATAAGGATATCAACTTTTGTATATCAGACATGTATCTCTATTAGGCTTTCAAAGCATTTTCAGAACTGCTGTACTTAGGAAAGTGATGAGCTGCTCATAAAGCTGTTAGTAAATATATTAAATATTAGTAAATATATATCTTTAATATATTTAACATATATTAAATATTAGAAGTAATTTTCAGCCCTTAATATTAGGGCTGAAAATTACTTCTAATATTTAATATATGTTAAATGGAACTCACTTGGCATTTGATAATGCCCACATTTGAAAAGATTCAAAAAGTGTTCACATGTATTGCCTGTTGTAGAAATGACATAGAGTGATCTGCTAATGGAAGAGTTAACCTCATTTTTCTGTTATCAACAAAAAATTCATGCTCAGACTAGAGTGAAAGAGTTTCATTTCACCTCCTACAAAAGGAATGCCAAGCTAATAGGGGCTAAAGTCCCTGGAGACTTTTTTTTTTCTCTTTTTAAATGTATGGTTGTGCTGGGTCTTTGCTGGCGTGTGGAATTTTCTCTAGTTGCGGTGAATAGGGGCTACTCGATAGTTGCAGTGCATGGGTCTCTCTGTTGCAGAGCTCCGGCTCCAGGCAGGGGGGCTTCGGTAGCTGCAGCACTTGGGCTCAGTACTTGCACCCCGTGGGCTCTAGAGCACAGGCTCAGTAGTTGTGGCACAGGGGCTTAGTTGCTCCATGACATGTGGGATCTTCCCAGACCAGGGATTAAACCCATGTCTCCTGTATTGGCAGTGAATTCTTTATCATAAGTCAGCAGGGAAGACCCTCAGAAATTCTTATATCAGTCATCTTCTTGGTTTTAAAATAATCACAATTGTAGTTAAAACACCAGTTCCTCTTACCTACAAAGTATATGATGTCACATACCTCAGTTTCCCCAACTCGAACCCACATCCCTTCATACAAAACAGAATCTCTTTCTCCTGTCTATACATCTGTCTGTCCAATACCAACAGGGGGAGGCTATTTGAAGCCCATTTTGAGATATAAAAGTAAGAAAATTATTCTCAGGAATTCTCAGGCACTGTGTAATTTATGCTTTAGAGGAAAACCCCCATGGACGAGTGTGTAGGAAAAGCAGAAATTACCTGGAACAGGTCCCTCAGAAACTTTTCTCATGTCTTAACTACACCACATGAAGCTACCCAGAGACCCTTCACTATATCCTCCCCACTTGTCTGGAACACACTCTCATCTAATCGCCCTCTTTAAAAAGAAACCTTCTTTCTTCTGATAGAGCAGATTTGAGCACTACCTCTATTATTTTCTAACTTTTCACAAAGCTAAACCATCTATGATGCCTTTTCACCCCTAAAACTAATACTAGAAATAAAGCCATAATTAATGAATTTGATGTTTCTTAAAGGATCCCATTTTATATAGAGAAAAGCATATTCATTTTCTGTCTATAATACTGAGGGCCAGAAAGGCTGGTATGGTTCAGCTCCTCCTCACTAGACAGTTGTCTAGGTGTGAGCATGGCTGAAGTCTTTCCCAAAATCATCTTTTAAATTCAATTTTAATGGAACACACTGCTAGAGATGTGCCAGGAAAATTGTTCCTTAACATTTGTCTGCAGGGTCTTGACCCCTAATATCTTTACCAGGCTGATAACTCTGGGCAGCAGAGTCAGCCTGCATTCATGAAATCTCTCAGCAGATGTGCTGCTGGAGGGGAGGGACATTGATGTCGCTTGGAAACTATCACCAGTGAGTGCTATTAGCTTGTGTATTATTCCAAGTACGTTAAGAGAAACTAATGACACCTTTGTTAACTAATGTGTTTCACCTGCAAAGGGGACCATTGCGTTCTGAATAGGTTTGGGCAGACAGGGAAAAAAAAAAAACAAACTGCTATTCTCCCTGATTTTGTACACACCATTTACACAGTTTGGTGAGTTTTGTCTCTGGGAAATCCATCTTATCAGTTTAAGTTACCATAGATCAGTCGTTGGCTTCTTGTTTCCCCTCTTTAAGCTGTAGAGATGTCATACTCTGGCTCCCTCTGTGTTTCTTCTTATAAAGGAGACTTTTGATACTAGAGATATGGATGCCTTTATAAAATGAAGAGCTTGGCAAGGGAGGTGGTGGTGGGGATATGCTTTTGTTATTGCAATACCAAGCTTTTTCAAGCACTTAACTACCTTTTGTGATAAAAGACTTTACTGACTTTTTTTGTTCCCCTTCAAGGCATTTTCCGTAGTGCACTTGGATAGTTTTAGTTTTCAGAGGAGTCTTCTGAATGTTCATATTAATGTTTCAGCTGTTTAAAAGTTTTGGCATTTGCATGCGGATTCTTTACCAACTCAGCTATCAGGGAAGCCCTTTACCTAATTTAACATCGAGTTAAATTGCTTCTCTAAGAGCTGTGTTGAGAGAAGGAAAAAACTCATGGCCATCCACTAAAAACCTGGCCATGGCAATGGGCTCACAGCTTTTTTGGTAACTTCTTGAGATTTCTACCAACCTTCTGAGTATCTCCTGCATGGTTTTGTCTCCTTGTATAATACAAAGGTCAAAGCTATGGTTTTTCCAGTAGTCATGTGTGAGTGTGAGAGTTGGACTATAAAGAAAGCTGAGCACTGAAGAATTGATGCTTTTGAACTGTGGTGTTGGAGAAGATTCTTGAGAGTCCCTTGGACTGCAAGGAGATCCAACCAGTTCATCCTAAAGGAGATCAGTCCAGAGTGTTCATTGGAAGGACTGATACTAAGCTGAAACTCCAGTACTTTGGCCATCTGATGTGAAGAACTGACTCACTGGAAAAGACCCTGATGCTAGGAAAGATTGAAGGTGGGAGGAAAAGGGGATGACAGAGGATGAGATGGCTGGATGGCATCATGGACTCGATGGACATGAGTTTGAGTAAGTTCTGGGAGTTGGTAATAGACAGGGAGGCCTGGCATGCTGCAGTCCATGGGGTCGCAAAGAGCTGAACACGACTGAGCGACTAACTGAACTTAACAATAATACAAAGGTAGAGAGATGGAGCATTCAGAACACCATTGTTGTTGTTTTTCAGCTGCTCAGTCATGTCCAGTTCTTTGTGACTCCATGGATTGCAGCATGCCAGGCTTCCCTGACCTTCACTGTCTCCTGGAGTTTGCTCAAACTCATGTCCATTGAGTCGATGATGCCATCCAACCCTCTCATCCTCTGTCTCCCTCTTCCTGTGCTCAATCTTTCCCAGCATCAGGGTGTCTCTTATTCTAATAGCCTCAGAGTATGTTATTGTTAGGTGTTGCCAGTTTAATTAACCAAGCTTGTGACAATCTGCCCTCTTTCCCATCAGTGATCTGGTGGATGCTTTTCTGTTCCTCTTTTTGGAGGGACGACCCTGCGGCACGCATCTTTCTTCTTGCAGTCTTGCCCTTTAACCATCATGACTTCCTGTCATATGGTTGATATGACTCCATCTGTTTTAGCAACCCTTTCTGGGATTTTTTTAATTTAAATGATTGACTTCTGGTTCCTGAATCATCTGCGAAAGAAGTGATGAATACCTTGGGGCCTGTCCCTTTTCGCCCTTTTACTCTCAGTCATAATTACCTGAGGTCCGTGGTGGATTGAGTCTCACTGCAGACAGGCATTGAGTTGCAGGTAGGAACCAGGAAATTCAGTTCAGCTCTTCTATTTATATGTTGCTCTAATACAAAAGAACTTGCTCAACTTTTCTGCTCCTTTCTCTGGAGAAGATGAAAGCTGGAGGGGCTGGTTATTTCCTACCCTACCTCTGGGTTTAGGAAGAGGAGGCATTTCTCATTCCCAGCAATAGGCATGGCTTTCAACCTCTCATTTCCTCCCATCAGCCCAGAACAGGCAGAACAGTCAGCAGTGGGAGGTAACAGGAACGTGGGCAATCAGAGCAATCGGCCTCATCTGGCCTTGAGTAGAAGAAGCACCACGGCGCCTCATTAAAAGGTCTTCTCCTCTCCTCCCGGTTTCCTCCGATAGTGCAGAGGCAGATTGGCTGGATTTGCAAAGCTTTTCTGCTTGTGGCTGGTGTAAACAGATCTTAACCGCATGTACCCGTTCACTGTGGCTCTGATAGCTAGCATTTCCAGCGTGGTTGCAGCTGCTCCCAAGGTGGCTACAAAATACCTTCTAACCAAGAACACTGTTGCTTTCCTGCTGTAAGCAACCATGGCGGGCAGGGTAGGGGGTTCGATTCATCAGCTGTACTCTGACACGGCAGCATCACAGAGGAGACAGTGAGGGCGTCTTTCCTAAGATCCCATTACAGCAGGCTGCACCAACTCACAGCAGGAGACAAATTAAAGTCGTTTTTCTGATAATACAGTGAAAGTGGTTTCCAAGTAAAGATCCTATTCAAATTATTGACAGTGTTTTCCCTTCTAGGAGTAGAGGTCTTTATCTGCTCATTTAGCTTGGTTTCCTTTTAAATGTCAGTAACAGAAAGTTTTCTTGTACTATGTAGACTCTGGCTAGGTGATGGATTTAGGCAGTTATATGTGTACCCCTGACAAGCAGATCACTCTTCAGGTGTACTTATTGTTTCTTCAGTTACTCTTGTTTTGTCTCAAATTATACACACATTTGAAGATTACACTGACAATTTATGGATTTTAATAATTAGTGTTTATAGATGAAGATCTAAGATTAGTCACTTGGACTCTTGCTTTATTCATTTCTGTTTTCTGAAATGCAACTTTTCTTTTCTGCTATATGTCAGATCTCTAACTCAGAAAGTTACCTATGATTCTTTCACTACATAGTTTTGAAATAAAGTCAGGTAAAGCAAACACTTCTCACTCCCGAGAGCTCTTTTTTCCTTCCCTCTTTAAATTAGAATGAAATCCTAACACCAGCACCAAGGTAACAGACATTGCCTTTGATGTCTTTTATTGCTTTAAGCATCTCACTGGCATTTGACAACACAAAACACAAATATGAGCCTCACATGTCCTTTAGATCTATCACGCATTTGCCCTTTTTGCTAATGGCTTTAATTTTCATTCTTCCAGAAAGTTTTGCTTACTTAAGAAAGTGCAAAGGCTGCAGAGAAAGTAATTTATCTCAGTAAAGCTAACCATGAAAATAAACCAACTGAAAAAGCACCTTAGACACAACGGGCTTACCAGTTACCCCCATCCTCACCCCTCAAGGGCATAGACTTGAATACTGAGGGTCAGTTGTTTTTCACTGGGACCTGTGTGGTTGTTGATGTACATGACAGACACGTAATAGGTGCTTTAGCTGATCCATAGATACATGTATTGAGCTCTTATATTTAGTGCATCTTGTCAGGGCTGATAATTTGTTGGGTGTTTGTGGGTTTCCCATGTGCTTTTTAGCTTATACATCATCTTATATATCTTTATATCATCTCTACCCCATAGCATTTTTCTGAAACCATAATATTATGTTAAGAGGTGAAATATATCCTATAAGTGATCATTGATTTGGCACCCAACTGTCTTATAATTAGAGTTTCAGTTCCTCAGAAAGGGGACAAAAACAACAGACATTACTGCTATGATTTCAGTTCAGTTCAGTTCAGTTGCTCAGTAATCTCTGATTCTTTGCAACCCCATGAATCACAGCAGGCCGGCCTCCCTATCCATCACCAACTCCCAGAGTTCACTCAGACTCACGTCCATCGAGTCTGTTAGCTAAGTTTAAATGTGTCCATTGTGTTTTAAGAAATCTTAGGTAAAACATTATTTTTATTGTTTGTGATGATTTTACTTTTTAAAGTAGATGCATTTTATTAAGCTAGTAACAACCATATGTTAGATGTCATCTAATAGCCTAGGGGATGACAGGTGGCCAGTTCTGGAGTTCACATCTCATTATTCTTTCGCTCCACATTCAAACACGGTAATATCTAAAACTCTCACATGATGGTTGGTCAGTGACCCAATGAAATGAGCTGTTGAAAGCATAATTCCCATTCATAAAAGCTGTGTGTATAATTCATGATGTGAATTACTACAAATAGTATCCTTGCTGTCAGTGTCAGACAGGAGGCCAGCAGGTAATGGTCCATGGAGATTTAACTACCCGTATTCACAGAGGTGCACCTTGTAGGGCAAACAGGAGGCTCAGTAATGGGGACCCTTCAGAATTTGCCATCCCCATTGCCTCTCTGCCTGTTGTGGGAGCAAGTTGGCTTACATTACGAATCCTAGCTCTGCATTCTTTAGCAGGGATTTTTTTCTCTCATTCTTATGAAAGTTATATGTGTTTATAAAATAGAGATTTAAACTCATATTTTGTTTACACTAAGTAATAATAGGCTTGCACTTCACCTGCCTTATTTATAAATGGAGAGGTGGCTGGAAGTTAGAGCTAATCTATTAATAACAGTTACAATGACCACTATTCATAGACTACTTGATGCACGCTTCACGCTGTTTACACTGTAAGTGCCTTTAAGTATGGTTTTAAGTAGCTAATATAATTTTTAAGTATTTCACAACAATTTTAAGTGGTTGGTATTAAACATATTTTACAGAGGAGGAAACTTTGTATTTAGAATCAATAAAAACCTCATCAGGTCTGAACAAATGAGTTGAAACTAATGAGATAAGTTTTAACATGAATAAAAGCGATGACCTTGCATAGAAAGTCCTACAATGAAGTTTTTTAAAGGCAACTACAACAGCACAGGAACTAATTGTGAACTAATGCAGTGAACTAATTGTGTGCTAAGCTTCCTCACTCTCAGCTGCATTTTCAACCAACAGCCTTCACAAATATTTATCATCCACCATGTACTAAGCATCCTTTGATTAAGGGATGCCGCAGTAAACGAGTTACACATTATTTCTGCCTTCAAGGATCTAACATCCTAATGGAAGAAAACCGATATTAAACTTGTATGCAAATGTGTAAAGCAGTTTAACATAGGGATAAGAGTTCTGAATAAATAATAATGGGGCCAGGTCCTAGGATGGCTGGGATATAGCGTGGGGCTGACTGTCATATGTAGAACGGTCTGAGGAAGGATTCTCTGAGAGACAGACTCAGATCTGAATGGTGAGGAGAGCTGGAGGAAAGCTATGGGAAAAATGTTATTGGAAGTAGAAAGAGCAACAAGTGCAATAGCCATCAATTTAAGAACAAGTCTGAGCTGTTTATAGAAAGGAAAGAAGGTGGCTAGAAAATGCTCAGCAAGAGAAAGGGTAAATGAGATAGACCGGAGAAACAGAGTCTAGCCCTTCCAAGCACCAAATGAGGGGAGTGGTTGAGTGTGTTCTTTTGGGCATATGATTAGTATGTGGTCTTCTAATATTTCTGCCTGCCATAAGCGGGTCAAGCCAAAGAAATAGCACAAGTCTGGGACTGAAGAGCCTTTTGCTTTTAAAGAGAACCCTGCTACTAACCAGAGTTGTGTTGCTAGAACAGTGTTTGGTCATTTCAGGTTTACAACTGCAATGTAAAAATAAAAAAAAATAATAATTAATGTTGCTAAGTTTCTAAGTCTCACTAAGTTGAAGGAAAAAAAATGTAGACCATAACAAAGTTTTGGGAGACAGAAGATTTTTTTTTTTTCTTTCAGTATTTTCTTCAAGCTGTGACACAAAGAGGAATCTCATTTTATGGTCTTTAGGAGGAATGCTATGCTATGCTATGCTAAGTCGCTTCAGTCGTGTCTGACTCTGTGCGACCCCATAGATGGCAGCCCGCCAGGCTCCCCATCCCTGGGACTCTCCAGGCAAGAACACTGGAGTGGGCTGCCATTTCCTTCTCCAATGCATGAAAGTGAAAAATGAAAGAAAGTCGCTCAGTCGTGTCTGACTCGTAGCGACCCCATGGACTGCAGCCCACCAGGCTCCTCCATCCATGGGATTTTCCAGGCAAGAGTACTAGAGTGGGGTGCCATTGCCTTCTCCTGGCGACACCTAATTTTACTGGCTTTAATTCAGCAACAGAACTGATGAACAAATGAGCACTAACTAGCCAATAATCCTTTTAAAGGATATTTACATGTTTATTATTTATATATGTATATAATATATATATATAAGTTGCCATTACTTAGTTTTTTCTCTAAAGGAGTAACTTCTGAACCAAGTTTTATAATGTCTGTAGGTACAGTGACTTAGCAGCAGCAGCAGGTATACCTAATTGTGTAAAAATACAATTTTAATTTATCTGAATATCTCAAAGCAAATATTATGTATTTTAGAAGTGTATTACAGTAAACCATAAAATTAAAAGATGGAGAATTCCCTGGTGGTCCAGTGGTTAGGACACTGCACTTTCACCACTGAGAGCATGGGTTCAATACCCGCTTGGAGAACTAATCCCACAAGTCACCATGTGGCACAACCAAAAAATAAATAAATAAAAGATAAAAATATTTTGATGTAGAATTTCAAATACATTGATTCATTTAATTGCTCTAAAGATATACTTCTGCGTACATACAGTTTGCTAAACAAAATAATGTCATCAAAATATCAGAATGTCATTTCTGCTAATATTTCTATATTTCTAATCAAGAATTCATTAGTATATTGAAATAATTTGCAGAATTTTATATAAAGGAACTGATTGCCTCTACTATACATAAAGATATTTATTTGAAATACTGTTCAATGCTATGTCCTTTATTACAAATCTTAAATCTACTATGTTTCTTAGAATATTAAAGTAACAATGTCAAATGGGATTGAAACTGAGATAAATTACCTGAGGGCATTTTTGTTTTGTACTTAAATTTGAGTTTGTCATTTATTCTTATTAGCAACCATTAAGCAATTTAATAATTATAAGCTCCATTAACATTTTAATGAGTCTAGTGGCCATTGCTAAGTGTAATTAAATTAGTTTTATTGTATAATAATATTTTGAAGCTGTGATTAACTTGAGTTTTCCTGTGCTTAGAAGAATAAACCTATGGAGAGATTGATATTCACCAAGTATCTTATTAACTTATAAGGTACTGATAAAATAGACATTAATGGAGTCAGGAGAAAAGTATAATTCCCTACTGAGTCTATTCACAAGATAAAACTTTAATCATTTCAGTTAGGAATCAGTTGAGTCCAGAAAGCATAATTTTATTTAAAGGTGCTTTTTTGGATAGAGGTAGAGAAAAAGGATGAGGGAAATAGTTTCTTTTGGTAATGTTCTATTCCTCCCCAAGTTTCTGCAGGTATATTCTGGAGGGACAAGATTAGATGAAGTTAGACATACTAATGACTTGGAGTAGGTACGTGTAAATTGTTGTTGAATTATTTGGTACCAAACAAGATACACATTCATTGATTAACTGGAAACTTCTGTAGAAATGAAAAAGTCATTAAGTCAGTTTATTTAATGAGTATTTATATAACACACACTAAAGGCATTAAAAATGAGAGTCAGTGGTAATGTTCATTTTACTTATTAGTATTTTTTTTTTTTTTGCTGCAATCCTCAGTTTGAAACCTCTTTCTTGCTATCACTTAAACCTTCTTAGAAATTATTTGACCATATATAAATGGAAGGTCACTATACATTACATATTTGTTGTACTGATCTTTGGTCTTGCGTTATTTGGAGATTTGATCCTTTCTGGCTATTGCTGTTAGATACATTCTGAAATGCTCTCAAGAGTAAAATGAGACAGTCTTGTTTTCTGATGAACTGTCTTACATAGAATACAATTAAGCATTTTACAAGATAGTAATTTGTGTAGCATGTACAACACATGTTTACTTATGGGAATTACATGGATTTGCAGTAATTATTAGATTCTATTGATTGTATTCCATTATGTTAATGTTTCCAAAATAAGCATATCAAGCAATTTTATACCATGAGTATTACAGAAGCCTAGGGATGTTTCTTCAATGTATTTGGAATGCCACAGAAACATTTTATCATTAAATTTATACTTTTCATTTTATTCTTGTTTTTATATCAAAAAAGTATGTGAATATACAAATACAGACTTTTTAAAATAAAGAAATAGGTATTGAAATATAATACTACGTTAGCATCATGTATGCCCTATACCAGTGACCAACATTGGAAAATTAACTCAGTCTTTCTTTCTTTCTTTTTTTGAGTGTTCAATGCTGAACTAGATTCTCTTTTGATTGTACTGACATACTTTGAAAAATTTTAAACTACAGCTCTAATAAATTATAAACAGCCAATGTATTACCCAACAATTTCCTTAACATTTCTGGGGAGAAAAAGCAAAACGAAGCTTCTTGTCACGTAAAGATCATCAGCAAAAGAGACTTTTACATTAGTGATGCCCTTTCTATTAAAATTTTTGAGTTTCCAATAGGAGAATTCAGTCAGTGTTATGTTCCAAATAGAGAAAAGGCCACTTCCACCCTTACTATCTCTGAATCTTGTCTCATCCATTTGCCAATTCTGTTTCTCTTCCTAAATATTCTCAGCCATTCCAATGGTTTTAGACACTTCTCAAAATAATGATAGTAATGAATTCTTCCCTGAGTCCAATATGTTTATACCTACCATCTTGTGAGCTCCAGTTGGATGTCTCACAGACATTGTTAACTTAACCTGTTTTGATTCCCACTTCCCCAGTTAAATGACCTCACCATCTGGGAAGTTTCAAAAACCAGAAATCGTGGTTTCATATCACTTCCTTCCTCCACACTCATCATGGTGTTTCTTGACCATATTCAGTACATCTTTCAAGTCTAAAATATGTTTTCATGGCACTGTACTGTCTGAGCCCAAGCCACTCTCATCTCTGGCATGACCTAAGGCCATATCCTCCTGATTTATTCCTCTGCTTTTGGTCTTCCTTGCTGACGCCCCACTATCTAGTGAACAACCAAAGGTATCACTCAGCCTTTACTATCTTTCTTCTCTAATTAAATCCCCCTTGGTGTTTTCCTATTGCACAGAATAACATATTTGTTTAAAATGTAAAGTTTCTTTTCCTCTAAGTAAAGCTCCAAGGGGTAAGCCTTTTAACATACGTTTACCACCAAATCCTTAGTGCCTTTGATATCAGGCAAGCAATAAGTATGTAGCTTTGACTCTCTTTCTGCCTTCATAAGACTAGCTTATTTTTATTCTTAAATTTTAACTTTTCAAACAGACTTTCTCTTATAATCCTGTTCAGGGTAACCTCCCCTCATAGACTATGTAACATTCTCTCACGGTACAGTATTTCATTTTTTCATTAAGGTCACATTCTATAATTATTTGTTTATTGTCTGTTACCCCCAACTAGAACAGATGCCCACGAGGTCAGGGATAGTATCTGTTTTGCTCCTCTGAATGTGACAAAAGTAGGTATGCAGCAATACTCTTAAATGAATGATTGTCAGAACTCACACGGAGCCAGGTCTTTCTATATTTACGGATTTTAAAATTTGTTTCTATTTATTTATTTATTTTTACTTATGTGTATTTGTTTCAGTTGATAAGACATGGAGTTGGGTTTCCACTAAGAAGTTCAATGCTTCCTTTGTATAACTTGTCTTCCTCCAAAAAGTAATTTTAATAATCTTTTAGTATTTTCTAAAGACAAGTTTTTAAATCTCATCTCTTGATGTAATTCCCATGAAATCCTCATGTTTTTAAATCCTTTGAGATACTACATTTTTGAGGAGTAATAATAGTAATCAGTAGTTTTTATTTATTGTGTCCTATTATATGCCAATCATTTTATGTGATTTTTTTAACCTCTAATCTTCAAAAATAGTTTATCTTATGTAGTAGTATCATCTTTATTTAGTAAATGAGGAGAAGACAGTCACAGTTAAATAATTTTCCTAGCTGAATCCTACCAGGAATTGGCAGGCTTTTTGCTGAAATCCATATACGGAGTCTAGACTGTATCTCAGAGAAGGCAATGGCCCCCCACTCCAGTACTCTTGCCTGGAAAATCCCATGGACGGAGGAGCCTGGTGGGCTGCAGTCCATGGGGTCACTAAGAGTCGGACACGACTGAGCGACTTCACTTTTACTTTTCACTTTCCTGCATTGGAGAAGGAAATGGCAACCCACTCCAGTGTTCTTTCCTGGAGAATCCCAGGGACGGGGGAGCCTGGCGGGCTGCCGTCTATGGGGTCGCACAGAGTCGGACACAACTGAAGCAACTTAGCAGCAGCAGCAGCAGCAGCAGACTGTATCTATATAGTAAGTTATGAATTATACTCCTTGAAGAGACAGTGCCCTAATAAGTCATATTAAGAAAAATTGGACTATTTGATTTTCAGATACTTCAAGTAAAAATACCTGGCATACATGTTTTCTTAAACTACATTGTTTAATTATTTACTAAATTTCTTCTTTCAACAAAATTTAGAATTTGAATGCAATGCATAGAAAGATAACAAAAATAAAATAGTGAGAGAAAAGCATCTTAATTGATTATGTGTTTATGATGTTCTCTGTCACATTTTTTTCTTTTAGTTTGGACACTATTTTCTTATATGATTTAGGCAAGGTCAAGTGTATCAGTAAAAGTTACATATGGCTATTTATTGATTTGTATTTAAGTTAACTTAGAGTAATTATTTAGTAGCTGGAAGAGATACCAACGAAAGCTTTGCCAAGAAGCGTCAGCAGCTTATGCTGCAGCTTCTCTGAAGTACATTCTGTTCATCGCTCATAGCTTTGTTTCTTGGCATTTGTATTTGGTCACACAGTAGAGCTCAAGGTTAATGCCCAGTAGACAAGTCTGAAGGTACATTCAATACCATCATTATAAGCCCTCTTACTTATAAGACACAGAACAGATGAAAGTTCCACCCTTCCTTTGCCCGGGAGCCCTTAGGAAGATGGAAAAGGATGAATCAGTCCCTTGTTTGCAAAAAGTGTGACATTAATCATCCGACATGGTGAACCACTAGACAGGTGTCATTTGTTTTTTAAAGTTATGCTATATTGTTTGTGGAGCTGCATAAATCGTCAGGCTCTTTCAAAATAGTCTCCACAGGTACAGCAAATGGGAAGCGAATCTGTCATTCTTGAAAATGTTAAAGATCAGCAAGTGCAGAGTTACTGTAGAGCTGACCTTCCTGCTTCATTACTGACTGCCAGAACTATAAGTGGAGAAAAGATTGAGGACTTAAAGACAATAGAGTGAACTTCCTCTCATGGCTTCAAAGGGTCACAGTCATAAACTGCAGCATTTATTTAGGGATTTTTCTTACAGTGTGTCCAGGAACACCAAATAATGCAGTTTTTCTGATCTTTTGTGTAAAGGCATATATTGAGATGTCAGTTTCTGAGCAATTTGCTATACAGTGGTGCTTCCGTGTTGGAGGAAATTACCATTAATAAATGAAAAGAGAATAAGTTCCAGAGAAGAAAGGGTGACTCAGTAGATCATTATCTGTCTTAATCACCCTGTGATTTCAGGAATGCTCTCAAATAGCCTTGGTTCAAGTCCAGAGCACACAGTTGTCATTTGGGCACGAGTGTTCCAAATATTGTCATGGTGACAGCGTTTCAACCATTTGTATATCATAGTATTAAATTTGAATGCTCTAAGTCAGTAAGAAGAGAAATTGAAGGAGGGAATCTCAGAAAGAATAATGCCCTTAAAGGATGTCTGAGGTAGACTGGTTCTGAGAAAAGCATGCAAGTGGAACCTGTATATTTCCACACCTTTCAGATAGATCTAAATCCTTTTTCATCTTGTGAAAGTACACAAACGATAACTAGAACTCAGTTACCTCATTACACGATGACAACGGCCAAATCTGTATTTCCATAGAGTCTGGCTACTCATTCATGATAGTATAGTTATCAGTGACAGCTAAGATCATCATCCCTGAAAATATATATATAATATTTTTCTTTCAGGTTCATCATGTACGTTTCAGGCTTTGTTAATCACACTATTATTTATCTTATGGTACATATGATATCACTATAGCCTATTTTGTTTGGATTAGCAGCCCAAGGAACTCTAAATTATTTTAAACTCTTCCTTTATCTGTTAACATTTTTTTGGCTGCATGTTACAGAAATTCTGATTCCAGTTGATTCAAGCAATAAGGAGATCTATGTCACATTTACCAGGAAATCCAGCAGTAAAACAGGCCTTAGGGCTGTTTTTATTAAGCTGCCCAGTTATGTCATTCATGTGGTTTCCTCTTTTCCTGTTCCCCTACCACTGTGTGTTGTTTCCAGTCAGTCTAATAGCAAGATGGCAGAAGTGCATCCAAATGTTATTTCCAAACACCCCATCATTTAGGGAGATTCAGTTCCATTAAGTTCAGTCTCTCAGTCCTGTCTGACTCTATAACCCCATGGACTGCAGCACACCAGGCTTCCCTGTCCACCACCAACTCCCAGAGCTTGCTCAAACTCATGTCCATCAAGTCAGTGATGCCATCCAACCATCTCATCCTCTGTCATCCCCTTCTCCTCCTACCTTCAATCTTTCTCAGCATCAGGGTCTTTTCCAGAGAGTCAGTTCTTCACATCAGGTGGCCAAAGTATTGGAGTTTCAGCTTCAGCATCAGTCCTTCCAGTGAGTATTCAGGACTGATTTCATTTAGGATGGACTGGTTGGATCTCCTTGCAGTCCAAGGGACTCTCAAGAGTCTTCTCCAACACCACAGTTCAAAAGCATCAATTCTTTGGCACTCAGCTTTCTTTATAGTCCAGCTCTCACATCCATACATGACTACTGGGAAAACCATAGCTTTGACTAGATGGACCTTTCTTGGCAAAGTAATGTCTCTGCTTTTTAATATGCTGTCTAGGAAGAATAGAAAATATTTATTCTTGTATGTTCTCCTGGAAAGGAAGAAATTATTCCTAGAATCCCATAGAAGGTAATATTTTCACATGATATTGACCTTAGTTCCTTCACATATCCGTTCTTCAACAAGTAGCTGGCAAGAGGCATAATATTAGTCTTGGAAAAATCAGGTGTTACACTGAAGTAAGACTGATGGTCAGTTTACCCAGATGCCTCTTGCTCTGTGAGGGAAGAGTGGACATTTAGATAAAAGTTCTGAGGTTCTGTTTGAAAGGAAGTGGAAGAGATTGGATAGAGAGTAGGCAGATAATAATGGCTGTTATATAGGTTTAATTTCATTTGTCCATCTCAAAGTGTATACAAAAGAGAAGACAATGCAACCACCAATCATACTTGTCCTTGAAATGCATATTTGAACTTTTGGGGGGCTACTAATTACCATACTAATTATATTTCCTGTTAATATAACAGTACATTTCTTTATTTTAAATTCTTTTAAATAAACGAACTTATAAGTAGATAATGTCAGCATATAGTACTCTGAGATTAAATATAGGTTAGGGCTTATCCACAAACTGAAACCTGTTTATACGGATGATAGCAATTTGATGCTAATACGTGTGAAATCTATGGTGGTAGACATTAAGCGTATTTTTTATGTGACCAAGGTCTCTCCTTTGCATTGTTTTTGATGTAACTACTGTGTTGCATTGCTCCTCAGAGTGGAGTGTATTTAAGAATTCACATGTCAGTCACATCAGGAAGACTTTCTTCAAATTTCATCTTCCTGCCACCCCACCAGCCCCCACCCCAGCTAAGGTCATCACCTTGACCTTGGTCAGAAATCTTTGGGTATGAAATCCAAGGGATGTGACAGAGTCTGAGACAGCCAAGGATTCTGAAAACCAGGCTCTAGACCCAGTGGCAGATACTCTGGAGAGTTTGGGGGCTGCATTCTGTACTGTGCGGTGAAGAGGGCTCCTTGCCACAAACACTCCCAACTCGCCTACACAATCAGGTTCATGGAGGTAGATGGAAAAGCTTCCTCTTTCAGTCTCTTTACAGATATAGGATAGAAATGGGGGCTACCTGGATTAGAGCCAGTAACACTGAAGCCACTGCAAGAGGACCAAGTGGTCCAGGGATAGCCCCACTGTTCACAAAGAGAAGAGAAGGCTTGCTTAGAATGAAAGGTTGTTCCCAGAGATTAACAGCGCATTGTGCAGGGGAAGGCTAGGGATGGAGGTTCCAGGAGCAGTAAATCTGCTGGTTTCTTGCTCCCTTGAGAGGATTCCTGTTTCCCAAGATCCCAAGTTCAAAGTACTTTTACCTGCTCAATCTTTTCCAGGGTGCTTGGTGAACTCAGTCTCCATCTTTATCCTCCTCCTGGAGTCCAGTTCTCTCCCTTCTTCCTACCTGGCTACCTGGAAGCTATTTTATTTGTTTATTTTTAGCATGCAAAACACTTATTTGATCTCACTCATTACTCTTTTCTCTAAGAACAAAGGAAACAGAAGGTCTTACCTTCACTTAACAAATGGAGGAACTGCTATTTCTTGAAATAAAGAGGATTAGAAAACCTGAGAATATCTTCTACGAAACCACAGAAATGCTGAAAACTTGATAACAAATTGTTTCATAACATATCTGAGTTTCCAGGTAGACAGGTGAAATTCTCAAAACCCCATAAGACGAGGAAGCTGAAAAAGAAAGATGAGAAACGTTGAACTGTGACTGGCCTTAAGGTCCATGGGCCTGTCTCCATAACTAAGGCATATATTTTTTCAGAATCTGTAGGGAAAACACATAAGGTCTTGGGCTCTTGCAAGATGGGGTGGAGGGAGTGAGAACTCCACATATTATCTGTGACCCATGGAATTTTAGACTCTCGAAGACTGCACTTGAACGTAACTTGCTCATCCCCAAAAGGAAAAAGCAAAGAAATGTGTTCACACATTTTTGCACCTAAAGCCCCTGATGACTCACTGCCTTCACCTGAGTTTGGAGTTTGAGTGGACCGTACTGGTGTCCAGACACCGAGGCTGGGAGATGCATTGAAGTGGTCCAAGTTAGCAGGGCTGGAAGAAGTGGAAGCAACTATTTTCTGGAGGTTCATGTGCTCAGTCTACATGTGCAACGTGCAATAAAATCTAGTCAAACATGAACCAAAAATACAAAATTAGAATTATAAACTAAAGCTAGTCACTCTGGATGAGATTCAGAAAAAAAGCAAACAAGGGAGTCGGGGAAAAGAGACTGACTTTGATGTACACAAAATGTTGCTACCCTTATTTTAAACAGTGTGTTAAGAAATCTGGAAAAAAACATGCTTTGTTTCTATCAGATAATGGAACAGGAAATTAAGTACCTTTCCCTAGTTATAGAAGAAAATAGATTACTGTCATAAATGGATATATCTTGAGGAACTCAGCAATTCTAATACATTAGCTTTGTTCTCTTTTGAAATTCCATAAACCGTAGTGGAACTTTTATTTATTGTGACTTCTGTTATTGGCTAAGGTGACATTTGAGACAAGTGTGCATTCTTTTTCATGACAGTGTTTTATAAGCAAAGATTCTTGTGTTTTATTTTAATTATTCACATCTCTCTCTTATTCTAAAATGCTAGGTTCTCTATAGCAGTGTCAGACATTGTTAACTAGCGTGTTTCAGAAAACTTGAAGAATGTTGAAACACAAGTGTTTCATAGGCACCAACTAAAGCTGATGACACACCAACATACATCAAATCATATCGGAAAATCTGTACTTTTCTCAGTACAATGCGTATATGAAGAGGGACATGAGGAACACCCTTCAGCAGAGGCAGAAAGATGCTTGCTTTTATCACGATGGAGATTAGTGGGTGACTAAAAGCTCTGTGCAGTTGCAGCCTTAGAGAAATGGTTCAATAGTCTACCCCTCTTTTCTCACTTTCCTCTTCTCTGTGTTCCCTTGCACATGGAGTCGGTTGCTTCTTTGCCCACAAGATGTGCTTCTGTGGGCGTGGGGATACCTCCAGGTTGTCTTATTGAAGATGCTGATTCGAATAAGTAAGACTTATGTCATGGATATACGTGCTTCAGAGTTCACAGTCTCGCCCATGGCCCTTATAAGCAAATGAAAATGCACACTTCAAGGAGCTATTTTACTGTATATGAGTCTGCAATGACAATGAAGATTTGGTAGAAGGTTGAAGTCTAACACCAGGCATATTATGCTTTATGGGATTATGAGCTGATTTTTGAATAGGGTAGAGAGACATAAACAGATTTTTATGATACTCTGCAAGAAAATCCATGTTAAATTTTTCCTGTGAAGACATAGATGAAATATTCACTTATGACATGTTTTAATTCTCTAATAAGTAGAGCTAACTTCACCAATTCTGTTCTTTAAAATTAATTTAGAAACAAGGTATTTATACGAAAATTATTACAATGGTATATATTCATATTAATATATAGTAAATTCATAGCTTTTTGCATAAGATTTATTTGAAGTATTAGCTTTCATGGCAACGATTTTGCATGTTAAGTTTTCCAATAATCACAGATATACAATACTCAAGATGAAGACATTTCAAATTTACCAGTAACTAGAGTGTTAGTTGTACATTCATCCTTTGGTTCGTTATTTGAAAATCAACCATCCTCACTTATACTACTCCCAGTATATTTTCACATGTTTATTTTGGGGGAGTTTTAGTAGGGGGAAATGCACATTCAAGTTTCCTCCTGATATATGTATATATGTATTTCATATATATATGATTTGTAGTATATATATATATATATATACACACACAGAGACATCAGATTAACTTTTTTGAGATCAAATGTAAGGCTGTTAGTTGATTTTCTGACATGAAAACAGAAATAAATATTCTGAATAGCTTGAGAAACCACATAAGGGGAACTCTGAAATGAAAAACATCAAGAAATGGCATTTTTTCATTATGTGACTTACTTTTATGGTTATTGATAGTGATTTTATCAGAATTGCTCCACATTTAAAGACGGTTATTATCAGAGATGAATGGATGATTTTACTTAATTTGACTCTGGTTTGAAAGTTTTTTTTTTCAATTATTTTTTATTTATAAGTATTCTTAGAGAGAAGAAGGCAGTGGCACCCCACTCCAGTACTCTTGCCTGGGAAATCCCATGGTCAGAGAGCCTTGTAGGCTACAGTCCATGGGGTCGCTAAGAGTTGGACACGACTGAGCGACTACACTTTCAGTTTTCACTTTCATGCATTGGAGAAGGAAATGGCAACCCACTTCAGTGTTCTTGCCTGGAGAATCCCAGGGACGGAGGAGCCTGGTGGGCTTCCGTCTATGGGGTCGCACAGAGTCGGACATGACTGACGTGACTTAGCAGCAGCATTCTCAGAGAACACGCACACACACACACATATATTTAGTTGAACATTCACACAGAGGAAAAGCACAGACAAAGCATAGCCACAAGAAGTGCATGGTGGGCAGCAGCGAGGAGCAGACCTTTGCCTGGAAACTTGCTCCTGCCCTCTGCTTTATGTCATATCTGTCTGATTCATTGCTCAACAACATGACCAATTACTATCTGACCTGGGCCTGCAGGTTGGGGCATAGTTGTTGAAGCATGTTATATAGGAAGTGTCATACATTAAAATATTAAAAGGTGTACAACCATGTCACTAAGACAAGTAATAAACCAATGAAGAAGGAAAAACGGAAGAGTCAAAGTTATCCCAAGCCACTTCATGTTTATCTCTTCATCTTGAAAAGATGAATAGTATTTATCTGGTAGAAAATAATACCATATATTTGATGAGTAATTTAAATGTTTCTTGTTACAGTCTGCCAATATAATTCTCTTTTAGGTTTGTAGAATTTTAGTGTTAAAATTATGCCTGGATGGAGAGGGGAGAATTGAAGACAAGGCTCAGAATTGCAGCCTTGGTTGGGTTTTAGGCCCCTACCTGTGACAAGCAAGCATGGTGCCATCCCCATGTTGGTTAGAACAGGTCACAAGCTTCTGCTTCACCTGTCTCAGAGTGCCTTCAACTATCTGGCATTTTCTTTAATCAGAGAAAGCAAATTGTATAAAATGGTTTGATAATGAGGATGAAATTTTACATAATAAATAAATGCAAATAAAGAAATTGACTCATGGCTCAGATGGAGGCACATTTGCCCTTCCCCATCTTAAGTGTGCCATGGTCCATTAAAGTCACTCCCAGAGCCTGAGATACCTCTGTTCCCAAAGCATGGCCAGACAGTGGCACAGAGCATGATGGAATAAAATACTCTCCATCCCATTTGCCTGCAAGTTCTTCCTTAGAGAATTTCTTAGAGCAGAAAACATAAAGCCTTCTACCCCTCTAAGTAGTATATAGACACTACTTTCTGGCCACTACCTTTTCACCAACTGTCTACCTAGTAGAATTTTTAGACCTCATTTGGAAGCTACAGCTTAGAATACCACACATCAAACAGGCACAGAAGTGATGAGGGTATGTTATGACTCAAGTTATGAAGTTAGTATTCAGTTCAGTTCAGTCGCTCAGTAAAGTCACACTCTTTGTGACCCCATGGACTGTAGCACGCCAGGCCTGCCTGTCCATCACCAACTGCCAGAGCTTACTCAAACTCATGTCAATTGAGGCAGTGATACCATCCAACCATCTCATCCTCTGTCATCCCCTTCTCCTCCCACATTCAAACTTCCCAGCATCAGGGTCTTTTCCAATGAGTCAGTTCTTCGCATCAGGTGCCCAAAGGATTGGAGTTTCAGCTTCAGCATCAGTCCTTCCAATGAATATTCAGAACTGATCTCCTTTAAGATGGACTAGATGGATCTCCTTGCAGTCCAAGGGCCTCTCAAGAGTCTTCTAACACCAAAGCTCAGAAGCATCAATTCTTCAGTGCTCAGTTTCTTTATAGTCTAACTCACATGCACACGACTACTAGAAAAAACAAAGCTTTGACTAGATGGACCTTCATTGGCAAAGTAATGTCTCTGCTTTTAAATATGCTGTCTAGGTTGGTCATAGCTTTTCTTCCAAGGAGCAAGTGTCTTTTAATTTCATGGCTGCAGTCACCATCTGCACTGATTTTAGAGCCCCCCAAAATAAAGTCTCTCACTGTTTCCACTGTTTCCCCATTGATTTGCCACGAAGTGATGGGACCAGATGCCATGATCTTCGTTTTCTGAATGTTGAGCTTTGAGCCAACTTTTTCACTCTCCTCTTTCACTTTCATCAAGAGGCTTTTTAGTTCCTCTTCCCTTTCTGCCATAAGGGTGATATCATCTGCATATTTGAGGTTATTGATATTTCTCCTGGAAATCTTGATTCCGGCTTGTGCTTCATCCAGCCTGGTATTTAGCATGATGCACTCTGCATATAAGTTAAATAAGCAGGGTGACAATATACAACCTTGACATACTCCTTCCCCGATTTGGAACCAGTCTGTTGTTCCATGTCCAGTTCTAACTGTTGCTTCTTGACCTGCATATAGGTTTCTCAAGAGCCAGATCAGGTGGTCTGGCATTCCTATCTCTTTCAGAATTTTCCATAGTTTATTGTGATCCACACAGTCGAAGGCTTTGGCATAGTCAATAAAGCCAAAGTACATGTTTTTCTGAAATTCTCTAGCTTTTTCAATGATCCAACAGATGTTGGAAATTTGATCTCTGGTTCCTATGGCTTTTCTAAATCCAGCTTGAATATCTGGAAATTCATGGTTCACGTACTGTTGAAGCCTGGCTTGGAGAATTTTGAGCATTACTTTACTAGCGTGTGAGATGAGTTCAATTGTGCAGTAGTTTAAACATTCTTTGGCATTGCCTTTCTTTGGGATTGGGATGAAAACTGACTTTTTCCAGTCCTGTGGCCACTGCTGAGTTTTCCAAATTTGTTGGCATATTGAGTGCAGCAATTTCACAGCATCATCTTTTAGGACTTGAAATAGCTCAACTGGAATTCCATCACCTCCACTAATTTTGTTCATAGTGATGCTTCCTAAGGCCCACTTGACTTCACATTCCAGGATGTCTGGCTGTAGTTGAGTCATCACACCATCGTGGTTATTTGGGACATGAAGATCTTTTTTATATAGTTCTTCCGTGTATTGTTGCCACCTCTTCTTAATATCTTCTGCTTCTGTTAGGTCCATTCCATTTTTATCCTTTATTGTGCCCATCCTTGCAATGAAATATTCCCTTGGAATCTCTAATTTTCTTGAAGAGATCTCTAGTCTTTCCCATTCTATTGTTTTCCTCTATTTCTTTGCATTGATCACTGAGGAAGGCTTTCTCATCTCCCCTTGCTATTCTTTGGAACTCTGCTTTCAAATGGTTATATCTTTCCTTTTCTCCTTTGCCTTTCACTTCTCTTCTTTTCACAGCTATTTGTAAGGCCTCCTCACACAACCATTTTGCCTTTTTGAATTTCTTTTTCTTAGAGATGGTCTTGATCACTGTCTCCTGTACAATGTCACGAACCTCTGTCCATAGTTCTTCAGGCACTCTGTCTATCAGATCGAATCCCTTGAATCTATTTGTCACTTCCACTGTATAATCGTAAGGGATTTGATTTAGGTCATATCTGAGTGGCCTAGTGGTTTTCCCTGCTTTCTTCAATTAAAGTTTGAATTTGGCAATAAGGAGTTCATGATCTGAGCCACAGTTTGCTCCCAGTCTTGTTTTTTCTGTCTGTATAGAGCTTCTCCATCTTTGCCTGCAAAGAATATAATCAATCTGATTTCAGTGTTGACCATCTGGTGATGTCCATGTGTAGAGTCTTCTCCTGTGTTGTTGAAAGAGGGTGTTTGTTATGACCAGTGTGTTCTCTTGGCAAAACTCTATTAGCCTTTGCCCTGCTTCATTCTATACTCCAAGGCTAAATTTACCTGTTACTCCTGTTAGTATTTGGAGAAGGCAATGGCACCCCACCCCAGTACTTTTGCCTGGAAAATCCCATGGATGGATGGCTGCAGTCCATGGGGTTGCGAAGAGTCAGACACGACGGAGTGACTTCACTTTGACTTTTCACTTTCATGCATTGGAGAAGGAAATGGCAACCCACTCCAGTGTTCTTGCCTGGAGAATCCCAGGGATGGGGGAATCTCATGGGCTGCTGTCTACGGGGTCGCACAGAGTCGGACATGACTGAAGTGACTTAGCAGCAGCAGCCTGTTAGTATTAGTATTAGGAAGGAACAGAATTGGAAGAACCAACAACACTAGGCTCTCTGAGACAGGCTCCGTACCTTCTTTCTGACAATGGATGCATGGCCAACTTTAACCTCTCAAGCAATAAATTCCACTCAGCTTAGTCAACTGACCAGAGAGCAGAAACAAGAGTTTCCTTCTCAGACCAGCAGAGCCAAACCAGATCAATGATTGTGGTGAGAGATCTTTGATCCAGGATTATCAACTGCCCGCCCTCCAGGCTACTATTGGAAAAGAGGATTCTAGCAGTCACAGAAGGGCTGTAAGAATAGAATCCACTCAAACCGTTTATGGTTAATGTGCCATACTAGAACTTTCTCTGTTCAAAGATCACTAAGGTGAGAACACACAGATGCAGGAAATACAAAAGATTCTATACATGGGATAAAGAGAACCCTGGGCAGTTATGCAGGAAAAGGATATTTTCTGAAAACAATCATTGAAGAGTATAAATAATGAAGCAACTATAATTTTTTAACTTTTTTTAAAAAGTGAAAGTAGTACATTCACATATGAACAAGTGCTATAGTACAGAGAAACTTAGGGAAAGCAACAGAATTGTCTTCTTCCTTTTATCCCCAGCTTACATCCAGGGGTAAATTCTAAGTTTTTCTATTCTTATTACTAGGTTTACCTTAGTGAGACTAGAAATTATACTTAAGCCTCTGTTTCCTGACCTCAATTTGAGACAATTATCTATTGGTCTTCTATTGTAACAGATGATAATTCGGTTCACCATTATTTTTTGCATCTCCAAACTTGATATTTAGATATTAATCCTATTATGTGCTATTTTGGTTTTAAATGGCATATTTAAAACTTTGCCACCTTTTGCCATACACTTTTAACACTATCTCTTGATAATCTTATTATTGCCTTTGACCTTTCTGTAGTGTTTTTTTTTTCTTTCTAGTGTCTCACTTTGTTACTTTAACACATCCAAGGTTACTCAATGCACATTCTGCCTTATATGTATTGTGTATACATTCTATTTATACATATATTTTTGTGTATATGATTATGTTTTTTTACATGTACAGTCTCTAAATCAATAGTAATTTACATTATTAAGAGTATATTAATATTATTCAATATCAAGTGAAGTTGTGCATTAGGATTAGAGTTTCTTAGTGGTCTAACATGAAGATGTCTTCAACAATGCTTTATCAATATTTGGTATTTTCTATATTTGGACTGTAATATTTTTGTTCCTCCTTTTCCTCTCTTAAGCAGGACATTAAATTGTAAGCAGACATTAAATTAAGATAGTAATTTCTACTATAAGGAAAAGAAAAAATGGTTAGGTAAATATCAGTGATTGGTAAAATAATTACTTTAGTTTCTATTTTTTAAATTTTTGTACAGTGGCTAACGTTTTACTAAGTACTTCCTATATGCCAGGCACTGTTGTTTTTAAAATGTTAATTTGTTAAGTTATATCTCCATCTGATGGGTCTGGAAACCAAAGAAAGTTAAGTAATTAGCAAGTATATAGCAAGTGAGTGGTAGAACTAAATCCAAACCCAGACTGGCTCCAGAGCTGTGCTTAAACCATTCCATTCAGCAGACTCTCTCATGTACAAAAAATTGGCCCTAAACTAGTCTGTAGGTAGGCACAGTGCAGACTTCCTATTTTATGAACTTAGTATGAGATAACCCATATCCTTCTGTATGGATGTTCCTGGGTTATTTTCAGATCCTTAGTTACCTGTACTAAATTGATTCTCATAAGCAATATGCTTTGACCTTTAAAAAAAAAATGGAGATAAATTTATGCTGATTGATTTCTGCTTCCTTACCTAGTCTCTTGTTCATAACCATTTTTTAAAAAATTCTTATCTGTTATCCAAATTTATTAAAGGGAATTTTTTAAAAAGAGAAATAATCCACATATTTCCCACATATTATATAACCATTCAATCTTTATCTGTAAGTACACCCACACTTTGCATAATTATCATACCAGTTTTCACTAAGGTTAATCAGTGAACATTACTCTATGTTGCTACTTACTGTACATAATTCTTTTAATGATTGTAGCATATTTCAGGTTAAAGTGTCATAATTTACTTGAGTATTTTGGTTGCTGTCAGGATTTTTCAATTGGAAAAGTTATAGTAAACATTTTTCTATATAGATTTTGACAGTTTCTTACTGTTGATCATTTTCCTAGAATAAAGTTCTGGAGTCAATTAAAGAAATACATTTTTTTACTACCATATAGGTATATACACCGATTTGCAGTTTTTATAAGTTAAATACTTTATACATAAAATACCAAAGAACTGTATTAGGTAAATTTTCTTTAATTACTATTGAATTAAACACTTTAGTTACATTAGATTAATATTTGTATTTCCTCTCATACAGGATCTAAAGGGAGAGGACTTATCTATTGTCTAAGTGACGTTCTCATATGTAAATTCTCACTTTAGGATGCAATATATTTTAATTACATTTGTACAAATACTTTATAGACGTTTTCCATTTATTGCTTTTTGTTGTTGTTGCACGCATGGCAAATTTCCCTGCTTTACATGAGTTGATCTTTATAGTTATTTCTTGTAAACACCGTTTAAATACTGTAGACCATTATCTGCTGATTTTCCTTGTTACCTCTACAATCTATTTGAAATTTATTGACTTATGGAAGGAATTAAGTGTGAAGCTAAAACAGTAGCTACAAATTCCCTTTCTCTATTTTTGTTATTTTTACATTATAATAATGATGGTTCTATTTTGATATGCACTGATGCAGTGTAGATAGTCAGATATTACGTTTCAGAGGAGGAGTCCAAAGTGAAGATAAGGAGTCAGGTGTCATCAGCATATAGATGTTACTTGGTGCCATGTGACTGGATAAGATTACAAAGGGAGAGGGGAAGAAGAGAGGGATCGCAAATCCAGACTGGGGACCTCTAGTATTTAGAGGTAATGTGGAGAAAAGTGATTCCACCAATAAAACAAGAAGGCACAGCCAGTGAGAATTTTAAAAGTCCTATGTGTCCTATGGGGTATCCATTTTAGTATCTTCTCTTTATTATTTATTCACTGATCTTGGTCTTCTCTTTCCTGGTGCTGGTTATCCACATCCTTGGTTATGTTTTGATATTTGAGACAGGAAACCATGTAGCTGATGTAGGTGTCTTCCAATACTGTAGAACTGGATACTTTGTCCACCTAAAGGCAATATGGGATACATAAAGTAAAGACTTAATAAATCAATTACCTTAAGATGGGCTTAAAGTTGTCAAACATCAGGGTTATGAACTAATAATATACCTAAGAATTTAGAATACTTTTTGTTTTATTCCAGTTGCTTCTCTACTTTATAAACCAACTCTCAAATTGTTTAGGTTGTATCTTCACAAATCCTGCAGAGTTGGAATTTTTAAATAGCTTCAGAGAGAATATGCATTGATGGGAAAACAAGAACTTAATATTTTATATTGTCTGTAAATATTCTGACCAAGATAATTTTTAAAAAGCCATAAATTAAACAGTAAATAAAAATCATGGTGGCAGCTGATTTCATTTGTTGATATATTTGCACTCTTACTGATAACGATGCAATTTAAATTATTTTAGCATTTTGCTTTGATTCTGAAGGTAAGGCAAAAAAAAAAAAATACACATGTGAAGAATATCAAGTAGTGAGAATTGACTTACTACTGTCAACTTATCCTATTTTCTTATCAATAGTTGTCATTTCATAGAAAAATACATATGCATTTAAAACAGAATGACAGAATATACACCAGGGATTTTAAAAACAGTCAATCAATTATAAACTCAGATTAGTACAGATTTAAAGTGCATTTTAAATATCAATTAATATGTTGTAAAAAAAAAGTTTATCTTCAAAATAAGAACTGCAAGGGATCAGCTCAGGAAAACTTTTCCCAATCTGATGGCAGCTCTACTCCACACAAGGTAGATAAGAAATAAGCATGTCTCTTATACACTCATATTTTTCCTAATCACAAAATCCAATGCCCTGTTGATATTTTCTTCTTGAATTTAAGTGGTACTGTTGTTGTTCTTTAAAGGTAATATTCCTTCCAACTTCACCCCATAGCACATATGACCCCCACAGGGAAAGAAGGCTTTTTTGTGTGGTTTGTCTGAATTTTTAAAATATTTTTGTGAGGACTCACTGTTATAATTGGTATCATCTAAGAAGGTCAGTTGCATTCTTCTAGGATGTTTTACTCTAGAATGATCAGTTACTTAGGATCATCTTATTTTGACACTGTCCAGAAAAACATCTATTTTGCTTTATTGACTACGCCAAAGCCTTTGACTCTGTGGCTCACAACAAACTGTGGAAAACTCTTAAAGAGATGAGAATACCAGACCACCTTACCTGCCTCCTGAGAAATCTGTATGCAGGTCAAGAAGCAACTGTTAGAACTGGACATGGAACAACAGACTGGTTCCAAATCAAGAAAGGAGCACATCAAGGCTGTATATTGTCACCCTGCTAATTTGACTTATATGTAAAGTACATCATGCAAAATGCTAGGCTGGATGAAACACAAACTGAAATCAAGATTGCCAGGAAAAATATCAATAACCTCAGATATGCAGATGACACCACAATTATGACAGAAAGAGAAGAAGAACTGAAGAGCCACTTGATGAAAGTGAAAGAGGAGAGTGGAAAAGTTGGCTTAAAGCTCAACATTCAGAAAATGAAGATCATGGCATCTAGTCCCATCACTTCATGGCAAATAGATGGGGAAACAGTGGAAACAGTGAGAGACTTTATTTTTTTGGGCTCCAAAATCACTGCAGATGGCAACTACAGCCATAAAATTAAAAGATGTTTGCTCCTTGGAAGAAAAGCGATGAGCAACCTAGAGAGCATATTAAAAAGCAGAGACATTGCTTTACCAACAAAAGTCCATCTAGTCAAAGCTATGGTTTTTCCAGTCGTCATGTATGGATGTGAGAGTTGGACTATAAAGAAAGCTGAGTACCGAAGAATTGATGCTTTTGAAATGTGGTGCTGGAAAGAACTCTTGAGAGTCCCTTGGACTGAAAGCAGATCCAACCTGTCTTTTCTAAAGGAAATCAGTCCTGAATATTCATTGGAAGAACTGATGCTGAAGCTGAAACTCCAATACTTTGGTTACCTGATGCAAAGAACTGACTCATTGGAAAAGATTGTGATGCTGGGAAAGATTGAAGGCGGTAGGAGAAGGGGTTGACAGAGGACGAGATGGTTGGATGGCATCACCGACGTGATGGATGTGAGTTTGAGTAGGCTCTAGGAGTTGGTGATGGACAGGGAGGACTGTTGTGCTGAAGTCCATGGGGTTGCAAAGAGTCAAACACGACTGAGCAACTGAACTGATTAATCTTAAAAAAAAAAAGTACTTGCACACTTAAAAATTTGAGAAGAAAGAAAATCCTGAAGAGAGTACATTTCATGTTAAGTGTTCTTAATCATGAATCATAATTAGCAAATTAAAAAAAAACCAATCCACCACACTGTCATAGGTAGGCCACAGATCAGCTTCAACTATGCAAATGTTTCTGTTCGATAAAAATTGATGTTTTAAAGATTATACTCCATTTATAATTATTATAAATTATTGGCTATATTCCCTGTGCTGTTCAGTATATCCCTGTAGCTTTTCATTTTACACATAGTAGTCTGCACCTGTTAATCCCTTTCTCCTGTCTTGTCCCATCCCTTTTTTTGCTCCTCACTTGTAACCACTAGTTCTTTATATTTGTGAGCCCATTTCTTTTTTCTTATATTCACTAGTTACTGTTACTTTGTAGATTCCACCTATAAATGATATCATATAACATATGCCTTTATCTGACTTAGTTCACTAAGCATATCTTCCAAGTTGATCCATTTGTCTCAAGTGGCAAAATTTCATTCTTTTTTTATGGCTGAGAAGTATTCTGTTATGTGTGTGTGTGCGTGCACACCTATATCACATCTTTATTCACCTGTTGATGGGCACTTTGGTTCCACATTTTTACTATGGAAAATAATGCCACTATAAACACTGGAGTGCATATATGTTTTCAAATCAGTGTTTTTATT
This sequence comes from Oryx dammah, assembly GCF_014754425.2. Lineage (NCBI taxonomy): Eukaryota > Metazoa > Chordata > Mammalia > Artiodactyla > Bovidae > Oryx > Oryx dammah. The sequence goes on from NW_024070191.1 coordinate 10,734,902, forward strand.
TTCTTCAGACATATACCAAGGTATCCAATTACTGAATCATACAGTAATTCTATTTTTAGAAACCTCTGTACCATCTTCCGCAATGGCTACAACAATTTACATTCCTACCAACAGTGCACAAGTGTACCCTTTTCTCCATGCCCTTGCCAACGTTTGTTATTTTCATGCTTTTTATAATATATAAAATCCCTTTTAATATCTTGACCCACCATTACATAAAAATCTAGATTTCTCTCTTCTTTAAATAGAACTGGAAGGAACTGGCAACTTCGTTTCTACATGGCAAGAAATCTTCAGAAGATGAGCTGTGGCAGCCACGTCTTCTACAGGCCAAAAAGGGCTCTGAAATTTTTCCAATATGTATAACACTTAAGTCGCCTGTGTCAGTCTGGTCTCTAGGCATTTAAATTTACCATCTTTACAAACTGTTCCTGGTGGTTCAGAGACCTATGGACCATAATGATGGCTTATTATTTCCTCTTTGACGTTGGAGAGACAAGGATAGGAAACTGCAAAAACATTCTTCTTTAGAAGAGGAAAGATGGCGAGACACACAATGTTCACTGGTCCAAGGCAGTGATGGAGTCTTTCTGGGCGGTCGTGGAGAGGTTCTTTTCACCTGATGGCCGGGAAAACTCCCGGATTAGAGGCCAGGCAACCTACTCCGATACTCTTGCCTGGAAAGTCCCATGGATGGAGGAGCCTGGTGGGCTGCAGTCCATGGGGTCGAGAAGAGTCAGACATGACTGAGCGACTTTCCTTTCACTTTTCTTTTTCATGAATTGGAGAAGGAAATGGCAACCCATTCCAGTGTTCTTGCCTGGAGAATCCCAGGGATGGGAGAGCCTGGTGGGCTGCCGTCCATGGGGTCGCACAGAGTCGGACACGACTAAAGCGACTTAGCAGCAGTAGCAGCAGCAGCAGTGTGGAGGAAATATCTTGCACATTGTTCTCTGTGGCCCCTGGGAGTTTCTTCCTTGCTTTTATTCCCCATAGACACACCTACTGGGTACTTGGCTCTCTCCCTGTGCTTGCAAACTTTCACAGTCTCTTTCTCCTTCTTCCTAGAGGGCCTACTGATGGGACTGAAACTGAGTCCAAGCTTGCAGTTTCTTTGGAAACCTAGTAGACTTCTCTGCTTTCATTAAGTTCTATGTATTAATAACAAACTCGAAGTTCTTTCTCAAATATAGTTCTCATGACTGATTTATTTATTTTTGCCTCTCTCAACCCCTCTCCCCCATATTTGGTAGCCAACCCGAGGTTATTGGAGATAACAGACTATCTGGAAGAGTCCACACCCTTAATCTGATCGGTGTCCTTGTCAGGGTCTTAAGGGGATTTGTCTTTCAAAGCCTTGTTTGTCATCCTTTTTACTGAAAGTGAAAATGTTAGTCACTCAGTCATCTCTGACTCTTTGCAACCCCATGGACTATAGGCCTGCCAGACTCCTCTGTTCATGGTATTCTCCAGGCAAGAATACTGGAGTGGGTTACCATTCTCCCTTCTCCTAGGTATCTTCCCAACCCAGGGATTGAACTCAGGTCTCCTGCGTGGCAGGCCAATTCTTTACTATCTGAGCCACCAGGGAAGCCCATTTCTTACTATCTGAGATCTAAAACAGTTGAGCTTTCCAATCTTAAATGTCTCATATTTCTAGATTCTCACATGTCTTATACGTTTCTGTTTAGAATCCATGCCTTGCAGTTCTTTGCTAAATAAAAGTAAAGCCAACACACCCTACCATTCTGATTTTTTTCATTCATTTCAGCTAGAGCTACTTTACTGTGCCTTTCGGTTTACCATGAACCATGGATGTATAACATTTGCCACTCCATAGCATGGCCCTGTATCTTTGCAGTTGTCTTCTAGCTCAGCCATATTCATTTTTTTTTATCCTCAGGGTACCCTGCTTGTTGGAACAAGCAGGCAATGAGGAGATGTACATATTTTTGTTTTTTAAATGGGTCAGGTCTGTAGGTCCTATACACTAGTTCCTGTCATAATCTATTGTTGCAAGTTACTGCAAAGGAGAAAGGAAAATATAGTTTAGGCTGTCTTTTCAGGAAGAAGAAGTAACAAGTTTGAAGATCTGTTAGCAGTTGCACCATAGACACTAAATGTCAAGCACTTAAATCACCATGTGCAAGAAAACGGTGGCCATGTTATTCCAATGATATCATTGATTTTAATTCTTCATATTTACATTAATCTCTATGAGTACTTAATCCTACATTTGCTGCAGGCATACATATAAGTGGCTAGTTCATGTTAACCTGTTGGATGAGATCAAAGACTCAAGTATGACTTTTATGTAGATTCTCGTTTTCTCATCTATAATTATATGGGATTATAAGGCATCCTTCAATAGTAAGGAGTAATACTGAATGTAGGTGTTTTTGTTTAGTCCCTCGTAAATCTTCTTCTCATCAATACTGTATAATTACCTTCCGTTGTAGAAAACATCTGAGTGAGTTGACAAATTGCCCTCAAAATGTACTTTAAATTTACATGAAATATGTAAATATTAGATTGAAAAGTAGACAGGTTTTTGTAGCCCAAGGACGTATCTTTTTAGGCTTTTGTTGATGTTTTAAAGAAAACTCTTAGGTTTCTTTGAGGCTTAAAATGTTCCCTGTTTATAAATCACTTTCTCACTATCATTGTACTATTTGATTGAATGGCATTTTGTCAAGTGTTGTCCTTGATTTGAAATGATCTTTGTGATTTTTTTTTCCCTTTTTCTATGGATTTAATTTACATTATCTGGTAAAGAGGGGAAGCTTTGAAAAGCTCAGAAATACCTTTAGTTTTAGTAAACAAATAGAGACATTTTTAACACGATGTCAGGGAAGAAAGAAGAAAGAAATGATGGAGAGGTATCATGTTACTTTAGTCTGAGTATAAATAACCACGCTGTGTAAAAGGAAGAAAGGGCTGGCTGAGAGTGCTGTCCTGGGTTTTCTTCTCCTCACCCCTTGTCCTGTAGCTATTAGAGTTAGCTATAGGTTCCCTGCCCCTTTGATGGAGAATGGAAGCCTGGCAGAATGTTCCCTCCTCAGGAGGACTCTTGTACATGCCATCTAAGTGGTCGAAATAAAGATTCATCTGTGGGATTGTTTTCACTCTCTTCATCCTGAAATTGGATGACAAGATAACATCACAGGTGAGGGACTACTCACAGACTGAACTTTGCTTGTGTTCCCCCCTCCCCACCGCTTGTCAGTCACCATGGCAACTCTTTGTGCAGCCGGCCCACCTGTGGCGCCCCCCTTCCCCTCCTCGGAGATCCTGTTCCTGCCCCCAGCTCACTGCACAGCCACTCCCAGGCCTGCCTCCGGGTGTTCAAGACCAGTCCAGTCATGTATGGAAGGACGGCAGGTATTCCTGACTCACAGAGCCCACTTATGTCAAGTATACATTGCAGTTATTCACCTACGAGCCTCCAATTCTCCCTGCAAATTCCCTCAGGCTGGGTGAAAATGTAGATCATTGACTCTGTGTGTACCTTATTGCAGAATCAAACAATTATCTGCTAAATAACATGTAATAAAATGCTTTACTTCACCCCTGGAATATCCTACACGCTGTCTTAATTTTAATAGAAAGCATATGCCCTACTTTGTGAAGCTTGAAACTCTGCAGTAATTGCACAGTGAATATGCTGATGTGGCAGATGGGTTAAATTCCCAGCTGAACCACCAGGGAAGCCCAAGGATACTGGAGTGGGTAACCTATCCCTTCTCCAGCGGATCTTCCTGACCCAGGAATCGAACCAGAGGATTCTTTACCAACTATCAGGGAAGCCCAATTCAGTTACAAGCAAAGTTAAAGAAAGCTATTAAAAATAAATATGTAGAGTTTGCATAAGTGCAACAAACAATAGAAGCAGTTACCTTAAACTGAACCTTGAGTTTATCACTTCTTACTCAACAAAGCTGAATATTTCTTAAAACGAATGGAGGCGTGATATCAACACTAGCTGACATTCAAATCTTACATTCCTACTTGTCAAAAGAGCATTGATTCCCTCTAAGGACAAAGAAGGAGTACACTGTATTTGGACAACTAGGTGGCACTGGTGTGTCACGCTTTCAGTCCTCGGAGAGCGAATTCAGAAATCCTGTCTGTATTCCAGTTTGCTGGTCTAACGTGCACCATATCAGCTGCACACTCGGCAGTAGCTGAGGACAGACTCAGGAGGAAATGCTGAGTTCCGTCAGTCCTGAGGGAGCACTAACAGCTCTCCAGCCTCCCGTGGCTATGGACCTTGAATTCACTATTCATTTTTTTTTTTTTTTTTAAGTTTCTAGAAATGTTAACATTCTTCTCATAGAAGGAAGGATTTCAAAAAAAAGGTGGTTTTTCTTTTTTTTTTTTTTTTTGGAAATGTGAGTGCTTAGAGACACCAGCATATTCAAAGGGATTTTGTTGTTTTTCAGTTGCTAAGTCCTGTCCAGCTCTCTGTGACCCTATGAACCGCACCATGTTGGGCTTCCCTGTCCTTCACTGTCTCCCAGAGTTTGCTCAAACTCAACTCCATTGAGTTGGTGATGCTATCCAGCCATCGGATCCTCTGTTGCCCACTTCTCCTCCTGCCCTCAGTCTTTCCCAGCATAATTCAAGCAATTGTGTGGCCATCAGAGGAGTAAAAATGAAATTTCACAGAATACAGGCATAGGGATGCTGTTAGCTGCTTAGACCTTACATAAAGGCAGTGTTTAACTTTTGAATGTGAATGTGTAAAGTTAAACAAACACAACACACACTCGTGTGAGTCTTAGGGTGTCCAGCACTGATCTAAATGCTTTGCATATATCCGTTCCCTATTTCCCCACAACAAACTTTGAAGCAGGCATGCTGACTCACCCCAGTAATTTACAGATGAAGTTACTGGGACACAGTGAGGAACAGTAACTTGCCCAAAGCTTGCAGCCACAGTGGCGAACACTGTTCCAAGTAGAAGAACATTTTCTAACTTTGTTACCATGCTAAATTGCCCTTAAAGGAGCCTTCATCAACACTAATTTAAATGATTGCAGTATGATACAGATACTAAAGTACAAAATTAAACTTGAAAGGGAAATCAGAAGAATTGGACATTTATTTGATATCAACATGATAGCTATAGGATCAATACTTTTACATCATGGAAATACGATGGAATTTAAACTTGCATATGATTTAAATATTTTAGAGAGTGTGAGACACATCAAGAAGGATATCAAGGCACCTTTGAACTGGCTTATTTAAAATCTGTTTACCCAGAGGGAGCCGGCAGTAGTGTCCCCAGATAATGAGGTAGGAATACATTTTTTTTTTTAATTTTTACTCTTTCATTTTTATCAGTAGGATCTTTGACAAATAGTATTTCATATCTTAAGTATATTTTCTTAAAATAGAAGTATAGGCATTGAAAAAGTATTTCAACATTCCATGGAAAAATATTTGTTGTACACTTACAGTAAGCCAGGAACTACATCCGAGATAGCATCAGAAACAAAAAAAATATGACATAGTTTTCTCTTGACACATGATAAGTTGCCCAACATTTAATATCTTAAAGCAATACCTGTTCATTAGCTCATGGCTGTATAGATCAGAAATTCTGGGTCCTCCTTACAGGATCTCTTGGGCTAGCCTGGGCTCTTATCTGAAGTATCAGTAAGCCCCATAACATCAGCTTGCTTGCAGAATCCAATTCCTTGTGATTGTAGGACTGAGGGTTCTTTTTTCTAGTTGCCTCTTGGTCGGGTGTTGTTTTCAACTTCTAGAGGCTGCCTATATCCTTAGCTCATGGTCCTCACCATTTCCAAAGCCAGAAATACTGTGTCAAATCCTTCCCGCACTTTGAATTTCCCTGACTTCTAATTGTGTCTTTCTTTTCTGCCTTTTAAAGGAGGTGTGATTAAATCAGGCACATTATGGTTAATCTCCATATTTTAAAGGCAATAGGTTGGGGACTTTAATTACAACAGCAACCCCCCTACAAGACCCCGGTTAGAGTTTCATTGCGAACAGAGATCATGAGGAATTATCTTTACATTCTGCCTCACAAATGGCTTATTCCATCAAGGAGCATGTTTGGTTTATCTTGCAATTCTTTACAGTGGACATACTTTTCTAATAACAAGGTAGTATTAATTACATGTATAATAAATCTAGAGATTAAGCAAACCACATTATAGTAATGACCATCAGGAATTAAGTGCACTGGATATGCTGGGCACCTTAAGTACCATTTTCTTCTTTGATCGTCATACAACTAAGTATCAAGCTGAGTCTCAGAGACTTTCAGTAACTAGCGAACATCAGACAACCAGTAAATGAGAGAAGCCAGACTTCAAGACAAGAACTGTATGAATGTGGTGTCTGTGCTTTTTGCTGCACAGCAGGAAGGAAAAAGGATCTAAGAGTCTTGTCCTTGAGAAGAAAGTTATGCTTCAAGCAGAAAGATTAAGTGAAATTTGTTATGCAACATCAATATGATTAATGATTCATTACAGATAGCATACAAGATTTTTATATGTATGTACCTATGACTTTGTGTCCATTTTCCTCTCAATAGTTAAGAAGTTATCTGTAGGTGTGTGTTATGTATATGAAACCAAGATATTCAGAGATGATTTGTTGTTGTTCAGTTGCTAGTCGTGTCCGACTCTTTGCGACCCCATGGAGTGCAGGATGCCAGGCTTGCTTGTCCTTCACCATCTCTCGGTGTTTGCTCAAACTCATGTCCAGGTGATAAAAGCTGCTAAATAATATTTATTGCAATGGGGTTTTATCGAGAATGGAGACACTTGATGAGGGTCTGAAACATCCCTTGTGGCTATGATGACATATTTGTCTACTCTATCCTTGGAGCTACTTAAAGGGTACCATTCTTGGACAATTGCTAATGAACTTTTGGAGTAACTCCTCTCATGGAAATGATATTCACTCAGTCGTGTCTGACTCTTTGCAACCCCCTGGACTGTAGCCCGCCAAGCTCCTCTGTCCACGGACTCCTCCAGGCAAGAAAACTGGAGTGGGTTGCCACTTCCCTCTCCAGGGCATCTTCTCCACCCAGGGATCAAACTCAACTCGGGTCTCCTGCATTGCGGGCAGATTCTTTACTAAACTCCTTTCATAAAGATGGATCAAATTTTCTTATCAAGTTTATGAATTCAGTTCAGTTCAGTTCAGTCGCTCAGTCATGTCCAACTCTTTGTGACCCCATGAATAGCAGCATGCCAGGCCTCCCTGTCCATCACCAACTCCCGGAGTTCACTCAGATTCACATTCATCAAGTCAGTGATGCCATCCAGCCATCTCATCCTCTGTCATCCCCTTCTCCTCCTGCCCCCAATCCCTCCCAGCATCAAAGTCTTTTCCAATGAGTCAACTCTTCGCATGAGGTGGCCAAAGTACTGGCGTTTCAGCTTTAGCATCATTCCTTCCAAAGAGATCCCAGGGCTGATCTCCTTCAGAATGGATTGGTTGGATCTCCTTGCAGTCCAAGGGACTCTCAAGAGTCTTCTCCAACACCACAGTTCAAAAGCATCAATTCTTCCATGCTCAGCCTTCTTCACAGTCCATCTCTCACATCCATACATGACCACAGGAAAAACCATAGCCTTGACTAGACGGACCTTAGTCAGCAAAGTAATGTCTCTGTTTTTGAAAATGCTATCTAGGTTGGTCATAACTTTTCTTCCAAGGAGTAAGCGTCTTTTAATTTCATGGCTGCAGTCACCATCTGCAATGATTTTGGAGCCCCCCAAAATAAAGTCTGACACTGTTTCCACGGTTTCCCCATCTATTTCCCATGGAGTGATGGGACCAGATGCCATGATCTTCGTTTTCTGAATGTTGAGCTTTAAGCCAACTTTTTACTCTCCCCTTTCACTTTCATCAAGAGGCTTTTTAGTTCCTCTTCACTTTCTGCCATAAGGGTGGTGTCATCTGCATATCTGAGGTTATTGATATTTCTTCTGGCAATCTTGATTCCAGCTTATGTTTCTTCCAGTCTGGTGTTTCTCATGATGTACTCTGCATATAAGTTAAATAAGCAGAGTGACAATATACAGCCTTGACGTACTCCTTTTCCTATTTGGAACCAGTCTGTTGTTCCATGTCCAGGATTACAGAACCAAAAATGCCAAAAGCAATTTTTAGACTGGTAGTGACAAAACTTACCCCTCAGGTAGAAGCAGTTCTCAAAAACTGCTGATGAGGAGACGATTCTAAAAGGGATGGTACCTGAATCAGTCCAGTGGGGAATTTAGCGTCTAGGAAAAAAAGGAATATTGGTCAAGCTGTTAGGCCTGCTACTACTGTTCTTTATTAAGTAATTATGTAGGTTGGTGTGATATTGTGTCTTTTAAGGAAGATGTGTTTGGTCATTGAGATGACCAAATATGTGCTGAATATTTTTCTCAAATATGTTTGGTCTTCATTAAGCATTCCTGGCTCTTAGGTCCCCTGACTTTTGTCATTTCCTAAGTGAGGGAGTCTAAAGGTGAGGTGAGGTGAAGTCACTCAGTCGTGTCTGACTCTTTGCAACCCCGTGGACTGTAACCTACTAGGCTTCTCCGTCCATGGGATTCTCCAGGCAAGAATACTGGAGTGGATTGTCATTTCCTTCTCCAGGGGATCTTCCCGACCCAGGGATCGAACCCTGGTCTCCCGCATTAGAGGCAGACGCTTTAACCTCTGACCCACCAGGGAAGTAGGGTTTTTCTTATAATATGTTAATGAGGTGACTTCTGGAAGGCACTTAAGGATGGGGGCTGGTTACCGGTGGAGGCAGCCAAGTGGTTCAAGGATTGAGAACCTTCAGTCCCAGCAAGAGAGCCAGGAAAATGGCCAGTGATTTAGTCACTCAAGCCTCCATAAAACCCAGAAGGACAGGGTTCAGAGAGCTTCCGGGTTGGTGAACACATGGAGGTTTGCAGAGGCAGAGCACCTGGAGAGAGCAAGGGTTTCCCACACCCTTCCCCATACCATGCGTGTGCAGCTCTTTCATCCAGCGTCTCCTGAGTTACACCATTTCATAATTAACCAGTCATCTAGTGAATGAATGGGTTTCCTGAGTTTTCTGAGCTGCTCTAACAAGTGATTCAAACCAAAGGAGGGGATTGTGGGAACCTCTGATTTGTAGCCAATTGGTCAGGAGTACATGGAACAGCCTTAGAGATGTGATTGACATCTTGAGTAGGTGTGGACAGGTCATCGGAACCTCCAATTTGTAGTCTTTTGGTCAAAAACATAGGAAGCAACCTAGGCTTATGACAGGTACCTGAAGAGGGGTGGAGAGGCAGTCTTATAGGACTGGACTCTCAACCTGTAAAATCTCACAGTATCTCTGGGTTGAAAGTTAGTTGAAAGTGAAGTCGCTCAGTCGTGTCCGACTCTTTGCAACCCCGTGGACTGTAGCCCACCAGGCTCCTCCGTCCATGGGATTCTCCAGGCAAGAATACTGGAGTGGGTTGCTATTTCCTTCTCCAGGGGATCTTCCTGACCCAGGGATCAAACCCAGGTCTCCCGCATTAGAGGCAGATGCTTTAACCTCTGAGCCACCAGGGAAGCCAATTGTGAGACACCTGACTGGTGTCCAGAATGTTGCCTGTTGATGTGAGGAAACCCACCACCACCACACACACAGGTTAGGGATTTGGGTCCTGGGACAACCGTTAAGGTAGTCAAATGGATCTCATGATATCATTTCCAAATCACTATGGAAACATGGGATCAAAGAACTGTCACTTTCTCAAGCTTCATGCAACTGGGAGGCAAAACTGGACTTTAGGTCCTGCCAGGGTGATCAGGTGTCTGAGTGTTACTGCCTTTTCCCCTAACTGTGGGGACTCCCCACAGTTCCTGTCTGTCCAGAAACATCTGGCTGGCTGATGCTCTGTGTTGTGTGTATGACTACCTGGCACATGCTTGGTGCCTTGTCACTTTCCGGTACTGTCATTAGTTTAAATAAACCCAACCATACGTCCTGCCCAGTCATGCTTGGTGATGTCACTGACCCGGGTTAATACTTGATGATGCAAAGTGATTTTTGTGTGTGAAACTGTGTAACCAAAGGAGTAATTTTTGTCCTTAGGAACACAAGGTTCCTCCCTATGTGCTTGAGTAATCTAGAATGATTAACATATCACGCGTCAGACTTGAGACTAGTAGTAGAAAAAGCATGGTGAAATCATCCCCTTGGTCTTAATGATTCCAAATCTACAAATCCACATGTGGGATATAAAAGAAAACATCTTCAGAAAGTATATAAGGTGAGGAGAAATGTTCTCATTAGGGATACAGCAGATGTGCCAAACTTATAGCTCAAATCTCCTAGTAAGCTGGACAAACAAGCATTGCTGCTACGTAAAGAAATTGATCTCTAATTACAAACAATTGGGAAAAAATATAACTATACTTTATTGCAGAGGGGCTAATTGACCTCTGGTTTAATAAACTCATGATATAAAGTTCTCAGTAAAGAAATCTTAGTATTTTTATTTTCCAAAAATGTTTGCCATCAGCAATAAGAAGTTAGGAAAAAAAAGAACTGAATGTCATTTAAAAGCTCTAGCGATCATGGCTGGCACCAGCTTTCTGCCATCAGCTATGTACCATGGCTTCTAGGAACCTCTCGCTAATTCAGGAAGGTTTTTGAAGATGAATTTTGGTAAATGCAGTCAATTCAGGAGGAGTATCTTGAGGAGATGTGGAGTTCCTGGGGAGAGTGAGTCTATATTAAAGAGGTGCTATTTGCTTCTGCTAGCTGGGTAATAGAGGAAATATTAATTTGGCAGGGAGATAGGAGAAGAAACGAATGAAGCAGCTGGGGAGAGGCCATCACTCCTGCAAGCCCTTGTCATCTACATTGTCTGTACACATCCCCATCATCTACATTTTGTCTGTTGTATAAGAAGTGTTAGCTCGTGGATTTTTGTTATATATTAAAAGTCACTTGTGGATTGTGGCCTAATCAGAGTTTTCAGTCAGTCAGTCATGTCCAGCTCTTTGCGACCCCATGGACGGCAGCACACCAGGCTTCCCTGGCCATCACTAACTCCCGGAGCTTGCTCAAACTCACGTCCATCGAGTTGGTGATGCCATCCAACCATCTCATCCTCTGTCGTCCCCTTCTGCTTCTGCCCTCAATCTTTCCCAGCATCACGGTCTTTTCCAGTGAGTCAATTATTCACATCAAGTGGCCCCAGTATTGGAGTTTCAGCTTTAGCATTTTACTTTAGGATTATTTGAGAATGTTGTCAAGAAAAATTTTGAAAGACACAATCATTGTGGCTTGACAAATGCTAGTTTGTTATTCTTTTCTATAAATTAGAACCAGGGCTCCTTCCATCAAGACATTTTGCTGTCTTCTGGAAAATCTATGAGGACTAAGATATGGCTGGAACCAGACAGAACTGTGCAATGCACACCAGTGCAACAGGCCTATCAAGGCTCTTTGTCTACAATCTCTTTTTTGAAATAATTATTCTATTCCCTATGCATTAAATATCCTTCAGGCAGATATATTGGAAATCTTTACCTCTAATCCTTACAACATGTCTTAGAGCTTTGCACACTGAACCTGCCTATCTATTATTCTGATATTTTTCAAACTTTAAAAATTGAAGTCATCATCTCCCAGCCTCTAAAATAACTCTTCCTGCTGGCTCTGGCCCTGCTAATAGCAGTGCTTTTCCCCATTCACTCAGGTTTCAGGCAAGCATTATCTTTGATTTTTCTCCTTCACTTCCTACATTCAGCACCAGGGTTTATTTTTGTGTACTTTGTGCGGGGCCCAAATCTGAGTAGCATTGGTTACATCAGAAGCAGTGTATATTATATAACCATCATGACAATTTTCTGGCAGATGACAGCACAATTTTTTATGGAGAACACTGTTTTTTCAGTGACCTAGAGGCCTTTATATGCTAGTGGCATTGTTATAAGGAGGAAATGAATAGATTCTAAGAAAGTAGAGGCATCAAGTGTATAGTCCATGCCTCATATCTTTACTAATAAAGTCAAATCCATGGCTATGAGAAGTGATTGTGTGATCTAAGTGTGATGAGACTTTTTTATGATTGAAACACCTCTGCAAGCATGGAGAAGAAATTGATTAAGCATGTAAGGATCAGAGATAAAGGGGAAAAGTCATTCAACAATGTGGATTTATTGCATATGCATTAATCACATCTTATAGTATAGAAACCATTGTGATAAGATATACTGAATCTAGTTCTGATTTTCTGCTTAGCCATCCCACCTAAAATATTCTGAGATGTTCTCAAGGACTAAAGGACTTAGAGCCTGGGACTAAGGGTCATCGAGGAGAGGGTCATTGCCCATCCTCCCAATTTTGCTGTACTAGATGAATTTTGCAGAAAGTTTGCCAGAGGACAAGCGTGAGACCCATTTTCCTCCTCCAGTGTTTTGAATCAAAATTGTAAACGATGGGAGTTGATTGACACCTATCATCAGATCCGCACACCAGGCTGATGGCACTGAAAATAACATCGCCGGCACTCACAAGACACACAGTGTTTCCCTGCACGCTGTGAGCTCTCTCCATGGTATTCACGGGGGAAATTTTATGCTGATTTAGTTCTTTGAGTGGTAGGTGCTGGCATTTGCTGCTCCCTCACATACAACACAGATTATTTCACTTCGCAGGAGCTGACATCACCACATAACGAGTCTGTAAGGACCAGTTCTTTACTCTGTCAGCAAACAGAGTTATGTGACAAAGGCTGAGACTATCAGCTGCAGGTAACAAGGTCCTTGGGGTTTCAGACATGAAAAATGGTCATTATTATTTGTATTAACCAACAATATTTGCTGTTTCTCTTGGCTTATTTGTTTATTACTTTACACCTGTTAAAATGATCAAAAGAAGCACCACTTTTCATTTGAGAACAGTACGGTGTGAATGGGCTTCCCAAGTGTTTCAGTGGAAAGAATCCACCTGCCGATGCAGGAGATGCAAGTTCAACCCCTGGGTGAGCAGATCTCCTGGAGTAGAAAGTGGCAACTTGCTCCAGTTTTCTTGCCTAGAAAATTCTGTGGACAGAGGAGCCTGGTGGGCTAAAGTTCATGGGATCACAAAGAGTTGGACATTACTGAGCTCTCTCTCTCTCACACATGCACACACACACACATATACACACACACACATCATGTGAACAGGCCAAGGAGTGTAGAAGAGAATACTGATACCCAGTGAGAGAGAACTGTGAAGCATAGTTAGTAATTAAGCACTGCAGAGACTTTTGCCCTCTCCATGAGCTATGACACACTGTCTCTTTAAAAGTAGCATTTTGAATTTTCTTTGAGATAAACTGGGAGGCAACTCCCAGTATGTGAGTCTAAACTTCAGTGTCCTGCCATGATTAACTCCTCCAGCATAGTGGAGTCTTCCATAATAAACCTACTTCCAAGCCCCCTCCCACTTTGTAGCCATTGCACTCAGCTCTGGGACTTCAGCCAGCACCCCCCAAAAAATTCCTACCAAGACCTGAAGATGTAGAAATTTTGCATTATTGAAGCCAACATTTTGCAATATATATAAGCAAAGCCCTTCCTTAGTGGATCTATATGAGAAACTTTAGTGCAAAACAGTGTCTTTCAGCACTTCAGCTTCCCTTGGGAATGCCAGAGCTAGTAGAAGCTTGCTGTTCTCAGAGAGAAGTACACAAGAATCGTACTTTAGAACCACCTTATAGATAAGACCATATGAATAATTCCCTGCAACAATAGTCTTTTCATTCTTCTGTAATTGAATAACCTTGAATGGCGTCCAAGGTACACTCTGCCCACCCCTCCGCCACTCTCTCCTAGAATGCCTGTCTTAATGTGAGCTGCTTTACCATTTGTTTCTAGTATATGTCTCTTCTGACATAAAATATGCATACTATACAAGATTTTCAATTAACTTCTAATCTCAATTAACCAGACTCCACTAGATACTTAATAAAGGACAGTTGCATAAAAGTTTAATATATTCATGTTCCCATTTGGATTTGTTAGATCCATATTTACAAAAGGAACTGAACACAACCAGTGTACTTGGTGATTCTGTGAAACACTCCAAAAGAGGCTTTTGTTGCGTTTATTTCTATTGCATGTGGATAATCTACAGTTCATTGTAACCATAAATCTTTCACTCTGAGTTCATATAACTACACACATATAAACACAGCCTAAGTGTTTTTTAAAAAGTTTCTAAAAAAGTTTTCATTTGCCAATCACTTTATTTGATATAAATTAAGTAAAATTTCCTTTGTTGCTGATCTGGTTTATAAGACCGAAAAGAAACAAAACATGGAATTATTTTCCCATCCTTTTAATGCAGTGTCTAAATAACTATCATTTTAGAAAACAAAGTGATAGTTAGCTATGATACAGTGTTAGTATAAACCAGATGGAGAAACAGAGTCATAAAACTGATAGTTGTGGACAGGCTATATACTAAGCCATATTTAATCTTCAGTTCACGAATCTGTAATTCATTATCTGATGGGAATATGTCTGGGCTATTGATTTCTATAAGATGAAGACTTTTGGTTTCTCTAATCATGTCCATTAGTTTCCTCCAGACAGATTAATAATTTTTTTACAATTGCTGACGGCGATTGCAGGCATTTAATTTTGCTTCTACCCTTGTGTAGCTGCTACTTGGAAGCATATTTGTGTGGTAGTAGATAAAAAATATTCCTAAGGCAATGAAACAGTCTTCATTTGTTATAGTACTTTGTTTACAAAAGCATCATTATGAGCACTTCAAAGTACAAAACAGTTCCACCTATTATTTTTTTTAATTAGAAATTTATGTTAGACTTTAAGACAGTATTGTTACCTAAGGGACTAAAAGCTTATTCAAAAAATTTATCACACAGAGAAGAAGAATGTCTTTATTTTATTTTTACTGGTAAATCTGAACACTGTAAATCTGAACAATGCTTCTTTTGAAGAGAACTGCAGTTATTTTTTAAATCTGTATATAATTTTTTATAGATTATGCAATAGATTTTCTTTTCTTTTTTGTTTTAATTTTTTTACGGTCTCATTCTGTATGATCTTGAGTGGCTGTTAAATCTGATATGCATTAATTCTTTGGGAACAGCTTAAATTTTTCTGCTACAATTATTTTAAATTAGGTATGTCCACTCAGGACTTTCAGTGGCATTTAGTTGCTGAAAGATTAACTATTTTAGGTGAGTTTTTATTGTGGCATGGACCTCTGGAGAGACTTCTATACAGTGTATATAGAGGATCAGTGCTCATAGTAAAATTGTTTGCAAAATGATTTTCAACTCCAAATATCAGCTCTGATTCAAATGATAATATCATCCAAGCTATTCAGCTTTTGACATATATAAGCAGAAATATTTTTAACTAATGTATAATTGACATATAATATTACTTTCAGATGTACACTATGACTCTATATTTGTAAATATTGTAAAATGATGACCACAATAAGTATAGTTAACATCCTTATCACGTGTAGTTGCAAATATTATTTTTCTTACAAGTTAACTTTTAAATTTAAACTTCTTATGAGAACTGAGCAACTTTTAAATGTGCTATACAGTATTATTAGTCACCATGCTATACATTACGTCTTCATGACTTATTTTATAATGGATGCTCATGTATTTCAACCCTCTTCACTTATTTCCATGCCTCCCTACACCCCTGCCTCGGGAAGCTACTAATCACTTTTCTGTCCTCTGTGTATATGAGCTCAGTGTTGCCTGTTTAGATTCTACATGAAAGTGAGATCATACACTATTTGTCTTTCTTTGTCTGATTTATTTCGCTTAGCACAGTAATCTCCGCGTTCATCCATGTTGTTACAAACAGCAGGATTCTTCTCTTCATGAATGAATACTATTCCTCTGTGTGTTGCGTTGTGTGTGTGTGTATCTTATGTTTCCTTTATCCATTCATCCATCTGTGAACACAGATTGCTCCATGTTTCAGCTAATGTAAATATTGCTACATAATGAATGTAAGGGTGCATATATCTTTTTGTTTTCATTTTCTTGGGATAAATACTCAGCAGTGAAATTGCTGGATCACATGGTAGTTAATTTTTTTTTTTTTAATTTTCTGAGGAACCAACAAAATGTTTTCTGCAGTAACTGCACCAATTTCCGTTCCTGCCAATAATGCACAAAAGTCAATGGGAAAGTCACTCAGTTGTGTCCAATTCTCTGTGACCCTATGAACTGGTTTTGATTTAAACATTTCTCTCATTTTTAGTATTGCTGAGTACCTTTTCACGTACCTATTGGTCATCACTGGAAAACCATCTATTAAATCCTCTGCCCCTTTTTTAATCTGATTGTTTGCTTTTCCATGTTGTTGTATGTGTTCTTTATATATTTTCAGTATTAAATTCTTATTAGGTGCATAATTTATAAATAGCTTTTCTTCAGTAGGCTGCCTTTTTGTTTTGTTGATGTCTTCCATTGCAGTGAAGGAGCTTTTTATTTTGATGGTATCCCACATGTTTAATTTTGTTTTTGCTTTTTATGTCAAACTAAAAGAGAAGAAAAATCGTCATCAAGACCTGTGTCAAGGAGTTCACCACCCATGTTTTCTTTTAGGAGTTTTATGGTTTTGGTCTTTACATTGAAGTCTTAATCCATTTAGAGTTACTTTATGTGTATGGTTTAAGAAAATGCCCTAGGTTCCTTTTCTTCCATGTGACTGTCCACTTTTCCCAACAGCATTTATTGAAGAGTCTGCCCTATCCTCATTTGTATATTCTTGTCTCCTTTGTAGTAGACTGTGTGCCATGTGGCTTCAGTTGTGTCCACCCGTTTGTGACTCCATGGACTGCAGCCTGCCAGATTCCTCTGCCCATGGGATTCCCCAGGCTTGGGTAGTGGAGTGGGTTGCCTTGCTGTCCTCTTGGGAATCTTCCCAACCCTGGGATCAAACCTGCGTCTCTTATGTCTCCTGCATTGGCAGGCTACTTTTCCCCTACAGCCACCTGGGAAGCCCTGCCATAGACTGATTGATCATATATGTGGGTTTCTTTCTGGCCTCTTTATTCTGTTCGATTGATCTACTTTTATGCCAATTCAATATTTTTTTGGTCACAGTCAGAACATGGTCAGAAAAGTGTTCAGAAAACAAAGGGGACAGAATATGAGGTGTAAAAAGTCCATTAAAATGCAGGTGTCTAGAAGAAGACAGTATCTGAATCTATCATTTTCCCCTTTTGACATTTTGGTTAACAAAATTTGTCTTTCCAACAGAGTGGCTGAGTGAAAGTCCCCAGGTGTGTGTCAATCCTCTTGTTGAAACTCTGTATTAATAAGTGCAAAAAGAGACCTTCTTTTGCATTACAGTGTTTACTCCGCATCTTCACTGCCACACGCGGAGAATGGCTTTGCTGTTCCTGGCTGGGGAAAAAAAAAAAAAGCAAATTTGCTGGTCCCTCCTTGCAGCCACACGTTTGCCACTTTCTGGAGGCACTGCTCGTTGTCTACGGTACAGCAGTAATGACTGGAGCAGAAAGGAGACTAGCTCCTAGAGTCGGCGCTGTGCCCTGCAGCTTCAGGAAAGTCTCAGGCTGCTGCTGGTGAAAAGACAGAAGACTAGGTGTTTCGTGACTGTCATTGGTTTTCGTCTCATGATAACAACCAGAAAAAAGTGTAAATGTACAAAGAATGGCAATCTCTCCGTGCCATAAGAAGGTGGGGAGAATGCACTGTGGGGTTAAATGAGAGAGAAACGGCAGCTCTGTGGGCAATGCAGGGAGTTTCGGTTTCTTAGAGGAAGGTGTGTCTGAGATATGGCTGGTGGTAGATATTTAAAGTAGGAATGAGAGTGGAACTCAGATGGAAAAACATTTCAGGTAAACAGAAAATTGTAAACGAAGGTGAAAGTGTAGGAAAATACTGAGTATGTTCAAAAATAACAAATTGTTGTGACTGAAATGCAAATCAGATCTATCTTAGGGAGATCAATTTGATGACAGAATATATCCTGTGAACAAAAGGCTGATCGTGCTGCTGTCAGTTAGGAGGATTCTAGAAAGTATTGCTGAATGTGCATCTTCAACTGACTGGCACATGCCTTACTCTTAGGGAGAGTTGGAAGGGACTTGTAACCTTAGTAACCGTCACCCCCTGACGGCATATTTTAATTTCCAGATGTGCGCTTGTGGGTTTGCTGTATCTTTGGCCTTGAGGCATCTATGTCAAGTAGCTTAAGTGTCAGGTAAAAGTTAAGGCAGTGAGAACGAATGTGTTTACCAAGAGAGGGGCTACAGAGAACACGGGGACAAAAAGAAGACTCAAGAAATAGGAGACTTAGATCAGAAAGAAATTCACAGAAGTCAACCAACAGAAGCTATGGGAGAAAACTTAGCATGCCTGATAAAATTTCCAAGAGGAGAAGCCAACATCTTCCCTGTGTTTGAATTCCCCAACAATCCATACACAACTACACCGTGAAATTGTTAAACATACAGAATAATTCCAGCCAAAAATATGCTTAATGAAATGTATTGAAGTATCTAAATTGTTAAAGAGGAAGTATACACCTTTTTCTTGATAATGAACTTGGCCAAGAAGATTCCCTAGAAAAGGAGATACAATGTGACAGAATATATAGGGCTTGGGTTTTGGAGCCAGTAACACTTGATTTGACAGTTGTTTAATACTGTGTTTGCCTTATGAAATTAGGAAATAAATCACACTTCCCATGATATAGTATAAAGTGCTCATATATTGCAGACGAAGAGAAATATCAAAGGAGAGTTGCAAGAGCGTTTTTGTAATCTGTGTCTTTATTCTTTCTGAGAAGGATACGCCTTATAACAACCCACAATTATACTTTTGATCACTTTTTGTTGGAGATAGAATAGGCTCATGAGGATCCATTTGGTTCTTTAAACATCGATAACTCTTTAAACTTGATAACTCATTCAGATAGCTTCATGGACTCCTCCTCCCATCACTGGCTTTATTTGAACTTCTGCAGAAAATTGAAGGTTAGCTAAGGATTTGTGGTTAAGTTCCTTAGTTTTTCACAGATGGTCTTAGAGATATCACAGTATCTAAGAATAAATAGGAAACATTAATTGGAACTGTTCAATTTTGCATTATGGTGCATTGTTTTAAATTCTTGAATATAAAAATAATTGACAAAATATGTGCAAATATACAAATTGAAAAGGGCAAGGAAAAGCATTTTTGTAATTCTGCTTGATTATAATTAAAAATATGTGTGTGAACAACATAAATGAATATCTACTATAAAATTTATCTCCTACTTATTTCCACTTTTCTATGCTGATGATTATGCACTTTGTGCTTTATACATTCTTTAAAATAGAAACATTATCCAGATTTATTTCTCTGTTGAGAACTCTAAAGACAGAAGAGTTATTTTTCCTATACTCATTCTAGAGAATTGATATTCAGTGGCTAATTTTTTTTCTCCCTTTTATGTGTTAGTGGTAAATACCAAAGATCAAGATGCTGGAGTGTTTACACATGTCCTACCCAATTCTCAAGCAGTTGAGTGATACTATTGATTTTTAAAATTACACACCAGATACAGTGCTGCGGTATCAGATTTACAAAGTGTTCCATGGGTTTCGACACTGGAGTTGCTAATTGTTACTCATTCGGTTAAAGTTTGCTGCTAGGTCTTAGGAACTGTATTGCTGTATTAGTCAGGGTTATCCAGAGAAACAAGGTTGTGTCTGTACGTGTGTGAGAGGAGAGAGAGAGACAGCGGAGGGAGAGAGGAAGAAAGACAGAGACCGGTTGATTGACTGATTGATTGATTTTTAAAGATTTGCCCAGGAGGATGTTAAGGCTTGGTAAATCCAAAATCTGCAGGTTATGCTGGCAGGCTGGAGACCCAGGGGAGAGCTGCAGTGTGATTCCAAAGATGGAATTTTTTTCTTGATCAGGGGAGGCCCGTCTTTGTTCTATCAAGGCCCTCAACTAACTCAGCAGTTCCACCCACATCGTGAAGGGTAGCAAGCTTTATCAAGTTCTGACTTAAATGTTACTCTCATTCACAAAGCATCTCCGTAGAAATATCCAAGATAGTGTTGGACCACGTATCAAGACACGATGGCCCAGCCACAATGACACGTAACCATTACCGTGGCCGTCTCTCCTATGAAATGTTTCTCTCTTCTTTAGCTCTCACACATTCTATTTATATCACTGTTGCTCTTTTCTGCTTTCCCAGATATTTAAAGGAAATTTTTTCCTCCTTAAAGCATTATTATTTCTATAATAATTGCTACCATTCTAAATTATTTTTACAGTGACTACTACTACTGTTACTAATGGAAACTACCTGCTGTACACCTTCAATCAGGTTGGCAGTGGCACACGGGTTTTATTTACACACTTTGCTAAGTCACATGTCTGACTCTGTGTGAGCCTATGGACAGCAGCCCACCAGGCTCCTCTGTCCACAGGATTCTCTAGGCAAGAATGCTGGAGTGGGTTGCCATTTCTTTCTCCAACATGTAAATATTTATTTACATATTTGTGTCTAATCCTCAGGGCAAATGAGGAAGATAGTTATAAAAACTCATTTTGTAAATGAGGGACCCGAGAGTCTGAAGGGTTAATGGACCTGCCCAAGGCCTTACTATATGGTGAAGTGTCTGAGTCTGGACAGGATCTCATGAATGTTTGCTTTTCCTGTTTACTACGCTTCTTGACTTAAATTTTATCTTGCATGCTGTACTATAGCCATTCACCTGTTATGATTTCATATGACAAGAGGAATTTTAAATGAAAGGAAGAGTCATTAAGTAAGATAATATAAACATGTTTTCAACCTAAAAGCCCCAGTATTGTCAGTTACTATGAGAGTTTATGTAAAATTTGCTTGAGTTCTTAAACCAACCCTTTACTTTGGATTATTTTTAGAGTGATCCTAACTTGAGAGAGGAAAATAGAATATACTCATAATTTTCTCTTCTGTCACCTCTGTCTCCCCTTCCATGAATCGATTAGAGATGATGTTGGAGAGATCCAGATTTCAATTACTTGGTAAAAATAGTCGAGAGCTAAGCTGAGGAATTTGGATTTGGCTTCATGAGAAACAGATGATGCTACAGTTCCTAAGGAAGAAGCATGATACAGTCGAATACACCAGGAATCCTCTATTACTGCCTCACATTCATGAGACGATCTCGTAACGCTTTTAACGTTATGACTCACTAACATGTCTCAACGGTATTTTACATCACAGTGTTTATATCTGAGTAGTGTTTCTCTATCGTGGTTATATTCCATTGGATGCAGGGACAGTGCCCTCCATGAACAGTTATATTGGCTTTGAAAAATGTCATTACCTTTTGAGATTACAATTTAGAATATCGAAAGTAATATGTCAGTCTTATTGGTAGTGGTAGATAAGGAGCCAAACTCAAAACTCAGTCTTTTGTCTGGTCAGATCCGTCCCAATGGGGGACTGCAGTGGAAATGTCATCGCATTTTGGAGCTGTATAGACTCGGGTGCCCTGAGTATGGAATAGAGTTATTGGATGCTGACATCCATAGTCTTTAATTCTGACATAAACTATCTTTATTTAATTTTGTTTATAATTTTAAAGGCTCTGAGAGGAATCATGAATGACTTTGTCTCTTCCACAGGATAGTTTACATTTTCCTGAATTCTATACATCGTTGAAGTTTGTCAGTCAGTTCAGTTCAGTTCCTCAATTGTGTCCAACTCTTTGCAATCCCATGGACTGAAACATGTCAGGTTCCCCTGTCCATCACCAACTCCCGGAGCTTGCTCAAACTCATGTCCGTCAAGTTGGTGATGTCATCCAACCATCTCATCCTCTGTCATCCCCTTCTCCTGCCTTCAATCTTTCCCAGCATGAGGGTCCTCTCAAATGAGTCAGTTCTTCACATCAGGTGGCCAAAGTGTTGGAGCGTCAGCACCAGCCCTTCCACTGAATATTCAGGACTGATCTCCTTCAGGATTGACTAGCTGGATCTTCTTGCTGTCCAAGGGACTCTCAAGAGTCTTCTTTAACACCACAGTCCAAAAGCATCAATTCTTTGGCACCTAGCTTTATTTATAGGCCAACTCTCACATCCATACATGACTACTGGAAAAACCATAGCTTTGACTAGATGGACCTTTGTTAGCAAAGTAATGTCTCTGCTTTCTTAATATTCTGTCTAGTTTTGTCATAGTTTTTCTTCCAAGGAGCAAGTGTCTTTTAATTTCATGGCTGCAGTCACCATCTGCAGTGATTTTGGAGCACCCTAAAATAAAGTCTTTCACTATTTCCATCGTTTCCCCAACTGTTTGCCATGAAGTGATGGGACTGGATGCCATGATCCTTGTTTTTTGAATGTTGAGTTTTAAGACAGATTTTTCATTCTCCTCTTTTACTTTCATCAAGAGGGTCTTTAGTTCCTCTTAGCCTTCTGCCATAAGGTGGTATCATCTGTATATCTGAAATTATAGATATTTCTCCCTGCAATCTTGATTCCAGCTTGTGCTTCATCCAGTCCAGCATTTCACATGATGTACTCTGCATATAAGTTAAATAAGCTGGGTGATAATATACAGCCTTGTTGTACTCCTTTCCCAACTGGTTCTCAATGGAACTAGTCCGTTGTTTCATGTCCGTTTCTAACTGTTGCTTCTTGATATGCATACAGATTTCTCAGAATGCAGGTAAGGTGGTCTGGTATTCCCATCCCTTGAAGAATTTTCCACAGTTTGTTGTGATCCACGCAGTCTAAGGCTTTTGGCATATCAAAAAATCAGATGTTTGTCTGGAACCCTCTTGCTTTTTTGATGATCCAACAGATGTTGACAATTTGATCTCTGGTTCCTGTGCCTTTTCCAGATCCAGCTTGAACATCTTGAAGTTCACGGTTCATGTACTGTTGAAGCCTGGCTTAGAGAATTTTTAGCATTACTTTGCTAACATTTGCGATGAGTGTAATTGTGCAGTAGTTTGAACATGCTTTGTCATTTCCTTTCTTTGGGATTGGAATGAAAACTGACCTTTTCCAGTCCTGTGACCACTACTGAGTTTTCCAAATTTGCTGGCATATTGAATGTAACACTTTAATAGCATCTTCTTTTAGGATCTGAAATAGCTCAACTTGAATTCCATCACCTCCACTAGCTTTGTTCATAGTGATGCTTCCTAAGGTGCACTTGTATTTGTTTTTTTTTAATTTTAAATCAAACCTGTTTGGCTTGGGAGAATTATTCACTTGATTTTGATATGATTGTGGTAACCTTTGGGTTATATCCCACATCAAACTGCATGTAGGTTTGTTTAGAAGCATTTTTATTTTAAAATATTTTAGTATCATATTTGTTACTGTTTTTCTTTTCAATTAATCATGTGCCACAAAAATTTGAAATTATTCTTCGTTACTTTTTCTTTAAACCATTTATAATACTTATACATCAGATCTCATTGATGACATTTAATCAAAACACCATTTCAATCCTGGAAAAGATTTAGTGTATCCTGGTTCTAATTCCAGCTAGTTGCTAGTTGGTTAACTCTGGCAAGCTACTTAATATTTTGTCTTAGTTATTTAACCAGGACTCTGCCTGGGAAACAGTGGATACCCCTTGTTATTTTTATTATATTCTAAGAATTATTTTTCTTTCCAGTAGGAAAGTCTGTCTCTGAGAGTTTATCACAGAATCAGAAAAGTCTAAAACTGCCTGCCCTTCAAGAACTTACCATCTTGTAAAGCATTTAAGTCCAACTTCCTCAATGTAAAAGTGATGTGTTTGAGCAGGAAGGATAGTTGGTCTTACTTATGGTCTGAGAAAGGATGCTAGTTCTTACTATGCACCATAGGGATACAGATGCTGTGCTTAGTCACTGAGTCATGTCCAGGATACAGGTGCTATACTTAGTTGCTCAGTCATGTCTGACTCTTTGCCACCCCTTGGACGGTAGCCCGCCAGGTTCCTCTGTCCATGCGGATTCTCCAGGCAAGAATCCTGACTGAGGTGTCTTCCCATGCCTTCCTCCAGGGGATCTTCCCAACCCAGTGATTGAACCCAGGTCTCTCACATTGCAGGCAGATTCTTTACCAACTGAGCAAGCAGAGAAGCCCAAGAATCCTGGAGTGGGTAGCCTATCCCTTCTCCAGGGGATATTCCCAACCCAGGAATCTAACTGGGGTCTCCTGCATTGCAAGCGGATTCTTTACCAGCTGAGCTACCAGAGAAGCCTAAGGGACACAGGGCAAGGGACTAATCTATGGAGCTCTCTGTTGACATGTCAATGCCACGCCTTAGGGTTTGATTTTAACGGAACATTTTGTTCATTTAAAAGGTATATTGGTAAAATTGCTAATGGCATTCAGCAAATCCTAAATTTGTTACAGGTTCTGTTTTAAGTATTTTACTTGTATTTTCTCATTTAATTCCCACAATCCTATAAATGAGGAACAGTTCTACCTCTGTATGCTGATGATGAGGAAACTGAGAGAGATAAGGTGATATTGTCTAAGTTTATAAACAAGTAGCAGAATAAGAATCCAAACCCTGAGTCTTATTCCAGAACCCATGTAATTAGTGTCTGACCTTCCTACATGTTTCATAGTGATGATTGACATCAGATAGCATCAACCATTGATAGTTCATTTGATTTATTTCTAGATATTCCAAAATCATTTCATTAATATCCTGTCATTAATAAGTATTGAGCTTTCTGGATTTTTTTTTAATTAAAACACTAATATGTCTTTGTCCATTTCCTTATAAACTAAAACAAAATTATTAGAAAATCATATTTTACCTTAATTTGTATTTTTATATTTACTTAAATGTGGTACTTACTATTTCAAGTTATCTTCTGCTATACAGGTATCACTGTGAATATTTTGATATCATTAGAATATGTGCTCAGTCACTTTAGTCATGTCCAACTCTTTGCGCCTTTACTGACTGCAGTCCACCAGGCTCCTCTGTCCATATTATATAAAACATTATTATTTTAAATACTTCATATTTTAAAAATTTTATTTTTATGTGGAAAATAATCTCATTATTTAAAAACGTATTATTACTTAATATGATGTACCCCATTCTTAGTATTTTTTTTAGTGTATGTGACCAAGGTCTACATCTATTTCATTAGAGAAAACAGTGGCTTCTTTAGTACTCTGAAATAGACATCCCCAAATTCCTGTTGCTTTCCATTGCAGTATAATTTCATTTTTAATTTGAATAGTCAATATGAGATATACATTCTTAAGCAATTTTTATATTCTTAAGTTTGTATAGTGTTTCCTTTTGTTATCCATAGATTATAGAAGGAAACATTTTAAAATTGCTAAAATTACATTAATCTAATAAAGTTATCCTGTGGTTTATAACAGTTAAAATAATTTTAATGACACATTGTAATTAATTCTTTTTATTCCAATGAATCAGTAAAATTTTATACCATTTTCAGGATTTATTTCTAGAATTGTCAAAATGCTGATCTATATGGATGTAATTTTATGAAAAAAACAGAAGAAACAGATACTTATTTCTACTTTATGTGGGAAAAATATTATATAATTCTTAGAATAAAAGTTGAAGTGATGAGAAACATTACTTATCTTTAGATGCACTAGAATATAATAAACCTTTTATTTGCTAGATTTTTTTCATACTTCAAAAGAAAATAATTTCTTTATCAAGCAAACCAAGAGTAGAAGTAGCATTGATTTAAGATAACTTCTTAGCATATTTTTGGAGTCTTTGTTCTTATTCTTGGCTGGACACTTGCCCATGTGACTTTACATGAAAATTTGATGATGGTTGAGCATCTCACCCAGATCTGTATCCAACTCCTCAAGCACAAACATAGTCACTCTCAGCTGAACCCTCTTTTAATTTAAATTACAAGATGCTTGTTAAAGATATTTTATCAGCCCTTTTGATATCATTTATAAATGATATATAATATGAAATTCTGGATTTTCCTCAAATACTAATTACATTTTCCTTGTTCATGTATGAGCTTCCCCGGTGGCTCAGACAGTAAAGAATCCACCTGCAATGCAGGAGACCTGGGTTTGATCCTGGATAAGAGAATGGCAGGAGGAGAAGGGGATGACAGAGGAGGAGGTGGTTGGATGGCATCACCAACTCAATGGACATGAGTTTGTGTGAACTCCAGGTTGGTCGTGGACAGGGAAGCCTGGCGTGCTGCGGTTCATGGGGTCACAAAGAGTTGGACACGACTGAGCAACTGAACTGAAGAGAATGGCAACCCACTCCAGTATTCTTTCCTGGAGAATTCCATGGACAGAGGAGCCTGGTGGGCTTCAGTCCGTGGGGTCACAAACAGTTGGACACAGCTGAGTGACTAACACTTTCACTCTGTTGTTGTTGTTATATAATTGAAATATATTACCTAAGAATTAACATGGTATAAAACAGAAGAATCAAAAAATGTTAACAAGATAAAATGCACAACCATTTATCAGCCCTGAAGAAATTCTTATAGGGGGAAAAAAAACTTTTCTGTTGTTATGTATATTGTACAGATTTGATGAGTGCACTTTCTCAGCTGTTACACGCCATTTCTGTCCATGCCTGCTTTCCATGCTGACTGGATTGGGATCATTCCCTGTTTATTTTCATGTCTTAAGCAACTTAGCATTGGGCAGGCATTCAATAAATGTCATAAGATTAGGAAAGAAGGTAAGAAGAAAGAAAAAGCTTTTTGGGGGGAGAGTGGTGAAGGAAAGAGGAAAGAAATGAGAGACAGTAATGTTAAATGAACAGTGAAATACTACTTACACTCACTGAGATAGTTACTTTATATCAGTCATTTTAAGTAGGAGAAGGTCTGTTTTCTGAGGTTTCAACACAGTCCAATATGGATGCTAAGATGAAAATTCAGTGTTTTGAATGAGAAGAAACAGAATAAATTACACACGTGTGTGTGCATATATATATATCCATGTGTGTGTGTGTTTGTGTTGTTGTTGTTGTTATTGGCTAAGTCGTTTACAACTCTTCACAACCCCATGGCCTGTAGTGCACCAGGATCCTCTGTCCATGGGATTTCAAAAGGGAGCTATTATCAAATATAACTACAATCAGTACTAGATGTGTAGACAGGGCCACTTAGCAAAGTCCGTTTGTTAAAATTCCTCTCCATGTCCCAATGTCTCCCAGCTAACATTTGTTTACTGACAATTTCCTTTTCCATCTTCAGATCAACTGCCTTTCTCTTCTTTGAAGTCCCAAACTATCAACCTTGACATCCTCCTTTGTCTTTAGCTGAAGATGGTTTTAAGATGAATTTTTCAACCATAGTGGCAAGTTATTGACCTTTCCTCAGTTTCTCTGTGTATGCACAGCATTAAATTTTTGTGTGATTTCCTATTAATCTCTCTCATGTCAATTTAATTCTTAGGCCAGCCAGAGGAATTTAGAAGTGTAGAAGGAAGTTTCTTCCTTCCCAAGGAATTGAAACAGAAGCCCAGAAAGGGATATTAAACCAACTTAATGAATCAGAATATTAATAAAGCGAATTAAGTGACAGTGTAACATAGCAAAAGTAGTCAATTAAAAGGGGAAAGATGTTGAGAGGGGGTGGGACCGAAAGAACACATGTGCTGTTATAGAATCAGGGCTGTTTGCCTTATATGCAGCCCAAGGACCTCTGTGACATAGAGGTTTAGTGGTGAAGGAGCTTATTCACAAGGCAGCCAAGCCAGAAGTCAGAGCATAAGTCTCAGTCCCGCCTCCCCAAAAACATGGGGGTTTGGGACATTGATGAGACAAGCAGGATGGTCTCAGGTGAGGGGAAAGTTGATGGGAGGCAGGGGAGGGAGTTGGTACTAGATGCTCTGGCAGGCACTTCTGGGTTACATGCTTCTGCACCTTCATATTGGAAGCGCTTTGCGTCATGCAGAAGTAGAGTCAACAGGCCGATTGGGGTACATGTGCTTAGGCTCAGCTTTGGGGCCCACAGTCAAAACTGCCCTTAGCTGGCTCGCCCTTGGAGTGGGAGCTGACTCCGGGATTCTGTAAACCAACCGGACTGTGTGGAGCTGAAAAAGTATGCAATTAAAGAGAGGAAAAATGAAAGGAAAAAGAAAATACACTAAAACCCAAAATGAGCTTAGTCAATGGAGGCAATTTACAAGCAAAGGAGGTTGAACAAGCTGTTCCTGTTTCTGTTTTTCTGTAAGACAAGCCCAAGGATTTCTACCAGTTATGCTTTTCTGCTAAGTCTGCAGGGCATGGTTTCAGAGCCAGGGCTTCTCTACCTTTCTCCGCTGCCAGCTCGGTCTGCCATCTGGTGGGGCTCTATTTGCAGCCTGCTCTTTCAAAGTGCCACTCAAACACGCCTGTGCAAAACACACTGGTGGTGTGGGGAATGGGTGGGTTCACCTCTCCTGGGGTGCTAAGACCCCATGCCTTCCTCAAAGCCTAAGGTCAATGCTCCTTGCAGATTTATTCTTTCCTTTGCCCCATAAGCCTGTTAAGTTAACTTGTAGACAAATAAGACGTGCCCTCTCCCCTGCTTTTTAAGCTTTCTCTAAACTGGGATGTATTGACCATGACGCTATAGTCCTTTGGGACCAGGTCAGCCTTTGTAAGTGGAAGCAGGGCGGAGGGCTGATCTGTGCAGCGTGGCATGTTTAGTTGCATCTCTGACCTCTACCCAGTTGATCACAGTGGCACCCTCTCCCCACCACCACCGTCGTGATGCTAAAAATGTGACCAGACGTCATCCAGTGTCCCCTGTGGGGAAAAATTGCCTTTGATTGGCAATTTTGAGAATCCCTGCCTTAGGTGAAGTTGGTGCCTATTTCCTCTCTTTATCCAATAATATACTTTGACTTATTTTTCAGTGAACTTACTGGGCTGCTCCCCCTGATTCATCCTCAGTCTCTCCCTAGTACCCCTTACACACATATAAGAAGAGAATGCAGGGGTAGTTTGTGTGCCAAGTCGAACCAGTCGTGTCTGACTCTGCGATCTTAAGGACTGTAGCCCACCAGACTCCTCTGCCCATTGGGTTCTCCAGGCAAGAATACTGGAATGAATTGCCATTTCCTTCTCCAGGGGACCTTCCCCACCCAGGGATCGAACCCACATCTCTTAGGTCTCCTGCACTGGCAGGCAGGTTCTTTACCACTAGTTCCACCTGGAAAACCCATAAGTAGTTTAAGTCTTCACTATGGGACCAGCCAGGAGAAGGAAATGGCAACCCACTCCAGTGTTCTTGCCTGGAGAATCCCAGGGACGGGGGAGCCTGGTGGGCTGCTGTCTGTGGGGTTGCATAGAGTTGGACACGACTGAAGCAACTTAGCAGCAGCAGCAGCAGCATGGGTCCCACCCAGGAGGACTGGCCCAGTGACTTTGTCCTCATTAGCATGAAAATATTGTACATGATTTTTAAGCTAATAATGCTGCACATCATGGGCTTCCCTGGTGGCTCAGATGGTAAACAAGCTGCCTGCAATGCGGAAAACCTGTGTTCAGTCTCTGGGATGGGAAGATCTCCTGGAGAATAGAATGGCTTCCCACTCCAGTATTCTTGCCTGGAGCATTCCATGGAGAGAGGAGCGTGATGGGCTACAGTCCATGAGGTCGCAAAGAGTTGGATACAACTGAGCAACTAACACTTTCACTTTCATTGCACACCGTAAAAAAAAAAAAAAAAAAAAGACAAACAGCAATCCAATAGTGAAAAACCAAACACATGGTCAAAACGTAATTGTGTGGTATTAAAAACATAGCTGAAAATAATGGAAGGTTTATTCAATATTTTACTGAAATCATATGGGAAATTTTTGGTTAAAAAATTGACTTATTTTTTCTTTACTGTATCAAACACATGGCTATTTTGAGCAAACCTTACCTCTGAAAATGACTATACAAAGAAAATTGTCAGAATGTGAATTTTTTTTTCCACAATGGGATATTGTAAAGAATGAACATTAAGGATTACAGTCCTAAACCATTCCACAACCCCAGTGGCGCAGAATGGGACTGTGGGATGTATCCACTTTTCTGTAGTCTATTTTAAGCACCCAAGTTTGATGATGAAGAAGTTAATGCAATTTCCAGTAGTGCCTAACTTACCCTCAGGGAGTGGCTCTTGCTGGGAGAACCTGGCTCATTATGGATTATTTTGTAGCATCAGTCATGCTATGAGATGACAGGACTTTATAAGACAAACATTATGGATCAACCTTCAGAGGCCAGAACCTCATGCAGGCAAAGATTCTCATTGGCAGAACAAAACTGAAAGCCCTTAATGAATTCTGTTACCGTGGCAGCATATTGTCAAATCATGCTCTAATAGCAAAAGAGCTGGAAAACCATACCAAGAAAGCAGCATGTCTTTTGGCAAGCTAGAGATCAGAGTTTGGTGTTGAGCTTCCAAACATTCTAAAGGAGAGAATTAACATCAGAGGAGGCCAAAAATCTCTGTGCAAACTCTCCAGGAGTTCGGGTATGAATCCTAGAGCAGCAACGTGAACCCAATTTGGGTTTGTTTTTTCTTCTTCTTCTTCTTTTCTTCCCCAGAAGTAATTAGATGTTAGTTGGCTTATTAATGAAGAGAACCCTCAAAGGGTACCAGGGACTACAGTCACATTTTAGGGAACACAGCTGTTTCTGAGTCAGTTCTTATACTATCAACCTCTGTAATTTAAGATGTGGCAGAATTTTAAGGCAATTAGCATAATATAAAGGTGATGAGATATTTTTGATTGCTTGGGAATGAGCCAGTATTTTATATTTTGTCTTGGGAAGATAAGTACATTATAATCTGTCTGATTTAATCATGTGGCTCATGTTGTAAATCACCTGAAATACTGGAAAATCAGAGATTTAAAAGATAAGTGAAACATTTGGGAGAATGAAGATATACAAGTTGTCTACCAAGTTCCATTTATTTATAGTATTTCTTTGAAGTACCTTTATTTTAGGCTTGTGTGTGCCAACCAGTTTTCCAAGACTTTGCCATGTATGTTGAAAACTTACCTGAAGCAGTGTCTGTTTCTCTCTTTCCTTTATTTTTACTCAAATCTGCTTATCTTCCATTTCCTTTTTATTTCCCAGAAAACTTACAGCTTCCCATGTCTCTCCACCCATTGTTTTTGAAATGAAAGGAAAACACATTGAAATGGAGAAATGATTTCAGACTTTGCTCCTTGAAAATCTAGAGTTTTCAGAGGTGATGTCTGAGCAGCAGTTGGGAAGGGAAAGCAGAGAGCAGACAGGGCTCAAGGGCTCTCGTTCCAACTTCAGGTTACAAACTGAATCTTATGTAAAGAAAGATTTGCATAGCACAAACATCTCAACCTTGATAGAACCTACAATGCTGTCACCTAAAGTAGACCTAGGGTTGAGCATTTGATGAAGGGAAAGTAGTCATACTGAATAATAAGAAGCATGTAGGTGTTTCATCTCATTATTACTCTTTCTTTTTTTTAATATAAATTTATTTATTTTAATTGGAGGCTAATTACTTTACAATAACCATCTTAAATGAAATCAGTATCTAAAAATCAGGCACTACTTATTTCCTCCCATTTAATACTAGCCTTTACTCTCCAAATAACTCTGGCAAGATTTAGTAGCTTTTGACATTTCAACAGGAGCAAAGCATGTTGTGGTTCAGATAGATTTCTATTCAGTTCAGTTCAGTTCAGTTCAGTTCAGTTGCTCAGTCGTGTCCAACTCTTTGCAACCACATGAACTGCAGAATGCCAGGCCTCCCTGTCCATCACCAACTCCTGGAGTTTACCCAAACTCATGTCCATTGAGTCGGCAATGCCATCCAACCATCTCATCCTCTGTCATCCCCTTCTCCTCCCACCCTCAATCTTTTCTAGCATCAGGGTCTTTTCCAATGAGTCAGTTAGTCACATCAGGTGGCCAAAGTACTGGAATTTCAGCTTCAGCACCTTCCAGTGAATATTCAGGACTGATCTCCTTTAGGATGGACTGGTTGGATCTCCTTGCTGTCCAAAGGATTCTCAAGAGTCTTCTCCAACACCACAGTTCAAAAGCATCAATTCTTCTGTGCCCAGCTTTTTTATAGTCCAACTCTCACATTCATATATGACTACTGGATTAGACAGACCTTTGATTAGTTTTGATTAGACAGACCTTTGTTGGCAAAGTAATGTCTGCTTTTGAGTATGCTGTCTAGGTTGGTCATAACATTTTTTTCAAGGATCAAGAGTCTTAATTTCATGGCTGCAGGCAAAATCTGCAGTGATTTTGGAGCCCCCCCAAAATAAAGCCTGTCACTGTTTCCAGCATTTTCCCATCTATTTGCCATGAAATGATGGGACCAGTTGCCATGAAGTTAGTTTTCTGAATGTTGAGCTTTAAGCCAGCTTTTTCACTCTCCTCTTTCACTTTCATCAAGAGGCTCTTTAGTTCTTCTTCACTTTCTGCCATAAGGATGGTGTCATCTGAATATCTGAGGTTATTGATATTTCTCCCGGCAATCTTGATTCCAGCTTGTGCTTCATCCAGTCCAGCATTTCACATAATGTATTCTGCATATAAGTTAAATAAGCAGGGTGACAGTATACAGCCTTGACATACTCCTTTCCCGATTTGGAATCAGTCTGCTGTTCCATGTCCAGTTCTGTTGCTTCTTGACCTCAATACAGATTGAGTAGGCTAATTTAAAAAATAGTATGAAAGGGTAAGGATGTAAATATATAGTGAAACAAGGAAGCTAAAAATTATTTTAAATGATATCTCTGTTGTCCCAAAGAAAGACTGTATATCTTAATAATTGCTGTGTCTATAAAGATTTCATATAAATAAATGTTATTTTTAATCATAAATATATTTTAACTAGCTATGGCTGTATCATTACCTGAAAATTATTCTTTATTTGTATGCATTATATTATAATTTATAAATTTAATTTTGAAATGAAAGAGCAAATTTATACCAATATATCTTAGAGATTTGTCCCACATTATTATAAATAGGGTTTTGACTTTATGGGCATGATGTCAAGATGCTAACACTTCCTAGCATAAACATTATAAAGCAAGGAGTTCCTGCATTATTAATTATTTGTATTCAACTTCTGCAAGTTTAACCTCAAGTTAACTGCTGTTGTATCACTTTTTTTGAATAAGGGATTTGATAGTAAATAATTTATTATTTATATTGTTATTTTCTTGAGGAAATAACTATTTCCCTAAACTATTGTTTAATTTGCTTATATAAAAGAAGCCTATCTCTTTTTTACTATAGAATTTTTAATACATTTTGAAAAAAAAAAACTTTTTTCTGAATCCAGGTGGTATGATTTCCTTTGTTTAAATTTCAGCATAGTAGAGAAGTATGTAAACAATGTTTTAGGTCAATACTGTATCAGCAGATTTTGATTAATTGGGGGAAAAAGCTTATCAAACAAAATAACACTTCCAATTTTGTATTAAATGTTACCTCTTTACTGTATAAAGCAAGATGCATTTTGGCAAGATAGAGGTTTTAGAACTAACATTGAGCATTCTATGGGGAAAAGATGTTAAAAGTTGACTTGTGTTCTTAGCAGTAACTGGAAAAGGAAAATATATTAAAATGGATAAACAGTTAAAGTGGAAATACATCATTACAATGGAATGATATTTAAGTCTAGATCAAGTTTCAATAGAATATATTTTTAAGTAGTTTTACAGAAATAAACATGCTCTTTTAAGATTAAACATTTATTTTTTTTAATGTATTTTCAGATTATTTTATTTGTGATTATATATGTCTAATTCAAACCATGTTATGGTTCTTTCTGTTTGGTAACATCCAACCATGAAAAGAAAAATTAATATTTAAGAACTAATTCAAAGAAAAAGCTTCTCCAGTAATCTTTGCCCCAGTGAGCTGAGTAATTTTTGTAAATTTTGCTTTTGGCCTGAGTGATTTAGATAATTACTCAAGTTCTTTCCTTCAGTTGAATATTCAGATACTACTCAACATCAAGCATATCACGAATGATTTATTTTTTCTTCATAAATTCATCAAATATTGAGTGCAATAGCGAACTTGTCCTGTGCATTTTCCCTTATATATAAGTCTAATTGTTCCCAAGTAGTCTCTCTAACTTGATGAGATCTTTCCTATTGTTATTTTCAACTTTGCTTGACAAATTAAGAAAGATGTGTTCAAAGAGAATTCTGGATAAGAAGGAATGCATAAGCCTGTCATGAGTATGTAACTCCAATTCACTCAATATAAACCAATGATCAAATTACCTATAAACATTGAGGGTGGGTGAGGGACATTAATACATTCTTTATTCCAACTAGGGACATTTTTGTTTTCTCTAATTGAAATTTTCTTTCAAAAGATTAATGTGATGCCAAG
This sequence comes from Oryx dammah, assembly GCF_014754425.2. Lineage (NCBI taxonomy): Eukaryota > Metazoa > Chordata > Mammalia > Artiodactyla > Bovidae > Oryx > Oryx dammah. The sequence goes on from NW_024070191.1 coordinate 10,769,270, forward strand.
TCATTTTTAATTTAAGATGTGTATTGAGAAATAATTTTCACTTGGCTTTTGTAGTTTTAATTCATGAAAAAAAACAAAATCACGTGGTAATAGTTATAATATTTTTTATTTATGAACAAAAATGATCTTATTAGCTATTATAATTTAAACTTTATTATATTTTAAATTAACATATTCTTGTTTTTGTAACTTTAACAGGCAATAACTTCAGGCTCTTGCGGTGGATATAGATTCTTGCTGCAAGGAAATAACAGTAAGTGCTTATGTAAATGCAATAATTTTTTTAAAAACTATGATATCTTAATATTTGCTTAAATGCATGAAAAATGTTAATATGATTATTTAACTTTATTATTTTTATAATTTTGATAAACTGTATTCACTCTAATGATACTTTATGTAGAATTTTAATAGATTAATGCCAAGTCATTTTAATAATGAGGAACCATGACTCATAGCCAAGTCTTTCCATTTTGTCCAGTGTGTTCATGACAGTATCACTATCCAAATTTTACTTGTGCATATATGACATGGATTATCTCTTTGATTAACTGATTTACCAAGATTATTTCTATGAACAATTTTTTGACGATCGGTTTTTAAATTTTGGATTGTGGGGCATTAGTTTTGCATTCATAAGTTCTCTCCAAGAAACTCAAATTTGTCTTTTGTAATGATATGTTTTAAATTGTTTCCATGCTAACCTGAGTCACTAACACTTGTATTCATCTCATAAAAAGCAAGAGAGGGACCTCCTTCTCCCCACTGGCATCAAATAGTAACATCTTGGTTCTCCTGCAATGTCATTTTCATAATGATTCAAATCTGTGTGTTTATTTCAAACATGGACATATGTAACTTTTGTTTTACCTGCCAGCCTGGGTTATCTTGTGCCCTCCTTTACATGAATGTAATTACTTGCGAAATAGCTCTATTCCAAATTGAATAGGAAAATATCAGCTTGCTGCAGGGTCTGTGCACATCCAGGAATTAAAGTAATTTAAGATATGAGGTTTTAAATGGAAACTGTATTTGTAAGAAGAAGACATAATTCATAATTCATTGCCAGAGGTATCCATTCAATGAAACTTTTAGAGGGACAGAAATACACTCCAAATTCTGAATTCTTAATTTTCTGAGTAGTTTGGATCCTGGTATCCTCTCCAGTCGGATAGCTTTCTAGTGTGTTGTGAAACCTCGGATATATCCTGGCTTTCATTTCCTTCCATTTCTTACTGATACTATTTCCTGGGGTGTCTTCTTGACTCTTCTTGACACTGGCTGTTTGCTGGTAATTCTGTCCGTTGATCTTCAATTTGACTTGTTATCCTCAGGCAATCGTGTCTTCCTTCAGTATGATGTGTCAAATGTTTGTTTGTTTGTTTTTTAACTTTTTATTTTGTATTGGGATGTAGCTGATTAACAGTGTTCTGATAGTTTCAGGTGACCAGCAGAGGGACTCAGCCCTACATATACATGTATCCATTCATCCCTAGTGTTGTTTCAATGATACTTATCAGATGCCTGCAAGTCTCTTTCAGAGATCTGCTATATTATATAAGAAATTATTTTCTATTTGGGGGATTCAAATTCACTTGTTTACTAATATAGTTTTAGATAAAGGCTTTGGTAAATAAACTATATTGATCTTTAGAAAGTGTTTGCTGCTACTAGCTCTACGATAGATTAAATGATTGGTAAAATAACTCAAAGTGTCAATATTTCTCTGTCTTACTGTGGATGAGGGAGAGATGAAAGGAAAAGAAAATGGCTTCTTAAATTAGAAGTCTGAGAATGTTCATTTTGTTATAACCAAAAAATCATCAGTAGTAGGACTGCATATTTTACAAATAATGTTATGAACCACTTAAAGACTGTTGTCCTTAGTCATTTCTAGTACTTTTTCATCTTTAAATTATGCTTATATACTTTCTAGGAACAACCAAGTATACATATGTATATAAATAAATATATTTATATGTAAATATGCATATATACACAGTCAACAAAATCATATTTTATTACAATTCCCAAATAGGAAACTTTGGATATGCATATAGAGTTTTATTTATCTTTAGCTCATTATAATTTTTATTTTATCTATAAATCATCAGTATCAGTCTGTTCTTATCTGTCATTTTTTTTTTAATACTTAACAGATTTTGTGTAGCTAGGTGTGTGGGCTCAGACACTGGGGAGAGTGGGAGGAAACATTAAGTTCCTGTCTTCTAGTTGTCTATAGGATGTTGGAAAAAACAGAAACATTTGACAATCATTTCAGTTCACTGTGGTGGGATTTGTGATCAAATTGGAATATACTGATTGGGAAGTAGAGAGGTGAATACTGTCCACTGGGGGGAGGAGGGTTGCACAGTGTTAGAATTGTGAATTTAGTTTTATTTGGGGCAAAAGGAGGATGATAGCCTAGGAAACAGCATTTCATTTAGCTCTCAGAAACTGCTCCAAAGAGATCAGGAAGAATGATTTTGGTGAAGGGGGAGTACATGCAATCAAGTCCCCCCCGCCTTTTTTTTTGCAAAAGTTTTCTGCTAGTCTCATAAAGGTTTTCTGCCAGTCATGAGGAGCAGATGTCTCCATGAAGGATTTTTGTGCTTTTCTAGATATGAGGAGATGCAAGAATTGGGTTCCTAAGATCACCTCCTGAAAATGTCTATCTCAAGACCTCTTCTGCCAAGTTTTTCCTAGAACACAGAATGCCTCATTTCTGATTTCCACTCCTTTCAGAGGGTGTTGAAAAGGAGCAGCTGCAGTGGCTCATATTTGATCCTCTTAGAGGTAGCTGGCAAGTGCTGATACGTAGGTGACGACACTCAGGTCATCCTGGAGGGCTGAGCCAGCGTCTTCTGGAGAAGGTATTTCTTGAACCACAGTGGGTATGTGTGTATGCTCCAAGGAGAGTGTATGGGATCGGGGGCAAGCGGCAAGGATTAGGAGGAAGAGGCCATAGGAACCATTTCAGACTCTATACAAAGGGAAGGGATATCTAAGCAATATGCAGCAGGATGAAGGAGTCATGAGGAACATTTTTACAGAATGAAAGTTGCAGTGTGGCAGGAAATGGGAGAACTAGAAAATAAAATCACATCTGTGACTGTGCTGAGGAGTTTGCATTTTATCTCATTTTTAGCCAAAAAACAAAAGGGAGCCCTGGTGAACTTCATAACAGTGAGGAACTTCGGAGTTATGTTTTGGAAATACCAGCAGAGCAGCGATTTTGAAGAAGGGTTCGGGGAGATGGAGAAGAAGCTGTCAAGGCAGAGATAGGAAAACCAGTTGGGAAGCTATACTAGGAGCTCCAAGAAATAAATGATGACAGACTCACCTAAGGAAGTGGTTTTGTGGGTAGAACATAGCCTTGAAAACATGAAGCTCTGGACAGTGGAGACCAGGTTATTTACTTGAGGTTATCTGGCCTGGGTGAAGAAGGAAACCTACATGATGGCTGTTGACTGGAGGCTCATGACCATGGGAGTGGGCTGAGAGAGAAGAGAAGCTCATTTTAAAATAAATAGTTGTGAGAACAGAAAGATTTAGTTCAGTTTAGGTGCTAGACTGTCTCTCCCTCCTTCCCTAAGAGGTACCAGAAGCCTTTATGGAGCCTAGTTCAGAACACAGATAGAACCAGCTGGTTGTAATGGTTATGACCACTGGCTCTATCTTCCGTATACTGTCCAGTATCAATTGCATGTGACTATTAAATTAATTCAGATTATAGATTTATTTCTTTAGTCACATTGATCATATTTCAGCTGTTTAATAGCCAAATATGGTGAACAGTTACCTCTTGGACAATATGTATGTTGCCAAAATCATATTGTACAATGCGGTTCTAGACTTTAAGAGCATTCGTAAAGACTATGGATTTTCAATCACAAAAGTAAATGCATAGCTAAATATATTTAACACGTTTACCTTTTAGAAGTAGAGAGACTTAATTATATTCTTATTCCATAACCAGTTATGTTGGTGAATAACATGTGAATATTAATAGAATGAGAAAATTTTACATCTTCTGATTTATAATTTGAGGATTTGTTTCTTCTCATCAGTGAAGGGCATAATCAAAAGGTGCCTGAGTTTAACAGAACTGACAAAAAAGCCCCTAGTAACAAATGAAAGGGATGCTGTAGAACAAGACAATTTTCTCAACATCTTCTTTATGCTTTTTCAGAATTTCAATTTCCATCTTTAAATTCATTAATACAATTAATTTGTGTTAGTTCTCATTGAAATATGGTGACATTTGGAATAATAGAATGTTATTAGAGAGAAATTTCCAGGGCTCAGTATGTGAACTGTATTTTACTACTCTTGACTCCTTAAAACGTATGAGACAGAAAAATCTAAAATATCAGCTGTTAATAACAGTGTTGCCAAATGAGGCAATATCTTATTTCTGAAGGAGATACACTTTGATCTTACAGGGAAACAAGTCTGTACTTCACTCTCTTAACTGAAGAAAAGTTTATCAGTGATTTTGTCTAATACAACTTTAACATTTTGAAATGAATTTGAATTCCACTCTTTCAAAAAAAGAGCTTTATGGTTGGTCTCCTTGACTACACATTTTTCTTCTTCCTGTGCAGCTTAATCCAAGTATTGTTTTTATCATATCACTTTAAAAAATAATGTTTTTAATTTTTAAAAATATTTATTTATTTATTTGCTCTGACCCTGAAGAATACAGTTTTGTCCTTGGCATTCAGAGCTCTTCCAACCTGTGTAAGTCTGCTCGAGCGCACACCCAGTCCCTTAAATTAAGTCACTGTTGCCACCCTCTCAGCTGTCCTCCACTGGACCAGGGCATTTTTCCTCCACCTGCCCACCTCATCCTTCTGTTTTCTCTGTCTTAGAACCCTTCACCTTCCTGGTACCTTTACCCAGATAGCTTTCGTCTCCAGCGGCTTAAATTCCACCCAATGTTCCTCACTTTTCACAAAGTTTATTAGTTTGCTCTATCTACATGGTCCCTTGGGACAACTCCTGAGATGAAATGAAATTATTAATAAAGACTTAAGTCTCTTAGTCTCCTCTCGGCTTGCCTGAGGGCAACTGTCTTGTAAGAGACTCTCTCAGTATTTATTGACCAAGAATTCAAAACACAGGTGCCTTAAACTGAATCCTTCCTTGATCAGCTCGCTGATCCACCCCAACTTTAGATACACTATGGATAGAATTAACAAAATATTGCTGTTCTTTTTCTGTTCAAGAATGCTGAGACAATGAATTTTCTTCCTTGAATCTCTAAAGTGTGCTAAGTCTCATAAAATTGGATACTCTGTATGTTTAAAGACCAGTCAATTCCTTAAATAATATTAATGTGTTCATGCAGTTACCTTTGAAAATAATATGGGTTTTGGTTTGCCAGCCTATAAATATTAAATTATTTGAAGTAACTAATAAGGTTTTGAGAATCTCAGTTACTTTATAAAAAAGCATTTCATTCAGTGAAAATGAGAAACAAGGTGTTTTATTTGCAGTTACTTTTAAACTGGTTTTTCAATTAAAGTTGACTGGAGAGACTTCACAGCTCATATCCGTATCTTGGGGAGGTCAGCTTTTGCGTTTAGAAAGAACTTGAGTAACATGATACTTACTTAGAGACCTTTATAAACAAAAATACATCCTTTAGCTACATGTTTTGTAGGAGAAATACAGGTGCTTGCAATTCCTAATGACTACTTCAGTGTTTTCTGAAAGTATACCTCGCTGGTGAAATCAACTATCCAGCTATCTCATACAAATAACTTGTTTTATGTGATTTTATCTCCCATGGTCACTTCAGGTATTAAGCAATCTTCATGGACCGGAGCCAAGCATAGCCAGGGTGTGACGGAGGAGTGACAGAAATCTTTGAAGCGATAAGAGAGTTTAACAGCCAGGGAATAAAACAACTGTTAGCTATTGAAAAGACTGAGGGATTTCCAAAATAGAAAGAGAGCAGCAGAGATAAACTGTGATTAGATTCAGTTACCTGAAATGTGACCCACGATGCAAATTTAGAAAATTAAACGACTCTAAGGTATATACGCAAAGTTGTGTTGTCTGTATTTGCCTACCCTATTTAAAGCTTGTTAATCACTTGTGTTCCTACCTCAAAATGACAACTACTGGTGTAGAAATTAACCTGATTCAATGTTTGTAAGAACTATACAAATTTGATTTTATCTTCATTAACTCAAAGTATAACCTTAAAGTGAAACCACTTTCTCCTCTACCCTCTCCCCAGGTACTGGTTCTTTTTAAATGCTCATTTGAGAGTTTGTTAATATATGTGCTTCAGTTTATTTGAATTAGAGAATTACGTAGTTTTAGTCCCTGAGAAGGAGGAAATTTTCCTCTACCCTTCTTCTAAATTCTTCTGGCTGGTTTAAGAATTAAATTGACATTAGACAGACTACCAGGAGGATATCACACAAAAGTTTAATAACATGTATACATGGGAGAGACATAGGAAAGCTAAGTAACTCACCAAAATGGTTGAAACTCTCACCTTAAATATCATTTTCAGTTAAAGACAAGAGAGAATTTTGTAGGTAGTGGTTCTGGGACCCTAAAAGGGAGGAAAGCAATTGATATGAAAATGGAAAAGCAAATGCTGGTGAACAGATGTTTACTGGGTCATGTACAGACCGTGGGACACAGACAGGAATTTTAACAAACACACTTTGCTAAGTTTTCCCCTGTTCACACACCTAACTACTCCTGTAGTTATCTGTAATGATAGCTCCCTTCTTGAAAGAGGTCCTCTGTCTATAATCTTTAGGTATTTACGGAGAAGATAAAACATTCTTCCTGAGTCTTTGGGGCCTTGCTTGTTCTCAGATCAAAATAATCCACATGCCAAAGAGATATTTGGGGTTTCCAAATTGTGTTCCCCTACAGTGGATTGCACCTGTATAAGCCATGAATGCAACAGAATTATAGGCAGGATAAGGCAGAATCTGTCTTTCATTAGAGTGGGCTGCTGATAAAATGCGAAATCAGGAATAAACCTTGCTTGGAGCTTCGTCGTCGGTCAAACCCAGGAAGTTCTAAGTAGAACAAGTAGGAGGAAAGATGGTCTCTGCTCCTTGGAATAGGAATGGAATGGGAAACAGTGTAGGCGGGCCATCTGCACTGCATCTGGGGGAGGAGCCAGTCCTCTGGAAACTTTATGGCTTCCCTACCTTGAGACAGGTTGGCTTTGCCTTCAGGCTGTATCCTTGATGGTTTTCTCAGTGTTCATGAGTGGTGTCAGCTAACTGTTGAGGCACATGGCTCTGATTTTAACTGACAGCATAAATCATTCTTATTCTATATACTTGTTAGGAAAATTGATCTTCTAATCACTACCACCTGTTTGAAGAGGAAAACCCAAAGAGGACAACCCAACAAAATAAATCAACTCTATTCATAGGGACCCATTCCTTTGGGTTAAAAACAAGTGAAACAAAACAACAGCAGCAATAAATTATTCTAGACAATGAGAAATCATCCTTTTGTGTATTCTTCTGCTCTCTACTCTCCAATACTCTTTGTGATGTATGCTTTGTCGTGGAAAAATTGTTCCATATGTATTTATAAGAAATAATTCAGTAAAACTGGATTCAGTATTTATTATATAGATATTTAAGAATAGAGGATTGGAGTCAGACCTATCTGGTTTTAAAGCTGATTAGTCTCTGCTAATTTCTAATAATGTAAACTTGGAAAAAATGAGTAAATTCTTAGATCCGCATATCACTTTCATATCAATAATAATCACTTATCTTAGTGGTTATAAGGGTGGAAATGAAGGTGTGTGTATCAGGTACTTGAGAACCAGTCAGTATACAGCAGGTCATCAACAAAACATGCATATGGGTGTTTCTGCAGCTATCAGGGGCATCGTTCACCAGAGAGAAATCACCATGAGGAAGTCCGCTTGAGTCTCATTCCCAGGAAGGGTGTTGAACTCCTGACCAGCTAGATCTGCTTGTAGTTTCGTTGATAGGTCAGCTTCAGCAACTTTATATGATTCCTTTTTGCTTGGCATCTGTGATGCACTGAGTCAAACATGTAACTCTCTTAAAGCAACAGTATACAATTTGGGGGTACTAAACTCATACCTGTTCTTATTTCTCCTATATGATTTTTCTTTAGATTATATATATCTAATTATCTATTTGATTATTTATATTTATATATAATATGATAGATTTTAAATTAATTATTTTGAAAAATGTTTTAAATTCTTTATAGGTTAGGAGTTGTGGATAAGTACTCATCTTCTGATTTCATGGCCGCAGTTTCTGTCCACAGTGAATTTTGAGCCCCAGAAAAAAAAATCTGTCACTGCTTCTGCTTTTTCCCCTGCTGTTTGCCATGAAGTGATGGGATCAGATGCCATGGTCTTAGATCTTTGAATGTTGAGTTTTAAGTCAGTTTTTTTCCTCTGCTCTTTCACCCTCATTAAGAGGCTCTTTAGTTCCTTGGCATTTTCTGCTATTAGGGTGGTATCATCTGCTTATCTGAAGTTTTTGATATTTCTCCCTAGTTACTAGATATATGATATGCTATATAGTAGAGAGTATATTGTTTTTTGACCCAAAATGCTGACAAAACTTAGCATGATATAATACAAATATAAAATTACTTAAAGTGGAACAAATAACAGGAGCAAGCACTGTTACATCCTAAGTTTTAAAATAATCTTTTATGCTGTATTTTATTTTGCTGATACACCTCAGTTGTCTTTTGAATTGATGAAAGAAACTTATTTCACTGTGTGACTAGTCTCTGAGACTCAATTTCTTTACACTTAAAAATAATACTTGTTTTTGGTACTCTCAAGCTCTATTACACTAAATTTAAACCTTATTAGTCTTGGGCCATACAAAATGTGTTTGTGCTTTAATATATCTATTATGTACATATTTTAAAGACAATGGGAATGTTCTTCAAAAATGTATGTTTCTGGAAGGTTTTGAAAAATTTAAGTATATAATTAGTTTACACTTAACTACCTTTCCATGAACAAAGTTTGCAGGCATACTGAATCAAGGTGTAGAAGATATTATAAAGAATCTTTAATATTCTCTCATTAGCTTGTGTAATGCTATTTTTAAAAATTGTATTTGAAATAACATTTATATACAAATTTGCTAGATATGTTTTTTTTTAATTTGTTAAAATAGACATGCAAGGTTACAACTTTAATTGCTGTATTTCAAAATTCATGAGAAATTTAGATTTATTTTTAAATTAAATATTTCATTACTGTCCAGCTTCCAAAAAGAATATATAGTCTAAACTTGGGTGATAATTTTGGGCATTCTTGTTCTAATTATAAGTAAGATACAAGAGCAATAATGCAACTAAAAATAACAAATCTGGAATAATCTAGACAGACATGTGCTTGCAAGTGCAATACTGTTTTCAAAACAAAGTGTGAAAAAAGGTTTGATGATGCAAATTTGTTAGTAAATTTGGAGTTAGTAAAAATGGAGTAAATTTGTTAGTATTTACTAGTCATGAGCTGTAGTTTTTACAAGAGTACATCAGCACAAGCTCTGTCAGAAAAGAGCTGGAGAAAGTCATAATCAATCTGTTATTTTGCATCACCCAAGAGAGATGACAGATCTGTAATAGTTTTCTTTACACCTGGTTTAAGACACAAATAAATGTATGTATCACTTTAGTGATAATAGAAACTGACTTTGTGACCTCACATAATCTTTCAAGGATATTTTCATGGAAGGCTGGGAAATTGCAATGTTAATGTAGAATGGGTTAAATTTGCCACATTTCTTTTATTCATTTTCAGAAGATGGATTCAGTTATGCTGTTTTACATTCTAATTTAAATGTTTGCTTGAGAATGAGGTCCTGGCATTGGAATGTTTCATACCCTATGTGAAATTTGGCTGTCTTCTCTATCAGCTTGACCTTCCGCTATTCTGTATATTTACTGGTGGACATCTCACCTGTTTCTCTTAGTTTAGTAAAGCTATAAATAGGAAGAAGTAGAAAGGTTAGCCAATCAAAATGCAGAATACAGATAAAGGTCAGGATGGTAGGGCATGCAATTCTAATTCCCAATATATATCAGACAATAAAAATCTGACACCTCATTCTTCTGGCAAAAACTGTAATAACAGAATTGAAAATACTGTGCGAATTATTTTTTCATACAAGACTGTAGAGTTGAAATAGAGTAATAGTATTTGTCCATTTTCATTAAACTTTTAGAATTATACTCTGATGCTTATGAAAAAGGAAGCTATGCATACAGAATAGAAACACAACAAATGTGTATCTGAAAGTTCCAGATTTTTACATATTTTCTCTTTACTCATTTCTGAATTATAGTTTGAATTATATGTAGGCAAAGTAAAGTGTAGATAATTCATAAAGACTTAGAAATCCAAAATTTGAAATAAATGATGGCAAACACTGTTGATAACTTATTAAGTTAATTGTTCTTTTCACTTAAGTTATAGTATTTACACATAGTTGCTGGCATTTGTGTGAAAATTGTGGGATATATGAGTCTGAATAACAGCTTCCCAAAAGATACGTGTAACTTGCTGTCTGGAATCTGTGATCATTACCTTATATGGAAATAAAGGAGACTTTGTAGTACTATTAAAGGTACTATTTAATTAAAGTTCTTAGGATGAGAAGGTTACCCTAATTATCCAGGGTAATTACCCTAAATTCCACCAGTTGTGTCCTTATCAAGGAAGGTAGAAGGAGCATTTACAAACATAAGGAGAAAAAGGCAGTGTGACCTTGGAGGCAGAGATTGAAGTGATATGGCCATGAGCCAAGGAATGCCAGGAACTGCCAGAAGCTGGAAGAGGCAAGAAATATATTACCCTTTAGCATCTGAAGGGAGTGTGGCTCTGCCAGTACTTTGATCCTGGTCCAGTGAAACTAATTTCAGATTTTTGACCACCAGAATTATAAAAAACTAGATATATGTTATTTTAAGCCACTAAGTTTCTGGTAATTTGTTACAGCAACCATGGGAAATTAATACAGAGGACATTTGCAGTAAAAGAGTAAAGGTCTGGGAACATTTTTGCTTAAAGCAATGTTCCTTTTAAGGGAATGAAGAGAGGGATTTATCGGAGTTTATAGGTAAGAGTATGGTCTTGCTAGGTGGCATAGTAGTATAAAACTCCACTGTCAATACAGGAGACACAAGAGACTCAGCTTTGATCCCTGGGTTGGAACAATCCCCTCGAGCAGGAAATGGCAAACCGCTCCAGTATTCTTGCCTGGAAAATCCTATGGACAGAGGAGCCTGAAGGGCTATAGTCCATGGGGCTATAAAGAGTTGGACATGACTGAGTATGCACCTACCCATGGATTAGAGTCATAACTAATCCAAGCATCAATTCAAACTCAAACATCTCAGCTCATCTTAATATGTAGTAGCTGATCAGATAAGTCAGCTGTTATCTAAGAGTACAGTACCTTAAGGCTCACTAATCAATTTGTATAGAGAAATAAGTCCTGTGTATGAAATGAAGGGTCCTGGTTGGCTTATAGAGAAAGCTTCTTGCTTCTTAATTTCTTCAAGTGTTTAAATAAGGGGAAGAGTGCTATATCGAAAATCTTTTCCAGTAATTCAGGCTATCTATTGTGAAGGATAAAGGTCAGGATCTGAAAAATATCAGAATCTGGGTATGGTTAAGGATGATAAGCCTGTTGGTATACTTTTCTAAGGACAATGAAGAATATGAAACTGGACACCAGGAATATGAAAGTTCAGAACACTCATTATGGGAATAAGGGTAAGATGGGTGGGAAAGTGCCTAAAACACAATTTTACAGTATTTTTAAAACATGCCCTATCACTCTTCTTGTCCATATGCCTTAGAGGTTATTTAAAACTTGAAATTGAGTGACATTCCCGAATGTTAAGAGATGAGATACAGAGTAACCATGGGCAGATTCCAGCCCTTGAGAAAAGGGAAAAAAGGAGTCACTGCAAGGAGAATAAGATAAAGAGACCAGAGACCCAGGGGCCAAACCGGACTATCAGAGCGTCCTGGAAATAGAATTGGAAAAGCATTTCAAGGAGGAGGGGTAGATCACTTGCCCGAAGCTGTTAGATCAAGTAAATAAGAACTGAAAATTCGCCCTTGATTTTAGTAAAAAGGTGTGGAAGGCGGGTTATCCCTCACAATAAACAGTTTCAACAGAGTCATCTGACTGTTAAGTTACTTTGTCATTAAAAAAAAAAATCATTTCTGAAGTATTTATACAAACTGATTCTATACATTTAATAAATACTCTATGGGGTTAAATACATTTTGTTGGTTGCTCTAACATATATGTGTTATATGTGTTATATGTGTTATATGTTTTATATGTTTTTTTCTCCACCTGGGCCTGCCCTATGCAAATTGGGCTTAGCCAGGAGTGCTGTTTGTTCTACCTGAAGTCTTCACTCTGGTCCTCGGAACCTCCTTTGACCTTCCTTGTTTTTTAGCCACCACTATTTTGGACTTCTTTTCCCTATTCTACCTACCTAACACTCCCCTCTCAAGAGATGGGAGACTCAATTCTTTGGGAATAAGGGCGTTGAGGTCTTTCTGGCTACTTCCTGCTGAACTGGGATGGTGAAGGGTATTGGGTCTCCCCCTCTTGCTAGTCTCAAACCTCAGCGTCCTTATAGCGGTGTCCATAGAAGGGTGTGTGATATTTTCCGTGGTCAGCTGTAGTTTTATGTCTTTGTTGAACTGGCACTGCATGTTGTAGCTTGTTGACCTGGGCAGAGACAGAACAGGTTAGACAATTGACAGTACATGGAATAATCATAAGCATCATCAATATAGCCTAACAAGGACTAGTAGGGCCATTAGTCATTTTTAAATTCACATCACCAGGATGGCTCAAGTCCCTCCTTGTTCAGGGATCAGAAGATCTATCTCCTGTCTGTTTTGGAGTACAATCTCTGCCAAGCTGTGTTGGCTCTTTAGAGTTATCCTGAGAAATCTTATCCCCAGAAACTAGATTTTGGGGATGTTCATTAGAATGGCACTCATTGGTAGTCCTGAATAGGTATCTGAGATCTCCCAGGGGCTCACAGGTGTATTGAGTGTCCCCTTCTGTCATCTTCCATGGCTTGACTCATGAGTAGTGAATCCAGGAGTCATGTCCTGGTACCTTGACTGCTGTGGGGGTAGAAAGTATTACAAGGTAGGGGCCCTTCCATGTGGGCTGGAGTTGAGCTTTTGGAGACCCATCTTTTCAGACTTTAATTAGGCCTTGAGTTCCTGGAGCATATAGTGATGACTCCTTAGAATCTTTTGGGTCCTGGTTTATACCCCACAAGTGTATATCCTGTTGGAATTGCCCAATGGCCATGGTATAAGACCAGAGGGTCTGAACCTCTGGATCTAGGAAGAGGTCATTGACATAAACAAAAGGTCTCCCATATAGCATCTCAAAAGGACTAAGACCAAGCTGTTCCTTAGGGGCAATGCAGGTGTAGAGGAGAGCTATTGGTAAAGCCTCCTTCCATCCCAGGGAGGTCTCCTGGGTTATCTTTTTTATCGGTGATTTTAAGAATTGATTGGCTCTTTCTACTTTTCCCAAAGATTGAGGCCTCCAGGCACAATGGAGATAATAAGTAATCCCCAATGCTTTTGAGACCCCTTGGGTGACCTTGGAAGTAAATGATGTCCCATTGTTACTTTGTAATGACCTGGGCAGACCAAATCTTGGAATGATTTCATGGAGCAGTTTTTTTTACCACCTCCTCAGCCTTCTCAGTCTGAGGAAAGCCTTCAATCCATCCTGTGAATGTATCTATCATGACTAATAGGTATTTATACCCATGAGAAACTGACATCTGGATGAAATCCATCTGCCGGTCTTCTCCTGGGTAGGCCCACGTTGTTGGATGGGCTGGGACAGCTGAGGTCTTCAAGCTCCTTGGGGGTTGTTTAATTGGCAAATGGGACAAGAGGAGACCACCTGTCTTATAGTTGTTTGGAAGCCTGTTCCTCTGAAGGACCTTTCTAGTAATCTTTGGAGGGCCTTTTCTCCTAAATGAGTAGTGGCATGTAGTGAGTTAACCAACTCCCATTGGAGGTTCCCAGGCAGAAAAAGGAGTCCCTCCTTTTGGAACCACTCCATATGATTTTCTTGAAAGCCCTCGCTCTTAGCCTTAAGAGTCTCACCTTCAGTATATGAAGGAGTTTCTGGCAAATTAGTCTGTGGAACTAAGGTGGCAACCCCTAATAGAACATGGTTCTGTAATGCTGCTCTCCTAGCTGCCTGATCAGCTGCTTGGTTCCCTCGTGCCACTTCTGTGCTCCCTTTTTGGTGTCCTTTACAGTGGGAGACTGAAACCTCAGTGGGCAGATGGACTGCCTCTAAGAGTCGAAGAATCTGATCACCATATTTGAATGGGGACCCTCGGGTGGTCAAGTGGCCCCTTTCTTTCCAAATAGCCGCATGTGCATGTAGCACCAGAAAGGCATACCTGGAATCAGTGTAAATGGCTATTCTTTTTCCTTTTCCCAGCTCTAAAGCTTGAGTCAGGGCTATGAGCTCTGCTAATTGGGCTGAAGTACCTGGTGGCAGAGGCTTAGCCTCTATGGTCTCAAAATTGGAGACTACTGCATACCCGGCTTTTCTTTTTCCATCCAAGACAAAGCCGCTTCCATCAGTGTACCAGATTTCCTCAGGATTGGCCAGAGGATCTTCTGACAATCCCTCTCAGGGTTTTGTCCAGTGGTCCAAGGTTTCTAGACAAGAGTGAAAGGGGAGAGAGCCCTCAGGGGTAGGCAGGAGGGTGGCTGGGTTAAGAACCTCACAAGGGAATATAGTGAGGCCTGGATTTTCCATCAGCATTACTTAATATCTGAGGATTCTTTGATCAGACATCCATAAATGGCCTCTCCCATTTAGGAGTTGTTTTACTTGGTGGCTGGTAAAAATAGTTAGTTTGCCCCCAAAGGAGAGTTTTAAAGCATCTTCTATCATGATTGCAATAGCTGCAAGATTTCAAAGGCAGGGGGGCCAACCTCAGGTAGTTGGATCGAGCCTCTTGGATAAGTAAGCTACAGGCTGGGGCTCAGATCCCAGCCTTTGAGTTAACACTCCCAAGGCTATTCCCTCTCTTTCATGGACATAAAGTTGGAATGCTTTTTCTGGGTCTGGCAATCTCAAAGCAGGTGCCTGAGTTAAGGCCTGTTTAAGTGTAGCCTCTGCCTTCTTTTGAGGAGTTCCCCACATCAGTGGGATTGAATCATCTCGTCCCTTTAAGCTTTCATATAAGAACTGGACAA
The DNA here is from genome assembly GCF_014754425.2 of Oryx dammah. NCBI lineage: Eukaryota > Metazoa > Chordata > Mammalia > Artiodactyla > Bovidae > Oryx > Oryx dammah. The sequence continues at coordinate 10,784,565 of NW_024070191.1, forward strand.
TTAGACCATAGTTGGGTATCCAGATTCTACAATATCCAGTTAGCCCCAGGAAAGCTTGCAATTGTTTTTGAGTTGTGGGGGAGAGCAACTGGAGGATTCCTTGTACCCGATCAGAGGACAGCCTCCTGGACCCATGTGTAATCTGAATTCCCAGGTAAGTGACCTTTGTCTCGACCATCTGTGCCTTAGCATGGGAGACTTTATATCCCCTTTCTGCCAAGAAGTTTAGAATCTGAATTGCATGTTGTTGGGCACTTTTCTCATCTGGAGAGCAGATTAGTAGGTCATCTATGTATTATAATATTTTTCCATTAGGCCCCAGGTCCAGATCTAGGAAATCCTGGCTAAGGGCCTGTCCAAACAGGTGGGGGCTATCTCTGAACCCGTGAGGTAATACTGTCCAAATCATCTGTTGGTGTTTTTCTCCTGGGGCCTCCCACTCAAAGGCAAAAAGATATTGGGATTCTTTAGCCAGTGGTATGCAAAAAAAATGCATCTTTGAGGTCCAAGACTGGATCTCACTTGGCACTTGGCACTTGGCACTGGGTGGGATTTCTCCCAAGATTACATAGGGGTTGGGTGCTGCGGGATGGAAGGGGACTACAGCTTCATTTATGACCCGGAGATCTTGAACCAGTCGCCAGGTTCTGTCTTTTTTCTTTACTAAGAGGATTGCGGTGTTACATGGTGAACTGGTGGGGACCAATAGCCCACAAGCAAGGAATTTATTATTAAAGGCTGTAGTCCCTCCCGAGGTATTGTTTCTGGTTAGGAAACCAAGTGGGATCTCAGAGGACAATGATGACCAGTTCAGCTTGGTGGGCTTGTCCAGGAATCCCCTGGTCCCACACCTGGGGGTTAATTTTGTCTTCCCATAGTTTTTGGTCCCTCTCTATTGAAGGTGTAATGGGTTCCTCAATAGTGACCAGGAGCTATAGAGCTCTAGGGGCTGAAAAATTTCCCATCACAAGCATGGTCCCCAGTTTATTGAGTATATCTCTTCCCAATAAGGGAGTAGGACACTCAGGGACCACCAGAAACTGGTGGGAAAATATTTGTCCATCCCAGCAACAAAGAAGTGCTCAGGTGAATCTTTTAGTAGTTGCTTTTCCTGTAGCACCCGAAATGGTACAGGTTTGGGAGGAGAAGGCTCCGGAGTAGGAGATCAAGATGGAGTAGGTAGCCCCTGTGTCAACCAAGAAATTCTCGGACCTACCTGCCACATCCAGTTGCACCCTTGGCTCCAGCCCCGTGATGGTTATCTGTGACAGGTGGGCTGGCTGGAGTGGGCCGCTTTAGTCCTCTTGAACCATCGTGAGGGTAGGCTTGGTGCTTGACCTTGAGGCTCTTGGGTCCCCAGGGCAGAGTGCCACCCAATGTCCCAGTTGATGGCATTTGTGGCAAGCCCTTCTAGGAGACTTATCACGGTTTGGACACTCTTTGGCCCAATGCCCAGCCTGTCTACATATCAGGCATTTGTCTCCTGCCTTGTCCTTCAAGGACTCAGAGTTTGCCATAGGGCTTCTCTGGAGGGCGGCCAGCATCTGAGCATGCCTTGTCTCTTTCTTTCTCTCCTTCTTCTGGGCCTTGGCTTCCTTCTCCTGTTTTCTGTTATAAAAGGTACTGGTGGCTGTCTGGACCATCTCATCTAAAGAGGCAGCAGGGTCCTGCTGTTGTAGCTGTTGTAACTTAATTCTGATATCTGATGCACATTGGGACAGGAATTTGTCCTTTAAAATCACCTGTTCCTCGTAAGAGTCTAAGTCCAGATTGGTAAACTTTTGGAGTGCCTATTTTAGCCTTTACAAAAAGGCAATGGGGTTCTCATTGGGCTCCTGAGTTATTACTGAGACTGGGCACAGTCCCATAAGTAATAGGCTTCCTTCTGTTTCCATGGGTGGACTTCCTTAGGGGTGAGTCTTCTTGAAATTTATCCTACCCAGAACTGTTGCAACCTGAGAGCCAGGTGTCCCCAGGTCAGGGTCCAGATCCCCAAGCAGGCTGAGGTGTGACAGCCTCCTAGAGATCAAATCTGGCCTCCCGAGAATTGGGTCCCTGGGCTGGTCGAGGCGTGATGACCTCCTGGGACCCCTGGGACTGGCAGATCCCCGAGCAGGTTGAGGCTTGACAACCTTTTGAGGACCAGATCCCTAGGCAGGTCAAGGTGTGATGACCTCCTGGGACCCCGGACTGGAGTTTGGGCATCCTCAAGGTCTCTAGCATGACCAGTGCTGGGTAGAATTAAGGGGTTTGTAACTCATTGCTAGTTTCCCACCGTGGACGGGAATAGATATGATGTAAGCTCATCCTACCTAGTACTGTTGCAACCTGAGAGCCAGGTGTCCCCGGGTCAGAGTGGAGATCCCCAGGCAGGCTGAGGTGTGACAGCCTCCTAGAGATCAAATCTCCCGGGCAGGTCGAGGTGTGATGACCTCCTGGGACCCCGGGACTAGCGGATCCCAGAGCAGGATGAGGTGTGACAATCTTTCGAGAATCAGACCCCTAGGCAGGTCAAGGCGTGATGACCTCCTGGGACCCCGGACTGGAGTTGGGCATCCCCAAGATCTCCAGTGTGACCAGTACTGAGTAGGATTAGGGGATTTGGATATTATAGAGTATTTCCCTCCCAAGGCCAGCTATTTTCTGGATGTCTCTCCAGAAGATTGTAGAGGCAACCTTGTGGGTCTGGATGGGGCTCAGGTAAAGAGCATGAAACAGGAGGGAAGGGGGCAGAGCACAACCTTTGAAAGAATGACATAGCACAAGGGTATAATGTAAACCATTTAAAATCAATTGGGTCCAAGATGACAAGTCAAATTCAAGTAAACCTTAATCCTCAATCTATAATCGAACAGACACACCCAGTGGTGGCAGGACAGCTCTAAGGCAGGTCAAAAGAGGGAGGAGTGGGTGGTTCCCCAATGGTAGGGATGATCCTCCCACTCATAGCATATGAATTCCACCTCCTCATAAAACCTCAGTTCAGTTCAGTTCAATCACTCAGTCGTCTCCAACTCTTTGAGACCCCATGAATTGCAGCACGCCAGGCCTCCCTGTCCATCACCAACTCCCAAAGTTGACTCAGGCTCACGTCCATCGAGTCAGTGACTCCATCCAGACATTTCATCCTCTATCGTCCCCTTCTCCTCCTGCCCCCAATCCCTCCCAGCATCAGAGTCTTTTCCAATGAGTCAACTCTTTGCATCAGGTGGCCAAAGTACTGGAGTTTCAACTTTAGCATCATTCCTTCCAAAGAAATCCCAGGAGTGATCTCCTTCAGAATGGACTGGTTGGATCTCCTTGCAGTCCAAGGGACTCTCAAGAGTCTTCTCCAACACCACAGTTCAAAAGCATCAATTCGTTGGCGCTCAGCCTTCTTCACAGTCCAACTCTCACATCCATACATGACCACAGGAAAAACCATAGCCTTGACTAGACGGACCTTAGTCGGCAAAGTAATGTCTCTGCTTTTGAATATGCTATCTAGGTTGGTCATAACTTTTCTTCCAAGAAGTAAGCGTCTTTTAATTTCATGGCTGCAGTCACCATCTGCAGTGATTTTGGAGCCCCAAAAAATAAAGTCTGACACTGTTTCCACTGTTTCCCCATCTATTTCCCATGAAGTGATGGGACCAGATGCTATGATCTTTGTTTTCTGAATGTTGAGCTTTAAGCCAGCTTTTTCACTCTCCTCTTTCACTTTCATCAAGAGGCTTTTGAGTTCCTCTTCACTTTCTGCCATAAGGGTGGTGTCATCTGCATATCTGAGGTTATTGATATTTCTCCCAGCAATCTTGATTCCAGCTTGTGTTTCTTCCCGTCCAGCGTTTCTCATGATGTACTCTGCATAGAAGCTAAATAAGCAGGGTGACAATATACAGCCTTCACGTACTCCTTTTCCTATTTGGAACCAGTCTGTTGTTCCATGTCGAGTTCTACCTATTGCTTCCTGACCTGCATACAGATTTCTCAAGAGGCAGGTCAGGTGGTCTGGTATTCCCATCTCTCTCAGAATTTTCCACAGTTTATTATGATCCACACAGTCAAAGGCTTTGGCATAGTCAATAAAGCAGAAATAGATGTTTTTCTGGAACTCTCTTGCTTTTTCCATGATCCAGTGGATGTTGGCAATTTGATCTCTGGTTCCTCTGCCTTTTCTAATACCAGCTTGAATATCAGGAAGTTCATGTTTCACATATTGTTGAAGCCTGGCTTGGAGAATTTTGAGCATTACTTTACTAGCATGTGATATGAGTGCAATTGTGCGGTAGTTTGAGCATTCTTTGGCATTGCCTTTCTTTGGGATTGGAATGGACACTGACCTTTTCCAGTCCTGTGGCCACTGCTGAGTTTTCCAAATTTGCTGGCATATTGAGTGCAGCACTTTCACAGCATCATCTTCCAGGATTTGAAATAGCTCCACTGGAATTCCATCACCTCCACTAGCTTTGTTCGTAGTGATGCTTTCTAAGGCCCACTTGACTTCACATTTCAGGATGTCTGGCTCTAGATGAGTGATAAAACCATCATGATTATCCAGGTTTGGAAGATCTTTTTTGTATAGTTCTTCTGTGTATTCTTGCCACCTCTTCTTAATATCTTCTGCTTCTGTTAGGTCCATATCATTTCTGTCCTTTATCGAGCCCATCTTTGCATGAAATGTTCCCTTGGTATCTCTAATTTTCTTGAAGAGATCTCTAGTCTTCCCCATTCTGTTGTTTTCCTCTATTGCTTTGCATTGATCACTGAAGAAGGCTTTCTTTTCTCTTCTTGCTATTCTCTGGAACTCTGCATTCTGATACTTATATCTTTCCTTTTCTCCTTTGCTTTTTGCTTCTCTTCTTTTCACAGCTTTTTGTAAGGCCTCCCCAGATAGCCATTATGCTTTTTTGCATTTCTTTTCCATGGGGATGGTCTTGATCCATGTCTCCTGTACAATGTCATGAACCTCATTCCATACTTCATCAGGTACTCTATCTATCAGATCTAGGCCCTTAAATCTGTTTCTTACTTCCACTATATAATCATAATGCATTTGATTTAGGTCATACCTGAATGATCTAGTGGTTTTCCCTACTTTCTTCAATTTAAGTCTGAATTTGGCGATAAGGAGTTCATGATCTGAGCCACAGTCAGCTCCCGGTCTTTCTTTTTGCTGACTGTGTAGAGTTCTCCATCTTTGGCTGCAACGAATATAATCAATCTGACTTTGGTGTTGACCATCTGGTGATGTCCATGTGTAGAGTCTTCTCTTGTGTTGTTGGAAAAGGGTGTTTGCTATGACCAGTGCATTTTCTTGGCAAAACTCTATTAGTCTTTGCCCTGCTTCATTCCGCATTCCAAGGCCAAATTTGCCTGTTACTCCAGGTGTTTCTTGACTTCCTACTTTTGCATTCCAGTCCCCTATAATGAAAAGGACATTTTTGGGTTATATTAGTTATACAAGGTCTTGTAGGTCTTCATAGAACCCATCAACTTCAGCTACTTCAGCATTTACTGGTTGGGGCATAGACTTGGATTACCGTGATATTGAATGGTGTGCCTTGGAAACGAACAGAGATCATTCTGTCATTTTTGAGATTGCATCCAAGTACTGCATTTCGGACTCTTTTGTTGATCGTGATGGCTACTCCATTTCTTCTGAGGGATTCCTGCTCGCAGTAGTAGATATAATGGTCATCTGAGTTAAATTCACCCATTCCAGTCCATTTTAGTTTGCTGATTCCTAGAATGTTGATGTTCACTCTTGCCATCTCTTGTTTGACCACTTATAATTTGCCTTGATTCATGGACCTGACATTCCAGGTTCCTATGCAATATTGTTCTTTACAGCATCAGACTTTGTTTCTATCACCAGTCACATCCATAGCTGGGTATTGTTTTTGCTTTGGCTCCATCCCTTCATTCTTTCTAGAGTTATTTCTCCACTGATCTCTAGTAGCATATTGGGCACCTACTGACCTGGGGAGTTCCTCATTCAGTATTCTATTATTTTGCCTTTTCAGACTGTTCATGGGGTTCACAAGGCAAGAATACTGAAGTGGTTTGCCATTCCCTTGTCCGGTGGAACACATTCTGTCAGACCTCTCCACCATGACCCGCCCGTCTTAGGTTGCGAGGACCTCTTACCTTAACCGGAGGTCTTCTGGTATCTGAGACTGGGCTGTGTGACCTTTCTGCTGAGTTTGTTTTTCGCTGTCCCAGTTTCCAGTACGATTGGCCTTCCCCTGCGCTGGGTTTCTTCGCCTTCCTCTTCTAGCGTGGGAGCTTTGCTGAATTGAGCTCCTGCTGTGCTTGGCCTCTTCTGCGTGGAGGTTGTTTCAGCCAGGTTAAACCCAAGTCACGGCACCATAGATGTCACGCGAGTGTATGTTCCTCGGTTTTTTGTCTCATCACAACAAAGATTTGGAGCGATGGACATTAAAGCCCTCGGCACGTCACAGCTCTCAGGTCTTGGATAAACCGTGTTATTGCTCTTAGGCAAATCAGTGTTACAGATCTATTTTATTTAGAAGATAGCAGGAGAATCCATCCTCGAAGCGTGAGGGCATGCCAACCCAAAGACTTGAAGAGAAGAGAGTGGAGGAGCATGTGGGGGAGGGAGGAGAAAGAGGGAGAGAGACAGAAAGAGTGCACACACGTGGGAGAGAAAGAGAGAGAAAAGGTGCTTTGGCTCCTCCTTTTATACGTTTTTTCCTCCACCTGGGCCTGCCCTATGCAAATTGGGCTTAGCCAGGAGTGCTGTTTGTTCTACCTGAAGTCTTCACTCTGGTCCTCGGACCTTCCTTTGACCTTCCTTGTTTTTTAGCCACCACTCTTTTGGACTCCTTTTCCCTATTTTACCTACCTAACAATGTGTATACATATGTATAGGTGTGTATATATACATATATATATGTATATGTAACTCCCAATTATTTTTATTGTTAAAATCAATACTTAAGAGTAAAAGAGAGAATACAAAGAGGAAGAAAAAAAAACATAGTTACTCCAGATAACTTTTCTATGGTAATGAGAATGGTTTTATACAAAGAAAATTTAAAGGAACTAATAATGCTGAAGAGGTGATGGGGGAGAGTTGCTGGAGGAAGTCTTGGAGAACAAGGGCAAGATGGAAGGTACATGTGTGGAGAGTTGACTACAGATAAGGGAAGACACATCAGTTCTTTAGATATGTTCATTACCAGGAGTTCAAGAAAGAGTGGGCGGAGTTATGGTGATCCTAGAAGCTAAAATATTCAAGGAACAAAGGAGAGGGACCCAAATATTGATGAACAATCCCAACCAAGAGGGTAGAGGTGGAGTTGTGTGGTGACATAAGATTCTAACTTACATTTTTCAGGAAGAAAGAAGGAAGCATGGTTTGCAAATTTTCAATGAACAAAAGACACGCAGCTCCCTTAGAAGCTAGTGATACAAGGTATGCAGGGGCCAAGGAGTACTGTACTCACACTGCAACCTCAGAGGACTTCCAGGGAAGTGGTGTCTACAGGGAAGAGCAGGAGAGGGAAGAGAATGATCAGAGAAGATGAGGACGGAGCAGGGTATTTTAACAATAATTGACCATGCGTTCCAGAGGGCTCACTGGAAGAGTTTGTGGAGTTGGAGAGTAGCGGTGGACGAGGTTGACTAGAGAGGATGAACGTGAACCAGGTGACCAGGGCTTGCTTTGACCAAGTGAGGAATAGAAGGCAGGATGAGGTCCGTGCTCTTGTGCTAGGGCCATTTGTAGTGGCAAAGCTGTGAGTGATGTGACCGAAAGGAGAGTTGGGGGCCTAACGTGGAGACAGGGTTCTGGGTTCCCGCATTTCTTGCTTGGAAAATCTCCACAAGGGTCATCATGCTCTGAACTTGCAGGACCGCTAGAACAACCCTATTATCTACCACTAACCTGGAAGTGGAGGCCAACAAAAGATTCCTGTGCCTCAAATTTCAGAGGCTCTACTCAGTCCCTATTTATTAAAAAAAAAAAGGGGGGGGGTGCAGGAGGGCATTTAAATATGAAGTCATTGAGACACATCCTCATCAATCCTACATTAGGGCCATGAAACCGCTAAAGGCAGGCATGACAATGTGATTCATAGAATAAATTTTAAGAGGTTATATATTTATCCAACTCATCAGGGCTGTAGCTAAACCAGTTCAGGCCATTGTATTTCCTTGTGTACTGACTATAAATTATCTTCTTTATGGCTAAGACTGCTTAAGAATTAACGTGCATAGTGCATAGGGATATAGCTAAATGTGCAACTTTTCCCAGTAAGAATAAGAGGCACATTTAAGACATTCTTTTGAAACACAGCACTTCTATTGAGAAAGTTGTTTTAAAAATCTCTATTTTATCTTTACTATTCCACTTAGAGGGATTCTGTGGTTATCAGAAGATCAGGCAATTAAGTTTTCTCTGGCAGTTCACACTCACATACACACACTGGCAGCAGATAACACAAGAAATGATAACCCTCAAACACTTGATAGTACTCTAACTTTGTTCTTATGCTCCCGTTTACCAACTTGAGCAGATGAGTGTGAAATGTTTTCTGTAGTTTATGTGAGGGAAGATGAGAGTGTCCAGGGACAGTCGTATATGGGGTTAAAATAGGGTTAGCAGGCTCCTCATATAGTGTAAAAATGTTTCATTCAGTTATAAATGTCAAAGTGAGAGACTGTTTTTAAAGATCTTGTCAGATGGTGTTCCAAAAAGTGATTTAGGATGAGAAAGTTTACCAGTCCACGAGGCATGTGACACCCTAGTGCAGCATCACTGAGTCAGAGCAGTGTGTCTCCGTGGTCCTTTTTCATTATAACATCATCTGCAGCACAGCGGGGTAGTCTGGACCCGGAAGCAAGATTATCAGTAATGCCTTTCAGACTAAATTATCCTGAAAGCATAATTAACATTAACCAAGCATTGCATTCTTTAATATATTTTTTAAATGGGGGCTTGTAAAGTAGCAAGATATCTCTCTCTCTTTTTTCTTTTTAGAATTTTCATTGGAGTGTAGTTGATTTACAACGTTGTGATAGTTTCAAGTATACAGCAAAGTGATTCGGTATACATATGCATATATCCACTCTTTTTTAGATTATTTTCCCATATAGCCCATTACAGAGCATTGAGTAGAGCTGCTGGTGCTATGCAGCAGGCTCTTATTAGTCATCTGTTTCATATATAGTAGTGTGTATATGTCAGTCCCAATCTCCCAATTTAACCCTCCCCCACAGGCTATATCTTTATTATATATTTTCAATCTTAGGTTATTATAAGACATTGAATATAGTTTCTTGTGCTATACAGTAAATTCTTGTTGCTCATCTATTTTATCTATAGTAGTTTGTACCTATTAAACTTCTGGAGCTAGAGCTATAGTGTTTGAATTGACAAGAATTTGGTATGAGTCATGTAGACAATGAAGAAATGAAAAGCAAATTAGCAAAATTGTATTATGAACTGTAAATTCACAATTTTGAGAAATGAATAGAAAAGTAACCACAGAGTAAAAGAATTAGAAGTCTTGCCCAAAATCAATAGTTGAAAAGCCAAATAATAATGAGTGCCAGCAAATGGTGACTAAAGTATCTTTGCTAAATCAACAAAATGTTGATAATCTAGAAACTCAGAAAACAGTCCCAATAAGGGAAGCTGTGATTTTATCACAGGTAGACATGCCCTTCCCACAAGCATAAATAGGAAGAATAAGAAAAAGGAAGAGACAGACTCCTGACATTGCTCTGTATAAAATAATGATCACTAAGATAACTAATTTAAAAAATGCATTCTCAAATTACAGAAACCTATAGTGATATTAGACTTCAAAACTATAATGTGCTACATGGATAGTACATTAAATATGTAAACAATATTTCAGAATATGCATACAGCTATGAATATATTTTAATATTTTATCTTTCAATATAAAATACAGTATTACATTTAAGTATTACCATCATATTTTCTTATAATTGTCTCAAATATTTGTTAAGGAGACAGAGCATAAATAAATAATCAAACATATATTTAATTAATATATGTGTAATCTTGCAATTGAGGGATTTGTGTAATAGTAGGCCAGTAATGTGCTTACTTGCAGTAATGTGCCTATTTAATCCCAAATGGAAAGAAAATATTTTATCATGGCATAGGTTTGTTGACTTAGGTCCTTTATTCCTTATATTGCTTTTTTGTGTGACTATAAGGATGAAAGTAAAAACAAAGTTTATTTTTTGTAACTATATTATAAGCTTTCCAAATCTTTAAAATTTTAATGAAATACATAGTACTTGTAATTTTGTGTCACCATTTTGATAAAATATTTTAGAGATACTATCTACAGAGGATTGATTCTTAAGAGCTAGAAAGAGAAAAATGGAGTCTTTCCTAAGTGTATAATCTTAAAAGTGTTGGCATGAGGTTACATTGAATATAGAAACTGGAATTGAAAGAGCCAAAAAAGAAGTCTGTGGATCTGAGGCAGAGATCCATGGAGGGTGGATAGAGAAAAGGATCTGTTGTGAAAATGTAAGAGAAGTCTTCATGCATAAATAAGGTCAAAGCTAGGTCAAGTCCTAATCTAGGTCTAGCTCACGTGTGTTCTACGTGTTCCATTGGAGACGATTGCCAGTGTCCAAAAGGGAATATGTACTCAAGTGGGCCAAGCAGAGGAAGGAATCCAATGTAAGATTGTTAATCAGAATGGGCAATCAGTTTCTATACCTGATGATTTAGATAACCCATAAGAGAAAGAGGATATAAAGAAAATGAATGTTCAAGCAGTGCTGTCCACCTGTAGGCACCTCTTCAGACCTTGAAGGGAAAATTTTGCTTCCAGTGTCTGTGAAGTTATGAACTGCCTTGAACTTCTGTTACTTAGGAATCTGTGCATCCTTTCATGATTTCTCAACTTCAATTTCTAACGCTAGGGCAGTGTGGCAGAAATTAAGACAGAGAATAGTTTGCCACTGAGATGCTAATGACTCTCTTCCAAGTATTATCAAGTAGACAAGTAACTTACTGTAAAGAAAAAATTCAATTTCTATAGTTACTCAAGTTCCAGTATCTGGACACACTGCCTCGTGTCTTTCTCTCCTTGGGGTTATATTTACTTGTTTGGAAACAGTACATCTGCTTGTTGGATAGGTCTGAAGTAGAAGCTACACCTTGTCAGGGAAACATTAATAACCACAAAATAAAAATACACCAAAACATCTGATTTATGTTATCAAATCACCATAAGACATTTTTACTTTTATTAGAGTTGAAAAGTTTTAAAAGATGTTAAGAAAAAAAAAAAAGCCACAACTTATGATATTCAAATATGTCATATCAAAACTGTGACTTAAATTCATCTCCAGGAAAAATTATTTTTAATTTGTAGCATAAGCAAGGAATAGATAGATTACTTGTCAATATTCCTTAATAGACAAAAGAAAGCCTAAATGAGAACAAAAATGGAATTGGCAATTCAATAAAAGTGAAAAGTAAGAATGAGCTCTATTTTGAATTGCTGCAATTTTTATTCATTACAATCACTCAGCTTGATATGCAAGTCTTTTTAAATACCAAGAACAAATGGTTAAAGAACTGTCATTGTGCTCTTGCCTAGTTAGATAATGGGTCCCTTTTTGCGAGACTAGAAATAGGCTCCTGGATTTGTGTATCTGATTTTGTGGCTTTTGCAAGTAGTAATGATGGAGGAGCCTGTAATGACAGAGGAGCCTGGCAGGCTACAGTCCATGGGGTCTCAGAGTCAGACATGACTTGGCAACTGAACAACAATGATGATGCAGGATTCCAGGGGTTAACTCTTGAATAGTCTGGCACATTCACAGACTTTTGCAAACCAGTCTCGGTGAAGCATGTTTCATGGAAAGCTGGGTAAAAGAGTATGGATTAACCCTAGGGGGTGAATTGTTCAAACTTCTGTTTTGACTGACAGAGGATCAAACTAGATATCTGTATATAAAGCAGACCCAGCATTTGGCGATTGGATTTTCTGATTCAATGTAACTTCAGATAAAGCAAGCATAACCTTCATGACAGGGCTATTATTCCTCTTTTATCAGTAGTTATATATACCGTTCAATGTGAAGCATCCCTATGACCGCAAAGATGGAACCGGGAACCAAGGGCATTTCTTTAGTTGTGTGTGTTCAGTGATGAGGGCTTCCAACTGACCTTTGTTTTCAGTTTATACTTTTAAATCTAATATGAGTATGTGTGTATGAAAGTTCCTCAGTCATGTCCAACTCTTTGAGACCCCATGGACTATGCAGTCCATGGAATTCTCCAGGCCAGAATACTGGAGTGGGTAGCCTTTCCCTTCTCCAGGAGATCTTCCCAACTCAGGGATTGAACCCAGGTCTTCCACATTGCAGGCCGATCCTTTACGAGCTAAGCCACGTGAGGAGGCGTTATTATCTGCAGACAGACAGGTCTACCTGAGATTTCTTATCTAGATCAAAAAAGAACCTTGCATCACTATATGTCTTCTCGCTTAGTATCATGTTATTTTTTCCTATAATACTCTCCTACTGTCTCCTAAAAATAGCCTTCAAACTTTGTGGTTTAGTGAAAGAAAATGCTCAACATATGCACAAGACAGTAAAGCCTAAATGAGTAAAATGAGGTGTTTTGAGCACATTCATTCAATCATTCACCCACGCATCGTAAAGGACACCTGTTAGTCGCTCACTGTGTTAGATACCATACCGTTTGCTGGTGGTGAGAATTGGACCATAAAGAAGGCTGAGTGTTGAAGAATTGGTGCTTTTGAATTATGGTGCTGGAGAAGACTCTTGCCTGGAGAAGAAAATGGCAACCTACCCCAGGATTCTTGCCTGGAGAATCCCATGGACAGAGGAGCCTGGTGGGCTACAATCCATGGGATTGCAAAGAATCAGACATGACTGAACAACTAAACAACAACAGAAAACTCTTGAGAATTCCTTAGACAGTAAGGAGATCAGACTGGTCAATCCTAAATGAAATCAACCCTGACTATTCACTGGAAGGACTGATATTGAAGTTGAAGCTCCAGTAGCTTGGCCACCTGATGCAAAAAGCTGACTCATTGGAAAAAGACACTGATGCTGGGAAAGATTGGAGGCAGGAGGAGAAGAGGGCAACAGAGGATGAGATGGTTGGATGGCGCCACCAACTCAATGGACATGAATCCAAGCAAACTCCAGGAGATAGTGAAGGACAAGGGAGCCTGGCATGCTGCAGTCCATGGGGTTGCTAAGAATTGGACACAACTTAGCAAGTCAACAACAACAACAGCAACGAAAAATTAAATAAGTGACAAATTACTTTCAAAGGGGATCAATGACTTCTGATCTGTAAATAACATAGTTTCAATCTAGCAAACATCTTTAATTTTAGATCAATCCTCTTTGAGGAGGGAACAACATATATGCCAAGTTAAAGGAAATCACAGAACCCAAGGTGTTTGGGAAAATAGTGAATTCAAATTTAGAACTTAGTAGTATGCACTGCATTCAATGTAAAAAGGAGTTTCTTTCTAATGTTTTTTATCATTGTTTCTGGGAGAAAACTTCAGTTAAATGTTGGTGCATTGATGGTTTTCAACACATCTTAAGAACGCCTTAGCAGAAGCAAGCTCCTCAAGTAAGGGGCAGGAGCAAGAAAAGAAACAACTAAAGGAAACTAAATCCAGAGAGTGTGTATGTGTGTGTGTGTGTGTGTGTGTATGCCAGGAGGTTGGGATGGCATGGCTTCCCATGAATTTGCCATAAATTCTTACACTTCACATACTTCATGCTCTGTATCCCTATAATTTTATTTATTTATGATACCAGCTATTGGACTTGTAGAATAATTATCAAACTCCATGATTTTCATAATTTTGTTTTGCTCTGCTTTTCCACTTCCAAATTTATATACAAAAGCATCACACAGATTTTCTTTTATCAGATCTTAATTTGAAGCTCAGTTTCTTGACAGTTTTTCCATTTTTCAAAATGCTAATATTATTAAATCACAAAAACTTTGAGAATAAAAGCCCTGGCATTCAAATCAGACATTCGCAAAGAAGACACTTTTCATGTACAGTGTTAAACAAAAGAGTTCAGGGAGGCTTCCCAGATTTTGCAAATAAAAATGTATGTCACATGGTACATGGTTACACTAAAAATTGTTCATCATTTATCTATAATTCATATTGAACTGAGCATCCTGTAATTTATGTGTCAACCCCACGGTGTAGACCTAAATGAAATACAAAATCAGGATAAGTAGATTATGCATTAACTCTCCTGTCCATAAACAAACTATCAAAAGGAAAGTTACTAATTCATTAATATGAGTTTGTTCTTATAGATTTAATTATATCTGCAGATTAGAGTTGTATCGATAATACATCAAAAAGTCATATACTGAATAATTGCAACATGAGATTATCTACCTTTAATTGCTTTTAATAACACAAAGTAAGCCAAGGCTTATTCACAGGAAGCTTTGCATTTGAAACTAGAAAAATCATATCACTTGCATGTTTTAAGTAAATAAAATTCAGCCCACATTTTGAAAAATATAATTCTATTATTAGAAAAATAACTATTAGAAATTAAGCTGCATGATCATCAGAGGAGAAAATAATTTTTATTATTTTATTCTTTATTTTCTAGTTTCTCTACTTTTAAAAATACTTAAAAAAAAAAACTAAAGAAAAAGATAAGATTGAAAGGTTCCATGCTAATAGTTATTTATAAATAACTGGTTATTTAAAACATTTATAAATAACTGGTATACACCTGGTTCTAATAGCAATAGACAATTGAATATTTTTATCTTTAGAAGACTTAATCTTTTATCTTTTAATACTTGAAATTGTTATCCTTTATATACTTTAGAAACTAAATATGAGTCAGTTAAAAAGCAAGGGATCTTGTTGTTTAGAATCCAGTCCTGGACTTTACACTTTCTAGTTGTGTGTCCTTCATATGCTTTGGTTCTTTATCTTCAAAATACGGGCAATGATATTATTTAAATCAAAAGATGGTTTTTTAAGCATTAAATGAGTTAGGGTACAGTGAGTAGAAAATCTCTGACTTATTTTAAGTGCTACGTCAGTGTTAATGTCAGTTACTCTTTTTTGTGCATTTGAGATTTGTTGTGTTTACTGTTGTTTTTCTATTCTGTTGAGCTCAGTTCAGTTCAGCCGCTCAATTGTGTCCGACTCTTTGCGACACCATAAATCGCAGCACGCCAGGCCTCCCTGTCCATCACCAACTCCTGGGGTTCACTCAGAATCACGTCCGTCGAGTCAGTGATGCCATCCAGCCATCTCATCCTCTGTCGTCCCCTTCTCCTCCTGCCCCCAATCCCTCCCAGCATCAGAGTCTTTTCAAATGAGTCAACTCTCTGCATAAGGTGGCCAAAGTACTGGAGTTTCAGCTTTAGCATCATTCCTTCCAAAGAAATCCCAGGGTTGATCTTCAGAATGGACTGGTTGGATCTCCTTGCAGTGCAAGGGACTCTCAAGAGTCTTCTCCAACACCACAGTTCAAAAGCATCAATTCTTCGGTGCTCAGCCTTCTTCACAGTCCAACTCTCACATCCATACATGACCACAGGAAAAACCATAGCCTTGATTAGACGGACCTTAGTTGGCAAAGTAATGTCTCTGCTTTTGAATATGCTGTCTAGGTTGATCATAACTTTCCTTCCAAGGAGAAAGCATCTTTTAATTTCATGGCTGCAGTCACCATCTGCAGTGATTTTGGAGCCCCCAAAAATAAAGTCTGACACTGTTTCCACTGTTTCCCCATCTATTTCCCATGAAGTGATGGAACCGGATGCCATGATCTTTGTTTTCTGAATGTTGAGCTTTAAGCCAACTTTTTCACTCTCCTCTTTCACTTTCATCAAGAGGCTTTTTAGTTCCTCTTCACTTTCTGCCATAAGGGTGGTGTCATCTGCAGATCTGAGGTTATTGATATTTCTCCCAGCAATCTTGATTCCAGCTTGTGTTTCTTCCAGTCCAGCGTTTCTCATGATGTACTTTGCATAGAAGTTGAATAAGCAGGGTGACAATATTCAGCCTTGACATACTCCTTTTCCTATTTGGAACCAGTCTGTTGTTCCATGTCCAGTTCTAACTGTTGCTTCCTGACCTGCATACAGATTTCTCAAGAGGCAGGTCAGGTGGTCTGGTATTCCCATCTCTCTCAGAATTTTCCACAGTTTATTGTGATCCACACAGTCAAAGGCTTTGGAATAATCAATAAAACAGAAATAGATGTTTTTCTGGAACTCTCTTGCTTTTTCCATGATCCAGTGGATGTTGGCAATTTGATCTCTGGTTCCTCTGCCTTTTCTAAAACCAGCTTGAACATCAGGAAGTTCACGGTTCACATATTGCTGAAGCCTGGCTTGGAGAATTTTGAGCATTACTTTACTAGCATGTGATATGAGTGCAATTGTGCGGTAGTTTGAGCATTCTTTGGCATTGCCTTTCTTTGAGATTGGAATGGACACTGACCTTTTCCAGTCCTGTGGCCACTGCTGAGTTTTCCCAATTTGCTGGCATATTGAGTGCAGCACTTTCACAGCATCATCTTTCAGGATTTGAAATAGCTCCACTGGAATTCCATCACCTCCACTAGCTTTGTTCGTAGTGATGCTTTCTAAGGCCCACTTGACTTCACATTTCAGGATGTCAGGCTCTAGATGAGTGATCACAACATTGTGATTATCTGGGTAGTGAATATCTTTTTTGTACAGTTCTGTGTATTCTTGCCACTTCTTAATATCTTCTTCTTCTGTTAGGTCCATATAATTTCTGTCCTTTATCAAGCCCATCTTTGCATGAAATGTTCCCTAGGTATCTCTAATTTTCTTGAAGAGATCTCTAGTTTTTCCCATTCTGTTGTTTTCCTCTATTTCTTTGCATTGATTGCTGAAGAAGGCTTTCTTATCTCTTCTTGCTATTCTTTGGAACTCTGCATTCTGATGCTTATATCTTTCCTTTTCTCCTTTGCTTTTCACCTCTCTTCTTTTCACAACTTTTTGTAAGGCCTCCCCAGACAGCCATTTTGCTTTTTTGCATTTCTTTTCCATGGGGATGGTCTTGATCCCTGTCTCCTGTAAAATGTCATGAACCTCATTCTATACTTCATCAGGCACTCTATCTATCAAATCTAGGCCCTTGAATCTATTTCTCACTTCCACTGTATTATCATAAGGGATTTTATTTAGGTCATACCTGAATGGTCTAGCGGTTTTCTCTATTTTTTCAATTTAAGTCTGAATTTGGTAATAAGGAGTTCATGATCTGAGCCACAGTCAGCTCCTGGGCTTGTTTTTGTTGACTGTATAGAGCTTCTCCATCTTTGGCTGCAAAGAATATAATCAATCTGATTTTGGTGTTGACCATCTGGTGATGTCCATGTGTAGAGTCTTCTCTTATGTTGTTGGAAAAGGGTGTTTGCTATGACCAGTGCATTTTCTTGGCAAAACTCTATTAGTCTCTGCACTGCTTCATTCCACATTCCAAGGCCAAATTTGCCTGCTACTCCAGGTGTTTCTTGACTTCCTCCTTTTGCATTCCAGTCCCCTATAAAGAAAAGGACATCTTCTTCGGTTGTTAGTTCTACAAGGTCTTGTAGGTCTTCAAGAACCATTCAGCTTCAGCTTCTTCAGCATTACTGGCTGGGGCATAGACTTGGATTACCGTGATATTGAATGGTTTGCCTTGGAGACGAACAGAGATCATTCTGTTGTGTTTGAGATTGCATCCAAGTACTGCATTTCAGACTCTTTTGTTGACCATGATGGCTACTCCATTTCTTCTGAGGGATTCCTGCCCGCAGTATTAGATATAATGGTCATCTGAGTTAAATTTACCCATTCCAATCCATTTTATTTTGCTGATTCCTAGAATGTCGCTGTTCACTCTTGCCATCTGTTGTTTGACCACTTCCAATTTGCCTTAATTCATGGACCTGACATTCCAGGTTCCTATGTATATTGCTCTTTACAGCAGCTAAAGGCTGCCTGATTAAGAAAATACTATGATACCAAATGTTGCTGCTAAATAATTTTGGAAACAAACTCAGGGAGAATTGTGGTAATGGGAAAGCCCTAGAAAAGACAATAACAACTATGATTTCACAATTCCCCTTTGACAGATTCTTAGCAAGTGCCCCAAACAAGTATTTGCAGCAACTTCCTGTCTCTGATAGATTTGAAATACAAACAGCAGACTGTCTTAGCTCAGGTTATTACGACGAAACACCATAGTCCAAGCGACCTGAACAGCCGGCATTTGTTTCTCTAGTGCTGGAGGTTGGGAACATCATGGCACCAGCAGGTTCAGGCCCTCTTCTTGACTTGCAGATGACTGCCTTCTTGCTATGTCCTCAGACAGTGGAGAGAGGAAGTTCTGGTATCTCTTCCTTTTTTTTTTTTTTTCCCCTTAAAGTATAACAATCCTATCATGGTGGCTGCACCCTCATGATCTTATCTAAATCTAATTATCTCCAAAGGGCCCTGCCTACTAATACTATCATATGGAGAGTTAGGGCTTCAAGGTACAGAGTCTGATGAAACACAGTCAGTCCATAGCACAGACCACTGCAGTTTTGATTTAATGGATTCATACTAATCAGCCTTCTGCACCCAGAAGTTGACAGGGCTTGCCATCCTCCAAAAAGTGCAGGACATAAGAGAGCCGTTTGTCTTTCATAAAGTCTGTGCTTTGTTTCTTTATTAGAGTTTTACCCTTGGGTTTTTGTTTATCCTGCTGCTGCTGCTGCTGCTAAGTCGCTTCAGTCGTGTCTGACTCTGTGCAACCCCACAGACGGCAGCCCACTAGGCTCCCCCGTCCCTGGGATTCTCCAGGCAAGAATACTAGAGTGGGGTGCCCTTGCCTTGTCTGTATCCTTCCTGACCCCTCCCCATTTATTTTCTCCTCAAAATTACAAGTTAGAATAGAAAAATGATACTCTAAAAGCAATCAGGAGCAGTGGCTGCCTGTTATAACTGGATTTGATCCATTGTTACTTCTGTATCTATTATTGCATCAATATTGCCTCAGACAGATAGCATATGGCAGAGAGAAGAATAACTCATGATTTCTATGCAGTCCAGCTGTGTGTATGTGACTCATCCTCATGTGGGGTTAAAAATAAATTCAGGATCAGATTTAAACTTTATAGAGACATATGTTTACCTGTATCTCAGATGTGTTTAATTTCTATATTTTATCCAAATACATACATTTTACTTTTGGTAGTTAGAAGATTTGAAGCCTATAACAAGTAGGTAGGAGAAATGACTTTAATTTAGATTGAGAATGAAAAACTGATTATTAAATCCCTCTCATGAATAGGAATATAAAAAATAAAATTTATAACTGAATTCATATGAAAACAAAATATTTATCATTCTTCATAATAACTTAAGTGTAAGTCGCTCAGTCATGCCCGATTCTTTGACCCCATGGACCATAGCTCACCAAGCTATATAGTCCATGGGGTTGCAAAGAGTTGGCCTGACTGACTGACTAAGCACAGCTTAGTCCATAGGAAAGGCATGGCAACCCTCTCCAGTATTCTGCCAGGCTCCTCTGTCCATGGAATTCTCTAGGCCAGCATACTGGAGTGGGTAGCCATTCTCTTCTCCAGGGCATCTTCCCAACCCCGGGTTTGAATTGCACCCCACTCCAGTCCTCTTGCCTGGAAAATCCCATGGATGGAGGAGCCTGGTGGGCTGCAGTCCACGGGGTCGCACAGAGTCGGACACAACTGAGCGATTTAGCAGCAGCAGCAGCTCCCTCATAGCAGTTGGATTCTTTACTGTCTGAGCCACCTGGGAAACCCATAGTAACTTAAGTGATATAGGATAAAAAGACCAAAATCACGTAGGTGAATATCTGTCTATTATGGCATGCTATTTTTGAAATATTAAAAGTAGGTGTCATTTAATTTTAACAGGAAAGATTATTGTTTCTAAGTGACCTCCATAAGAGAATCTGTAGAAGTTCATGAATATATTTTTATAGTTTTACGAAGTGAACCTTAGGTTTAAAGTATATTTTTGTCTGAATAATTTTAATGTGTAATGGAATAAAAGATTATTTTCTTGGTTTTGGACAAAACTACTTTTTTCTGGTTTAATATATTATGTTTATTATTGAAACTATCCTTTAAATTAAAATATTGCAAAACTAAAAGGATACTGCATTAGGAGTAAATATTCAATAGGAATGTAATTAGATTGAATTTTCGCCTTCATTAAGCATGCGGACAAATCAGATGTGGATTTTCATTTCAAAAGTTTATTATAGGGGAAGCACATAAATGTAATTATAAGCTCTCCCATTAATACATCTTTGATTTCTTGCCATTCTGCATACATGTCCAAGTTCACATCTGTACAGGCCATTATCTTGAATTGAGTTCCTGCTTTAGGGCATATGGATCGATATTATATTTGGAAGGCTTTCTGTCATATGTAGGCAAATATCCATAAGAATTACGTCAATGTTTAGTTACCAAAATCTTTGAAAGTTAAGGCAGTTAATGAATTGAGGAACTAGGTAGGTATCCTTTTGAATTTACTGATTAAGATTTGTAATTTATTATCAGTCACTTTTAAAATAGATACTGTGGGCTGCCTTACCACAAGACCTAGGTTACAACAGATTCAATAGATAACAACAGGACATTGCTTTTTTTATATGCAAGGTGCTGTGCTTAGTCAGTCAGTCAGGCCGACTCTGCAACCCCATGGACTATATAGCCTGCCAGGCTCCTCTGTCCATGGGGATTCTCTAGGCAAAAATACTGGAGAGGGTTGCCATGCCTTTCCTCCAGGGGATCTTCCCAACCCACAGATCAAACCCAGGTCTCCTGCATTGCAGGCAGATTCTTCACCATCTGAGCCACCAGGGAAGCCCAAGAATACTGGAGTGGGCAGCCTATTCCTTCTCTAGGGGATCTTCCTGACCCAGGAATGGAACAGGGGTCTCCTCCATTGCAGGCTGATTCTTTACCAGCTGAACTACCAGGGAAGCCCTAAGTGAAGGTAACACTGAACATATCCAGATATATGAATTTTTTCACTGAATATTTTAAAATCAACATGAGGTAAAATGTGGATATACATTTGGAGTATATATAAACATGTATATAGTGACTGCATTCTTTAATGATGTACTAACTCTTTTTATTAACTTTCTGTAGGTGGGAAAACAAGAGTGATTAGTGACAATATAATTAAATAATTTAACTAATATTACACAGTCAACTATTGCTTCTGGTAGATATTTTTAATTGATTAAAAAATTATATAGTTTTTAAATGTTACTTCCCATTTAGTTACTACTAAATATTGGCTATATTCTCGTGTTATACAATATATGCTTGAGTCAGTCTTACACGAGGCCATGACTTTTAAAATAAAGTCTGCCAAATATGTTGATTTCTAAGAAGAATTTCTAAACGTTCTTGGAAAGCACTGTTTACTTGAGAACAGAAAACGTGTCTTAAGTTTGGCCTCATATAACTTAATAAAATGCCAGAGCACAGGATGGGTGATTAATGAAAGCTTCTTGAAGGAAAATGCCATAGATTAAAAAAAAAAATTTTTTTTTTCTCAAATGTTGCTTTGAAGCTTCTCTGAGTGTGAGTTCAGGTGATCCATGTTTTGTTCTTATTCTGAAGACAGTTTCCTTCTCAGCAGTGCTTTTAGTACCAATATTTTCTATACATAATAATTGATTAGCAAAATAAATATAGTCACTGCTTACAAAAATTTTATACTCTGGTCACATTTATCAAATAGGTACTTAATTAAGTATATTTACAAAATGTTATACATTCTCTGAAGGAAAATGACAAGAGAGAATAATGCACATATGTCTTGGTACCACCTACATTAAACTTTCAAAAGCAAACCACAAAAATACTATTTTTATTCATTGATCCTACATATATAGTAATTTTAAAAAATGAACAAACAGACAACAGAACAAACTTGTCTGGTAACGATGCATGTTAAAGAAAACCAGAGCTTGATAATGAGGGGGCAAGAACAGATTTTTATGCAAGAACCAATGCTGTAGGGGAAAATAGACTTCCTAGAAATGTGTTCAATTCCAGGTACAACAAGCAAAGGTGGGGATTTATAGCCAAAGAGAAACATCAAGGGGAATCTGATTAAACTGATGTGATAGGATTCTTGCTGAAGACAGGAGTGACCAGACATCACCTGAGAGGCAGTGATGGGTAAGAAATATGATCAGATATCCAGAGTAGGGGATTCTGCTTAAACGAATTTAGCAGAAGTTTCACCAAAATTAAGGCCTGCAAATACATACAGGGAAGTCCAAAACTTGAGGCTTAGTTGAGAAGAGGGTGCAGAAGACCTCTTACTAAAGTTTGGTCAAGGAGAGAGTTTTGTCTTACCTACCAGCATTTGGTAAGTCTACTTCTTGAGGAGAAGGGCAGGGGAAGGATAGTAGAGTTTGTTATCATGGTTTGAAAATTTGTATAAAAGGAAAACTGAAGCAGACATCACAAAATGTTAACTTTTGTTAGATTTAGGTACTAGGTATCTGTTCTATTATTTAGTGAATCTTGGAGGTAGTTTATATCACACAAATTCTTTTTTGAAACAAGAAATATTATTTGAGCTGAAATGTAAAAGGTAGAAATGACTTGGGTGAAGGAGAGCTGATAGTGGGGTTGGGTTTGAGAGAGCATCCAGGGTAGCATTACTCAGTACAGTGAAATAAAATTAAGTTATTGCAATTAAGACATAGGTGTATTTAAAAGTGTATATCCATGTATATGTGGGTACACAAATATATGTGTCATTTATAAAGTATGCAGTTGTTACTTCTTTCCTAAAACATTTTAATGAATTTCTCTGTTTAAATTATAAAAAAGCAGATGTTTCCTGAAAATATTTTTAGCACAACAAAACTATATCATTAATGTCATGCTATCTAAATTATGGATTGAATATTTTAAGAGCCTTAAGAAGAACAAGTGTTATATTAATTAGAGAAATACCAACTCTAGTTTTACAGATTGAAGCATGAAAATCAAAGCATTACTAGAGTTGTTCTTTATAGTAATATCTTCACATTGATGAGGTTTTGTTCTATAACTTTCCATTCATGTGTGGAATTAAGTTATTGCCTCTAATTATGAAAGTAATAGAATCATGATTAGAAGATAGTTTCTGAATCAGTAGTTCTCATTCAGCCTTTTATTCTTCACATGAAATTTCTTTCATCTAGAATGTAGGCTTTGTTGTTGTATAAAATCCAAGTTTCCAGAGTTAAAATTTATTTTTTAAAATTTTGATAAATTGGTCTGTAATTGAGAAAAGACCATATTTACTACAGGAGTAGGAGACAGCTTTAAATCATATTTAAGACTGAATTCTCACATATCCTTTAATTTTATTTTGAATACATTGTTTTTGACCAAGTGGCCAGTAACCTGTAGATGTCACTCAAAGATGATTTGTCTTGTAGGAGAGGTGGGGAGCTTTATTAAAATTGTTACAGGTTTTAATGCATAAATTTTAAAAGATAATTAGTTGACATGTTATCAACATACTGTTAATGATTTATAAAGAAAAGTATAGTCCTTTCTTGCCCTATTAACTCCTAATTAGTTAGTTAAATGTACTTATAAATCTGAGCTCAACTCATGTAACTAGTCACCTGAGATTCCAAATAAAACTAAGTTACATGCTTCCAAACATAATAAATGACTCCCAACTTATGAGAAAACTAAACATAGATGCATAGTGACGTAAGATGGTTCCCTGTCCGTGGCCTCCTATGGGATTAAGTGGAGACATGGGACTCAATAGTCATATGCTGCCTCTTGTCTTTACTACGTGGTTTGTTCTGCTCATCTCCTGAGCAGAAGTTGAGCAGCGGCAGCTCTGCTAGTCGGAGAAGGCGACGGCACCCCACTCCAGTACTCTTGCCTGGAAAATCCTATGGACGGAGGAGCCTGGTAGGCTGCAGTCCCTGGGGTCACTGAGGGAAGGACACAACTGAGCGACTTCGCTTTCATTTTTCACTTTCCTGCATTGGAGAAGGAAATGGCAACCCACTCCAGTGTTCTTGTCTGGAGAGTCCCAGGGATCGGGGAGCCTCATGGGCTGCCGTCTGTGGGGTTGCACAGAGTTGGACACTACTGAAGCAACATAGCAGCAGCAGCAGCAGCAGCTCTGCTATTTACCCCATGACCTGGGGCTCTCTTCTGACCTGGTCAAACCACATTTCCTCCCCTGACTCACTGCTCTCTGGGAAGAGTCCCTGAGAGGCCATGGTGTAAATCAGCTAGTTCACCCCAGGGTCCGACAGACAGTAGCTGCTCAATGAATGATCTCTCACTTCTGCTTTCCTCTTCCATCTTTGAAGCAGTGCTTACTATAGAGTTTCCTCCAAATACTGTAACTGTAGCTTTTAAGATTTTTTTTTTTAAGTTGTGTTCATTTATTTCTGGCAATGCTGGGTGTTTCATTGCTGTGAGTGGTTCTTTCTCTAGTTGCAGTGAGCAGGGACTCCCCTTTAGTTGTGGTGCGTGGGCTGTTCATTGCAGTGGCTCCTCTTGTTGGGGAACAAGGGCTCTAGGGCATCTGGTTTACAGTAGTTGTGGATATGGGCTCAGTATTTGCGGCTCCCGGGCTCCGTAGCACTGCCTCAGTCGTTTTGACCCAGGGGCTTAGGTATCCCATAGTATGTAGGATTAGGGATCAAACCCATGTTTCCTGCATGAGTGGGCAGATACTTGACCACTGATGCACCAGGGAAGCCTCTTGTGTAGTTTCTGATCTCACAGAATTGACAGGAAGAAATAGTTTGAGAAGAATGCATACTATCATCCATGTAACATATATTAAAAATATAAAATGATGTTGCAATATTTTAAATATCTTGGAAAACAAAACAAACTCCCATTGCATCAAAACATACTGCATATCAGCTGAATGAAATCTCTTTTTCTTCATCAACCAGTTTCCAGTGCATCTGTATTGAAGACAAGGGAGCCAGTAAATCATAGGAAGTAGTGTCTTTGGGACTAGTTATTTTTATTATAAGGAATTGAAGAATATCCTAAACATCAAGAGTATTCTCAATATTATTAGTACTGAGACGGACAGCAGAAGTTTCCTGGATGGGAGTGGTTGGGAATTATTCATATGTTACTCAAAGAAGGAAGGGGAATTCAAACAAAAGGAGTGTTAAAACTTAAATATAATCAGTACGATCTAGCAGTCTCCCTTTGAGGTGTTTACCCAAAGGAATTAAAGAAGGGACCATAATAGATACCAGTGTTCATAGCAGTTTCAGTATCGATAGTCTAAAGGTAAGTGAAAGTG
Organism: Oryx dammah; assembly: GCF_014754425.2. Classification (NCBI taxonomy): domain Eukaryota; kingdom Metazoa; phylum Chordata; class Mammalia; order Artiodactyla; family Bovidae; genus Oryx; species Oryx dammah. The sequence continues at coordinate 10,809,940 of NW_024070191.1, forward strand.
AAGTTGCTCAGTCGTGTCCGACTCTTTGCAACCTGTGGACTGTAGCCCCCCAAGCTCTTCCTTCCATGGGATTCTCCAGGCAAGAGTACTGGAGTGGGTTGCCATTTCCTTCTCCAGGGGATCTTCCTGACCCAGGGATCGAACCTAGGTCTCCCACATTGCAGGCAGATGCTTAAACCTCTGCACCAGCAAAACCAACCCAAATGTTCATTGACAGATGAATGCAGAAGAGAATGTGAGCTATACACACACTGGAATATTGTTCAGCTTTACAGGAATGGGATTCTCTTACATGAGACAACACTGATGAACCCTGAAAACATCAGGCTAAGTAAAATAAGACCGAAAAAGATATAGCAAATTCATAGAGACAGAAGTAAAAGAAAGGTTAGAAGGGCTGGAGGCAGAGGAGAATAGCGAATTAATAAATGAGCACAGAGTTTCTGTTTGGAATGTTGAAAACAACCGGGAAATGGATAGTGGTGATGGTTGCACAACATTGAGTTACACAGTTAAAACGGTTAAATGGCTCATAAACAAAACTAGTTAAGCTGATCATTTAAATTTACCTGATGGTGATCTTCAAGACTGTTCTGACTTAAGTATGACATAGCGGTAGCAGCAGCGTTAGTCACTCAGTCTTTTCCGACTCTTTGCGACTCCAAGATCTGTAGCCCGTCAGGCTCCTCTGTCCATGGGATTCTCCAGACAAGAATACTGGAGTGGATTGCCATCCCCTTCTCCAGAGGATCTTCCTGATCCAGGGATCGAACCCAGGTCTCCTGCACTGGAGGCAAATTCTTTACCATCTGAGCTACAGGGAAGATCAGGATAAGTATGACATAAGACTTTGCCAAATGGACGTGTGGGGTGTGGAAGGGTATCCAGCTATGATTTTTTGAGGTGTTTTTGCATTTTACAAAAGAGAAGTTATTTAAATAGTTGACTCTATTTAAATACATTAGCTTGGAGATCATGTGTATATCATACAGGCAAGGGTTCAACTCCCAGCTCTGTCAACTCATGTGTTCTGTGACCTGGAATGAATTATTTAAGAGTTCTAACTCCAGTTTCCTCATCTGCATAATAAAAATAGGACTTACATCAAGGTTGCTGTAAGGATGGAAAGGGGAAAATGCTTGTGAACCAGTTACCATTACACTTGACACCTAGATACTCCTCAGAGAATGCTTGCAGTTAGCATTGCTTTGTGAAGATCTGCATTCCACGTATCTTTAGCAGTGATGACTAAACCATCCATCGAAACTGGAGTTAAATAACTTGTGAGCATGTGCATTCAAACTTTCTTTTTTTCCCCCACAAAGGACCTTCAAAGGTTCAAAACCATGGCTGTAGATGCTTTTTTTATGCCCTGAGACACAGCAGAGAGCGGTAGAGTCTAAGCTCAGAAATGCTTACAAGGGGAGTTTCTCAAGTGTTGAAGGGTGAAGTTCATGGTGACTGACTGAGGTGTGCATTTCTTCTTAGTCTCTCTCCTGGATTTAGTAAATGGGCACAGGATTTTGTGCCTTCAAGAGTTCATACTTGAGAAGGTCATAGTACAAGTTACTAGAGTTACAAGATGTGAATTCCTTATCCAATACTTTAGCTAAGTAGTGAATACATTTGAATTTACAAAACTTTTTAGTGCCAAAAAGATAAATAAGGACCTTGAATTCAACTGAATAGGAATGGGGAAAGTTCTTGCATTGCCTAGATAATATGAATTTGAGAATATTATTTGACCTCTTTAGACCTCATCTGTATAAAGAATGAGAACAAAGCAGTGATTTAAAAATGTGTATAAGAGTTGTGAAACTCTCTAATCAAGGAGAAGCTTACAGAGAGGCTGATACATAAAATAGAACTGTATCTTTCTGCTTGTGACCTACTTTCTTCATTTTTACACTCTACTTCCCACTCCAGCACTATGGGGAATTTTTCATGTTTTGGAAAACCCTGAAACTCAAGAAATTTAGAGTAACCATTAGACTCTCCACAATTCTACAAAATATAATTGTTAACTGGCCAAAGTTGCGAATGGTATAAAATATCATTTGAACAGGAATTAGAAATAAACTTAATATCCGTATTATTTTGTGACACAGATGTAGACTATGTGGAAACACTCTCTTTTAAATTTGAGGTACATCCTATCCTCAAGCTGCTGCATCTTAGGTCATTGTGAGCAAGTTCCAAGATACCGTGAGGCCTTAGACCAATCTTTTCTTTAAGTAAGGTTTACGGGAACAAACAATATTAGAGGAGAGGAAAGAGTCATATAATTACACTGAAATGTCTTAGGTGCCTCAGCAAAGAAGCAAGGCCTTCCTATGTCTGAGTTGGCAAAGAGGAGAGGCTCCAAGCTGGGCAAGAACATGTTTACTAAGGTGATTAATGAAACTGTTCTCTGTTACAGTTTTTCTCACTGAAGTACCTGATGCAATTATCTTGAATACAGGCAAGGTTTTTGTTTGTTTGTTTGTTTGCTTTTGGCTGTGCTGGCTGTTCATTGCTGTTTGGGCTTTTTCTCTAGTTGCAATGCAGAGGCTTCATATGTGGTGGCTTCTCTCATTGCAAAGCTTAGGCTGTAGAGCTTGCGAACTTCAGGAGTTGTGGCTCCGGACTCTGGAGCACAGGCTCAGCAGCATTTGCTGGACTAGGAATTGAACCCTTTGTCTCTTGCGATGGCAGGTGGATTCCTTACCACTGAGACACCCCAGAAGCCTAAGGGATTTGTTTTTATATTTATCAGGATGTGTGAAGCCGTAACAATCTTACAATACCACACACCTCACCCTTCATTAAACCCTCAGATAAGTTTGTTGCTTACAAATACTTAAATCTGTTTCTCTTAAAATATATAGTTAAAGAAGAAACTTCTTCCCTTTGAGTCCAGAGATACGGCATAGTTTTCTTCTCCTTAATATAAAAAGAGCTTGTCAGATGTGAAAATATCAGGAATGTGATCATGACCACACACTCATTTCACTGATGAAGTTAAGCTTGAGTGAGTGAGTGAAGTCGCTCAGTCGTGTCCAACTCTTTGCGACCCCATGGACTGTAGCCTGCCAGGCTCCTCCCTCCATGGGATTCTCCAGGCAAGAGTACTGGAGTGGGGTGCCATTTCCTTCTCCAGGGGATCTTTCCAACCCAGGGATCGAACCCTGGTCTCCCACATTCCAGGCAAACTCTTTAACCTCTGAGCCACCAGGGAAGCCCAGACATCCACAAAAACAAAATGTTGGAAGCAAGGGGAGAGAAACCACTCCATTTCAAACTCTTAATTTATACAGTAATTTGTGTATATAGTCATGCCAAATAGAGTTGTCAGCCTAATATCTATGCAGGAATGTCTCAAGGACAACATGATATAATCAAACCTATTGTTATTTTAAGTATATATATATATGAATAAAACATTACTGCACCATCATTTATGAACTTGATGTAGATTTCTTTCTGAGAAGTAGTCACATTAACAAATGTTCAGCTTTGGCTTCATTTAGTCTATTTTGCTAACAGTATGCATACTTATGACAATCTCTATTAAATTCCCTGTGTCCCCTGAAGTTTACCATCTTTTTTAAAAAAATATAGATGTTTTCTGAATGTAGTCTTCTTGTACCTGGTGTATTTAAGCAATGTTTTATTTTGAACAAGCCTTAAAAGAATTGAACAATTAAATAAATATTATATTTCACTAAAATCCATGGTAATGAAATTATAATCTATACACTCAGAGATTCTAGACCTTGGGCAAGCTGACAAAACCAATGGGTGGATCCTTTCTGTAAAAATCTACAAATGCATAGAAATCTCACACTTTTGCATATAATTTAAGGATATCCATAGATCCTAGGTAAAAACCAATATACAGTACATTTCATCGTTGATATTGTGCATGTTTTTCTTTTTCCAATATTGCCCATTTCCATTGTTTAACATTAAGAAGAACATTGCAGCCTGCATAGCTCCTATGAAACTATATTTTAAATAACTTTCTTGTTTATGAAATGAATCTGCAGCCATAGACTAATTATTATCATGTCTGCATAATGCGCCTTTTGACCTATGTCTGTCCCTTGTCTTAAACTGTTTCAGAAGATTAAATAGAATGTCTATAAATGCAAGTATGTATCTAACTAAATTCATCATAAAGAATTTTACTTGTATAGTTTATGCATATTAATGACATGGAGGTGTAAGATAACTACTTTTCTGTTGCTGAATCAGACCACTTGGAGAGGTCTGTCCTGGGGAACATGTTGCCTCTACAGGTCATTTGTGGCTCACTGTTATCTGTTGCAGGGCTAAAAGAAAGAGGTGCGGAGCTAATTATTTACAGATGAAATTAACTATATGGAAGTCTGCCATAGTTGTTCTCATTCTGACCTCAGGTTCTACACAATTTAAGCAACTATGAATAGGCAAGAACAGATGGTACCTTCACTTTTTAAAGTTGTAAACATAAAGCAAAGTATTCTTGAGGACTATTGTCTCCCAGAAAGCCATCACATGCATTGTCAGCATTGGGAAGAAGCCCAGTTCCCGATACATGTGAAGAGTATAAGATCTCTATGAATTGAACCACACCAGCACCTTTAATCTATTTGTAATAAATAACTATAATGCATTTGTCATTAACAACCTGAAGGGAAGCACAGACAGAGAGAATTAGACCATCTCCATATGTTTCCTGCAGAACTAAATTTTCTTAAGTATATTCTACCTACATGGATTTAGATATAAAAAGCGAGATTCTATGATGGTGCTGGGCATTTTAATGCCTTTTGGAAAATACTGAGACTATATAAATTAATCAAGCAGTCTTTTTAATTTTCCAGACTCTGATCCCAGATCAGCCTTGTTTACAGCAGGAATGAATGATAGTCCTTGTGTTTTATTGCCCTTTTAACCTCAAACATCAAGACCCATGGCAAAATCTAATGCAAAAATATGGTGACTGTTACTCTTTCTTGCCTTGCAATATGCTATTAATTGTATATTGAAATAAATGTCTAAGAGTATTTCAACAAAGCAAAATTAACCAAATGTATATTTTCCCATTATAGGCAAGGCATCATTTGCATAATTTTGGAAAATTCAAGTATTTTCAGGTCCCTGGAATTGAAAAGAATCAGAACAAGACAGGCCTTAACCTCTTTTCATCAATCTGGATTCATATTAATGCCAGATAAACCTACTGGCTTGCTGGTTTAGGGACAGAATTTTTTTTTTTTTTTGTCTTTCCCATTTATTACCCCTTCTTCTTCTTCTTCTTTTTTACATTTCATTTCTTTACATTGCTTAGTAGCTTTGCTATTTCCATCATTCCCTAAGCCACAAAATATTTGTTTGAATAAAATTGCCATAAGTTAGTTGTTACAAGAAAAAAAATTACACTGCTTAAAACAATAATCAACTCAGAATAACACTCTCTTCATGTCTATTCACAGCTTCCCTCTTGTCCTTGATTCTTTTAACCATGTGAGTTATTGAATGCTGTACAGGTCTACTCATGATTCTATTTAAAATTAATTCTGGGCTTACAGTGCCATCAGGAAGGATGGAAATTGCAGTCAGTCTTTAATATTCCATGATCTCTAGTAGACCTGATTCCTCTCACCACCGTAGCTTGCTCTTCTGGTCTTGGATTGTTTTGAACTATAAGCTGTTCTGCCGTATTGGGCTCTGTTCTGGCATCTGGTAGACCTAGAGAAGAGCTAGGAATGATGCTGCAGGAGTACTACCTGCCTCATAGTCTGTCAGTGGGTCTCCTGGACCCGGAACTCCCTGTGCTAAGAAACTGTTCTTAGCACAAATTGGAAAGCCATGTGCGTTAACTCAGAAGTCTACTCTGTCAAAGGGGAGACTCTTCTAATTGCTGAAGTATCTTATTAAATGTACATCTGTGTACCTGTGCCTTGGTAGTGTTTGTATAGAACATAGGCCAGAAAAGCATCAGCTCTACTTCATAAGCATGTTAAGAGAGCAGACACTGGCTACAAATATAAAGATCCATGATTCCAATAAGAAGCCTTCCAAGAGTCTATTTCCATTGTAAACATTGCCATGCAATATGTTTATGTCTTTGAAAGTTTAAATCCCAGTTTCTATGGACAAGAATATTATGGAAACAAGCATGTTAAGTTGCTATTCATTCCTCACAACTAAACACATTCAAAGAGCACAGTACTAGGGTTATGAATATAGTTTCTGAAATCATACAGTAGCAAGTGGAAAAATTCCTCAAATTGGATTGACTATATCATAAGCTATGACATTCATGTAAACACTTAAAGTTTTTACATGTGCTGTTTGTGAACCTTGCTAATTACCCTCTTGTGTACCCATAATTTGTTTTTGACATGTATGTGCTTAGGATTACTGAAATTTAAATTTGTTCTATGCACATTTCCAAATGTGTGTTTCTGGGAATTTATTACCAGCCAGAGCTGGGCTAGTTTGAACAGAATAGGGAAAATACTGCATGGGGATTTGCTTCGGATTTACAAGTATAGAATTATGACCAGGTTGTCAAGTTTCACATATACATTCATGAAAGAAAATATGCTAAAATTCAATTTTTTTTCAAATTGCTAATGAACAAAATTTATTTCTAATAAATGGCTTTTGGGAGAAGAATGCCTACCTTTTAACACAAAGCTGAAGAATTCCACTGAACTTCTGAATAGCCAAAATATGTAAAGGGAAGAGACCTTAGATAAATCTGACTGTAAAGCCATCATATCATGCAGATCTGGTCAGATAATAAATATATTAAAACTTTAAACATACCCATAGGTATTCAGTTTTCCTGTAGGAAAATTATCAGAGAAAGTAATTTAAAAATCTAGTAATGATGTCTTTCTCACCAAAAGTCATCAAATATGAGGTGACTGGTCCTACTTCTGAGATGGATGGGTGAGAAAGTTCATCTGACTTGTTGCCTTGTCATCATACGGAATCTGGATTGTCATTTCAGAAAGACAAGTTTCTTTTCTCATGTGTAATCTCATGGGAAGAAGATTCCTGAATTCTGCAGAAACTCACCAAAGTCACATTTTAAATCTAATTAGAAAAATAACACAAATTGCTGAAAACTTGGAAAATACTACAAACTAAAATACAAGTTGAATGTGAAGCATCTACCAATCTATAAGCAGAGAGAAATATTGTTAAAATATTTTACCTAATGCCTTATATTTCTATAGTTTTTGCATGGTTTTTGTACTTAACAGTACACTGTGAACATTTCCATGAGTTAAACCATCATTGTGTTATCTTCCTGTGTTGGTAGGGATGGAGGTGAGGGGCAATTCTCTTTGTTGCCTGAGATCTAAACATCTGTCATATAAGACAAAGGTGTTGGTAGAACGGAGCCAAAATTCATCTTTAGTATGATGAAGACTAGGTTAGTAGATGCAGATTATAAATGCCATCAAAGGGCCATCAGTACTGATACTGAAGCCCATGTTAAACAGCTTATCCTTCCAGGAAAAAATGGTCTTGGTCTGATATAGATCTTCCTCCCTAACACTCCTGTCTGGAAAACTTTAAATACTAGAGGAGTCAAGAAGAGCGAATGCCACCTGCACAGAACTCATTCCCAAGAGGGAAGGGCAGGGTTCTTATTGCCAAGTCACTGATCACAGTCAGCGATTTGCTTTATGATCACAGTCAGCAATTTTCTTTATGATAAGGAACTGTGACAAGATGAAGAGGAGCCAGGAGTGTCAACTAACTAGCTCATGGAGGGAAATACTGGGTTGAGAATGAAGACTTTCCCACTCATCTCCACCAAAATATAGTACTGCTTTTAATAGCCATGCTATATCTTGTTATGTAAGTATACCATCACTATACAAAAGAATCCTTTCTTGTGGGTTGCTTTGTTTCCAAAATCTCACTCCTAAAAACAGTATTTTGATGTATGTTTGTGTTAGTGTTTTGCATTTCCTTATAGCTAATTACTGAGTATATATTTGGTCAATTTCCCTCCAGAAAAGTAGTTAACAATGCAAATACCAATAAGCAGTGTTTGAAATTATCACACTCCTAAGAAATTTCTGGATTCCCAGCAGCCTCAGTATTACAGTGAGCAATTTTTTTTTATCTTTAAGTTTATTAAAAAGAAAAAAAGATGTGATAAAATTTCTTCACCCATTTCTTTGCTTACTGCTGATATTTAATCGGTTGTGTATATTTAATGGCCATTTTCGTGTCTTCCTTTTTTTTTTTTTTCAAAACTGTAAATGTTTTATTGTTTTTTTTTTAAATTAATTTATTTATTTATTTTTAATTTTTACTTTACAATTCTCGTGTCTTCCTTTTTAAATTACCTTCTTAGACAATCCCTCTGTGTGTGTGTGTATATGTGTGTGTGTGTGGGAAGTCACTCAGTCGTGTCTGGCTCTTTACAACTTCGTGGACTGTAGCCACCAGGTTCCTCTGTCCATGGGATTTCCCAGACAAGAACACTGGAGTGGGTTGCCATTTCCTCCTCCAGGGGATCTTCCCAACCCTGGGACCAGACCCATGTCTCTTGTGTCATCTGCATTGGCAGATGGATTATTTAACACTGCTCCACCTGGGAAGTCCCTACTTTGTTTAAATAGTTTATATGCTATATTTATTTCCTAGGATTTTCATCTTACAATACAATATGTATAGTAAGGGTTTTATAAGATGTGAAATATTTTATCAAGTTCCCAGTACAAATTCTAGCTTATATTAATGGCTATATTTTTAAGATGCAGTATATTCAGTTTTTATCTTGAGTGCCATTACCTCTAAAAGTCTCTAATCAGATTGTTTTCTCCCCCAAATAGATTCCAAACCCATAAACATACTGAAGTTGTTAATAAAATAGTCCATGTTAATTAGCTGCTTGATTAAAATATATGAAAGTATGTTCCACATAAGTGTTTTGCCTCTCTATAGCATTGTAAGAAATACCTCTAGTACCAATGTTTGGGTCATTTTATCTGATAATGTCTCCCAAGAACTAAAGCCAATTTCAGTGAATAAAACCTGGGCATTGTATTCCACTGCCATCACAAATTATTGCCATCTCTTCACCCCGGTCCTTGAACTTTGAGGTGATACATTTTGTGAGAAGAGTATTTTTGCTTTCTAACCCTTTGTGGGAAAATCTTATTTATGGCTTCCATCAAGCAGAATGCTCTGGCTCTATTTCCTTTCCACATCAAAAATAAATATTTCTCAAAGCAACGCCTATCACTGAATCCCCTTTGGCTACCGTGGAAAATGATGTTGCCATATCTATTATACGTGATCTGGCATGACCTTCCTGAATTAATGTATAGCCTCATTATAGACACTAAACATTGTGTTTCCTCTTTAATTCTCAGTGAGGCACAAATATATCAACCCCTGACATTTTTCCTAATAGAGAGGAGAGGATGAAAGGAATACACTGAAACTTCTATCAGCATTCAATGAGCTATTTTGCTTCAGAAAGGCAAGCAGCTATCCTGTAGTAGTTTGTTGTGTGAAAGTTATCCTTGAAAAATAAACTATGCAAATAAATACTAAGGTTGGTACAATGTATATCTGTGTGGTCAGACCACTGAAGATTCAGTTTCCCAGGAGTCTGAGGGGTAGACTGGGTCTCCGCTGTGGCTTTCCTCTTGGAAGTGTAGGTAATACAGTTATGTTGATGGGAGAGCACCCAAAAGCATACTTCTAGAAAACCCACTTCAGATGAGTGAGTTTGGGATAAGACAGAAAATACATAGAATGCTGTAAAAAACGTCTGGGTGCCAAACGATTCAGGAATATACAAGTGGAGTGTCTACGATCGCATTTAGAGGTCTTGGCTTTGAAATATTGTCCAGTTCCTTTTTCTCTCTCAGTCACTAGCTAAGCTACCAAGAGGAAAGTAATACTTATCTCTCTGGGGCCTTTGGGGCTTATTCATTCTTTTAAAAGTGGGAGTTTGGGAGGAAAACCATTAGTTATCGCCCGGGTACTAAAGAGAGGAAACCTCATCCACTAAACAATGGCCATTTGGCTGTTTGCAAGGAACCATTCACTTGGGGATTTTTTGCTGTTGTTTCTTTTAACTGAATGAGGTTATTCATCACTTGATCTCCCCCCAGGGCTAGTTATTTTGGAGCTTACCAAATAAAAAGAAAGAAAGACAGAAAGAAAGCAAAGGGTGGTGGAGAGAGCAATGTTTTCAGTAGCTTCCTAATTATAATGATTTGTGAGTTACTCAGCCTGAGTAATATCAAATGTGTGTGCTGTATGAATCACTGTATTAGTTTTGAGATATATTGGGCTCTGTGTAGATGAACTTTGGTCTGGTAAGTGGTGGCTATGCTCTAATGATTTCCCATTCAACTTAATATAAGGTTACTCCTTACACACAATGGCTCTAGAGAGGCATATAATGGGGCCCCTCTCCTCTGTCTCCGCATTCCAATCACACCACTTTTTCTGTTGCGAAACACACCAAACTTAAGCCCACCAAGGGCCTCTTCCAGAAAAACATAGCTCTGTATAAATTTGCATGTATGACTTCATGTGTGTAGGGGTGGGAGGGGGAGTCACTCAGTCGTGTCTGGCTCTTTGGGGAGTCACTCAGTCGTGTCTGGCTCTTTGGGGAGTCACTCAGTCGTGTCTGGCTCTTTGCAACCTCGTGGACTGTAGCCCACCAAGCTCCTCTGTCCATGCGATTTCCCAGGCAAGAATACTGGAGTGGGTTGCCATTTCCTCCTCCAGGGGATCTTCCCAACCCAGGGATCCAACCCATGTCTCTTGTGTCTTCTGTGTTGGCAGATGGCTTCTTTAACACTGCTCCACCTGGGAAGTCCCTACTTTGTGTAGTTTATATGCTATATTTATTCACTAGGATTTTCATCTTATAATACAATATACATATATATATAGTAAAGGTTTTGTAAGATGTGAAATACTATATAAAGTTTCCAGTCCAAATTCTAACTTATATTAATGGTTATATTTTTAAGATGCAGTATATTCAGTTTTTCTCTTGAGTGCTTTTACCTCTGCATTTCTAATCAAGTTGATTTTCGCAAAATAGATTTAGAACCCATAAGAAACCCATAAGACTGTAGCTTGCGAGCCTCCTCTGTCCATGGGATTTCCCAGGCAAGAATACTGGAGTGGGTTGCCATTTCCTCCACCAGGGGATTTTTGCAACCCAGGGATTGAACTTGTGTCGCCTGCACTGGCAGGCAGATTCTTTACCTCTGCTATGTGGCTCCATGCTGCGGCTGCTAAGTCACTTCAGTCGTGTCCAACTCTGTGTGACCCCATAGATGGCAGCCCACCAGGCTCCCCGCTCCCTGGGATTCTCCAGGCAAGAACACTGGAGTGGGTGGCCATTTCCTTCTCCAATGCATGAAAGTGAAAAGTGAAAATTGAAAGTGAAGTCACCCAGTCATGCCCGACTGTTAGCGACCCCATGGACTGCAGCCTACCAGGCTTCTCCGTCCATGGGATTTTCCAGGCAAGAGGACTGGAGTGGGGTGCCATTGCCTTCTCCAATGTGGCTCCATATTGTCATACAATTCAAAATTCAATCTTATATTATGGAGAAAAAGCCTTTCTCGATTATTCTAAAGTATAAAATTACCCCCCTCCCAGATACTTTGTACCACTAAATTCTCTTTTAGCGTCTTTATAACAACCATTGCCATCATAAATGGCTGTGTTTAATGCTATGTGTCCTTGTTCCTGATCTGTCTCCTTAAATACCATGTAAGCCTTAGAGCAGGGACCTTTGTTGTCTTGTTCACCACTTTGTCCAGCACCTAAAAGAGTGGTTCGTGTGTAGGTGGTCCTCAGGACAGAATTGCTGAAGGAATTCATGCTTGTACGGTCTGTACAATGGCATAATTTTATTACCCAGATGCCATCAACTATTTCAACACTGCTGCTGACAAGTTCAGGACACCTCAGACAGCTAAACCCTATTTCTGTAAGTACACTAAAATGTCCAATCCAAGATTATGGTGGCGTCTTGAGATTCAAGATTGAATTCCTTCTTTCTTTCAGCAGTTCATATTGAATTGAATACGTAATATTGAATTGAATACGTACTCTGTGCTAGACTCTGGAGGCCCAGAAATGAAAAGACAGATATACTCTTTGACTTCATGGCCCAAATTGGTAGCAATGGTGTTAACTACACAAGCAAATAGGATGCAGTTTGATTAGTTCAACATGAAAGATAATGCCTTGTATTTTAGAATGATCCCTAGCTAGGGCCTCTAATGCAGTTCAGGGAGAGTGGGTAAGACTTCTTGGAGAAAGTGTCTCTAGTCAGATACTTTGAATGGACAAGGAAGTCAAGGAAAGATGGAGCCAAAGATTGAAAAAAAAATCTTATCTGAGGGAAATGAGAAACAGTGCAGAATGTTAAGTAAAGGATGAGAGAGTCAGATTTGTATTTTAGAGATATCATTTAGCCGCTTTATTAAAGCAAATGTACTGAAGCTAGCCTCAAGTAGGTAGTTGGAAACTGTTACTGCCAGTATGAAGCTGTCATATTAAAGCAGGAAATGGTGGGGTTTGGTCTAGAAAGTGGCAGAGGAGAGAGGGAGAGTACTGTTTCAGAGGCATATTCACTGGTGCTTTGTTATTGGCTAGATGTAGACATTTAAAGAGACAATAGAAGATTAATATACCCAGGTTTCTGACTTGCATAATGGAGTGTGCTGTCTTCTAGTCTTTGCTTCAGTATATATTTACTAAGCTGTGACTTTGAACTTGCAACTGTATAATTATTGGGAACATAACCATCAGTGGACACAAAAAGTTGTAAAGTAAGGAAATAGAAAATTAAAAATATAAGATGAGAGATACTGATATGTGCTGCAGAAGAAAATAAAACAGGATAAGCGGGATGAGAGTGCTGGAGTGGTCTAGAAGGGAGTCACTGATAAATGGCATTTGAATGGAGACCTGATGGAAGGATGGATACAGGCACACAGAGAGGAAGAGAAAAAGAAGATGACCTGGAGCCAAGGCCCTGAAGCTTTTGTGATTGTGGGACAGCACAGTGGATGTCTTGGTGTTGAATCTCAGAGTAATCCAGGGCACAAGCAGTGAAAGACAACACTATAGAGTAGCTGGGAGCCTGGACATGGAGAGATATGAGTCTGTGGTTCTGTTATTTTAAATCAGGGTTCTGTTTAATCATCCCCTTTACCACAAGCAACATTTGGAGTAATAATAAGGTTTCTTTGCTTCTTTCTGGTAGAAGCAGGTTTCTCTATATAGACCCAGTCAGTCTGAGTATAATGCTTTGTGATCTGTAATCACTGGATAATTATTGCCAAGTGTCATCAAAATTGTTTTAAAGATATGTTAATATTAGTATTCTTAACGATAACAGTGTGACCTTTCTTACTTAAAGTAAAAGAAAAATATTATCTGAGTGGATTTATATGGCAGTAGATCAGAGTTAGCCTACAGCAAAACTGAGAAGCAGAAAGAGATGCTCTGCAAACACGTTTCTTTCCTTTTCTTTCTTCCTTTTTGTCCCACTTGAGACATCTTCTTCTACTGTTTTCCATAAAAACCACCAACACAGTGCTAAAGGCTTTTCCACCACCTGCCTGTCATCACAGCTCAAATCTACCTGTTCACTTCCTTCACGATATTAATCGTTGCTTTCCAGTGTGTGAAAGCCAGCTGATCTGATAAATTTGATAAATTCATGTGTACACTCTTGCTAATGAAAAAGCCTTGCCCCCCATCTTCCCTTCTGCCTGTGTGATGTATGTAATCCATAGTTAGCGATTTCAGTTTACCCTGTGTTTACTATTTTAGGCTGACATTTGACAAGTCAAGTGCCACGCGTAACAGCAGAGGAGATATTTAGGGTAGATGGGGTCCTGTCAGTTCTCGTGTGAAAAGTAGAGCGGCTTCAATGAGCTCTGTTTACTAACAGATTCCATGCTTTCTAGAGATGCCATGGATTTTCACCCTGGTAGTGGAGTACACAGTGAATTCAAAGGTAAATAGTGGGAGAAGAGACAGAATGATTATACTGGTTAACTAAGGAAACTGTTAAATTATCAGAACCTCGCCTCTGTGTGAAGTTCCAGAAGCCCTTTTTGTGTCCTCGAAAAGCCCCAAGTAGCTTTTCCATAGTTAGCAGTCACTTCAGTAGTGAATAAAGTTTTTATTCAGTCTTCCTCAACCAAAAAATTTAAAAATCAGAACCCAACTAAATCCTTAATCTCAGTAAAAATAATATAATGAGCAAGCTATCATCGTTTTATATATATATATATATAGCTATATATATATAGCCTTTTGGTGTGGTATTATTTCAACCATTATTCTTTTTAATGAGAAGTTGGGCTGTTGATGTATTTAATTTAATTCATGTAGTTTTGTGTTTTTATGAGTGTTCCCAAAGGCCTTCAGGCAGTGAGTGCATTTTTAATAAATTGCATTTGAAATAAATAAATAATAATGGTTCATTACACTGGGACTGACTTTATGGTGGGATTAAAATGGATGAATATTTAACACTATGTTTTAAGTCATTCTGACATGAATTTTTGTTTTTTATTTTTTTCTCCCTGAAACTGATAATACTGTGAAATGTTACTATTATGAGAATAATTGTTGAATATTCAATTGAGAATAACATTTAAATAGAAAAATTTTTCTGAGACCATGCATTTTTTCAAATAATTGATGCAATGAAAATCTAGTACTACTGTTTATATCTGTGCCCACTGTAAGATTTTTTAAACAAAAAATTGCAGTATTTTTTTCTCTCATCAAAAAATCAAGCATACCTATAATACAAGGAGTTATAATCTTAATGATATTAAATGTAGATGTCCGAATTACCTAAGATTAAAAAGTTAGCCTCAATGTTTACATAGCTGTTCTTGCACCTTGGTGAAGTTTTTCATTCTGTTTCAAAACATTATTTATACTTCCTATACTTTCCCCTTTGGAGAAAGAATTTTGGCATCAGTTCAGTTCAGTCTCTCAGTCGTCTCCAACTCTTTGCGACCCCATGAATCGCAGCACGCCAGGCCTCCCTGTCCATCACCAACTCCCGGAGTTCACTCAGACTCACATCCATCGAGTCAGTGATGCCATCCAGCCATCTCATCCTCTGTCATCCCCTTCTCCTCCTGCCCCCAATCCCTCCCAGCATCAGCGTCTTTTCCAATGAGTCAACTCTTCTCATGAGGTGGCCAAAGTACTGAAGTTTCAGCTTTAGCATCATTCCTTCCAAAGAAATCCCAGGGCTGATCTCCTTTAGAATGGACTGGTTGGATCTCCTTGCAGTCCAAGGGACTCTCAAGAGTCTTCTCCAGTGCCACAGTTCAAATGCATCAATTCTTCGGCGCTCAGCCTTCTTCACAGTCCAACTCTCACATCCATACATGACCACAGGAAAAACCATAGCCTTGACTAGACGGACCTTAGTGGGCAAAGTAATGTCTCTGCTTTTGAATATGCTATCTAGGTTGGTCATAACTTTTCTTCCAAGGAGATATAATGCACATTCTAAAGCATTAAGATGGGGGTATCTTCAACAAATGCATTCAGTATCTGAATACCAAAGATACTTTAA
The DNA here is from genome assembly GCF_014754425.2 of Oryx dammah. Lineage (NCBI taxonomy): Eukaryota > Metazoa > Chordata > Mammalia > Artiodactyla > Bovidae > Oryx > Oryx dammah. The sequence continues at coordinate 10,825,547 of NW_024070191.1, forward strand.
TTGCTTAACAACATTTTACACTGATGAATGCATATTGTGGAAATATTCCTAAAATCGTTTTTCATAGTTGTGAAAAAAATGTTATAACTGTCCACTTAGGATCATTAAAAAAAAATTAGCTATAAACTTTAGATGGACCTATCCTTTGGAATAGTCCCCTTTATCACTATTTTATACATATGCATGGGTGTACATGCTATAGAGTGTATCTATACATATTATGTATATATACAGGCATAGTGTAGAACTCTCAGTGTTAAATACGAGCAAAATTGAAATAAATTCCTTTCTTGTTCAAAGAAATCAAGTCATGTTTCAGATACAAATGCCCATGCAGTGTTAATTTGCTATCTTTATAGTACATCCAAGCAAACAATGCATTTCTCATTATAGTAAGTACAGGCATAGTATTCCCAGTGCTTGTGAAATTAGGCCTTGTTATAGAAAATTTTGAAGTTAGTATCCTGCAGGTTTTATCAAATTTGAATCCATGAGAGCAGATTCTTCCTTAATGATATATGGAAGTTACTGGAGTTAGCATTCTTGAAAGACTTGTGGGAAGAGACACATTTTTTTCCCCCTTAAGAGCTTTTTTTGTCCAAATAAATCCATTCAAGTTGGACAAAAAACTTTTACCAATATTCAGCATATTTGGGAATGAAGCCCCACAGGCAGAACTCTAAGCGTTAATCACTGGCTTACAGGACTGTCCTCGGTCTGCAAGGAACTTCTGTTTTACATGGTGAATCTGGACAGGGCATACTACTTAAATTTACTATATTTTTGTTGCTGCTGTATAGTTGCTAAGCTGTGTCCAACTCTTTGCGACCCCATGGACTGCAGCCCTCCAGGCTCCTCTGTCCATGGGATTTCCCAGGCAAGAACACTGGAATGGGTTGTCATTTCCTTCTCCAGGGGATCTTCCTGACCCAGCGATCAAACCCATGTCTCCTTCATTGGCAGGCAGTTTCTTCATCTCTGGGCCACCGGAGAAGAGGTCTTGTACAGCATATCCCCCTCATCTCTGTGGACATAAAGGCCAAATTGTAAAAATTCGTGAATCATAACAGCATTGGGCTCTGTAATGCAGGATTTTTACAGTGTAATACTAGCTAGAGACTGAGTATTCACTACATAATTTCACAGTACTCTGTTGTGCTTAGTTGCTCAGTGGTGTCTGACTCTTTGTGACCCCATGGACTGTATCCCACCAGGGTCCTTTGTCCATGGGGATTCTCCAGGCAAGAATACTGGAGAAGGTTGCCAGGCCCTCCTCCAGGTTATCTTCCCAACCCAGGGATCAAACCCAGGTCTCCAGCATTGCAAGGATTCTTTACCATCTGAGCTGCCAGCAAAGCCCTATTTCGAAGTACAAATACGTTTAAATCTACTCTGCGCTTTGTAGAGTTTGAAGGCAGGGGGCACAGTAAAGATGAAGAGAGTAAAGGCTGTGGAATCAGATGGTCCTGACATGAATCCATGTCAGAACCCTTTTCTATTGTGAAAACTGACCAGCATTATTTTGCCCCATGGTGCCTCGGTTTTCTCTAATATTAAGTGAGGGTATTAGTGTGTATTTTATGGTGGTGATTACAAATATTACAGATTTTGTATATGTAATATGTATTCAGTGTCTCGTCATTTCTTCCTCAGTGCTCTTGAGTGGTAGAGGGATGAGTGTAAAGATTTATCAAAATTGAATAAATTGGAAAATAAAAGTAACTGAAGTAAACAGACACAGGAAAGTAAAAGTAAAGGGAAGTAAACAGTAAAAGGGAGATGGCTTGACTCTGAGGAACCCTTAGATCCACAAGAAGATAATCACTTCAAGTTGAAAAGTGTAAGAAAGGTGGGCCATTAATTTTTCCTAAGGTTTTGATGTGGGTCCCATAGGCAGGACCCAATATCCATGATGAGGCTGCTAGTTCTGGGACTAGTGACTCTTTAGAAAAGACTCTGATGCTGGGAATGATTGAAGACAGTGGAGAACGGAGGAACCTGGTGTGCTGTAGTCCATGGGTCGCAGAGTGTCAGACACAACTTAGTAGCTGAATAAGAACAACATTACCTTACAAATTATAGGAGAAAATAGAGCATAAAAATATGTAAGAAAGATGAATCCCTCTCCTAGGATTTTTGAAGGGCAAGAAAGTGATATCAAGTAAGACTTCCCAGAAAAGATAACAGCTTAGATGAATTTTTTGAAAACTGAGAAACATCTAGTGAATAAGATGTATAATCATACCTTGGGCTCAAAAGCAAACTTTAAAGTGCCCGCCTCCCTGAGATTTCTGTGATATGATGATGTCTATATAGCTTTCCAACCACAGGAGCTCAGTAAATGCTCTTGAATTGATAAGCACACTTCCCTGACTAGGGAAGCAGGCTGGACATATCTGTGTCCTCATACTTTTTGAGAACCAGCCGAGTGTTCCAGTTGAGTGTCTGTACAAGAACCAGCTTTTGTACAGACAAGGAAGGCAGATTGTGTCTGCAGCACCGCCGGCAGCTGATTTGCAGGCCAGACGTTCTGTTTCGCTTCCTGGGCATGTGAGCTTCTCACTGTGAAAAGGCTGGCCCCACGTGCAGGCACTTGGGCCCACAGTGTGGTAGAGGAATAGGAACCTCCGGCTCTTGCTTTATATATACGAGTTAGTCTTCATGACGCCTATAACATCTGAAGATGGGAAACCATTGATGGCCTTGAAAACTCTATTTCATTATAGAGGATATTTTGGAGGAGCAATCCAGATGTTAGTGTTTTTATGAGTCACTTTTATACCTGCATTTCCCTTTGTACATTTATTGAGAAACGAGTGTCTCCTTGGATACCATTTATTTTAAATTTTGTCATATCAGAATGGCCACTTGCCGCACTAGAGAGACTGCCTCTGGCTGTATTCCAGTCATCTGATTTTTTTTCTCAGCAGCTGGACTGTCTATCGATCTGGTCACCTAAGGTGAGGAGAGGAAAAAATAAATAAAAAAAAAACAAGCTCAACAAAAATTGTATTCAAAGCTCCTGTGATCATCTTTTTTTTTTTCCCTTTTGTGGCAACAGGAGGGCAGTGGAGAGGGGGACGATATTTCTCTCTCTCACTGGGGAAAATGAGAAAATCACAGCCACACACAACTTATGTAGGTCATGGTACTACTGAAGGGAGAATAAACCTATGTCCATGTCCTATAAAAAAGAAAGTAAAATTGGCCCACTCCAACATTTAACCTTTTGTCTATTTCAGAAACACTCTGACTGGAAAAAAAATCTAGCTGTTTATATCCCATAGTAGTATTTGCACCAATGAAAAACCTACATAAAGTAGGCAAATATGCTACTGTTCTAATGGCAAACAGTTTAGGCAGATGAGGACATGTCTGAGATGGATTATCAGTTTTGAATGAATCAAAGTTATGAAATGAGGAGGAAAGGGAAAACATTAGGTAACTACCTCATGCTTTAGGTCCTAAATACTTTAATTGAAATGAATTTTCATTTCCATTGTCATATTTTATTATAATTATAATATGATTATGATTATAATACATAATTTGTATTAGCAAATATCTTGCCATTATTTAGTGTAAATATGCTGTTTCTCAAGTACTAAATAAGAATATATATTCATGAAAAGAATTAGTAAAGCTATTCTTATGGCATTTGGGGTTGTATTTTCTTAGTATGAGCCTCTCCCCTCCCTTTTTTCTCTTGCAGTAAGCTGTTTTGGAGAAAATAAGATTATCTTCATCCTTTTCAAATGGCATCTTTAGCTTTCTTGGAGACAGTGGGGTTGAAGGTCACGACAGAAGACAGTGGAGAAATGCGGATGTGAGCAGAAAGCACCACAGGGAAAGCAGGGGAGGCAAAGGGCAGGACATCGGGGTGTCAGGAGGCCCGAGAGCAGACAGGGAAGGGCAGGGAATTCAACCTGATCGCGACAGAGTGTCCAGGGAGCACAGCTGTGAGATGGGGTGGGCCCAGGAACACGGCAGGGGGGTTGCAGACCCCACACCGATGCTCTGACTTAGGGCTGGAGCAAGGATGGCAAGCAGCAGCAAGAAGGGGAACTTTTCTTACAAACTCTCCTTTAGCGTCAACACGCCCATCTCTCTGACCTAATGACCATGGCTGCCTCCTACTTTACAGGAAAAATGAAGGCCCTCCGGAATCAAGATGCTCCCAACTTCTCCCCCAAACCCTAAGCACCTCTGTCTACCAATTCCTCCTCTTCACCAGTGATCTCTCTGTCATGTACGATTAAACCGGGACTCCTGTCCCCTGTGTGGCTTCTTTCTATAGATCTTATGGTCTCTTCTACTCTACCCTCAACTTCTTCCTCCCCAGCACATCCTGTAACTACAGCTCAGAAACCTCAAAAGAAAAAGAGAGAAAAAAGGAAAAGCACAACTTACAAAGTTTGCTTATATGCCTTTCTACCTTAAGTGATGGCCTGTGGCCTTTTCTTCACTGCATAGCCTATAGTGGACACTCCTGGTTGCCCACCTACCATACTGCCCTCTTCCTGCATCCAGATTTTTTCTAATCGAACCTTATTTTTTGCTCAGTTCTCCACCAATCCCATCCTCAAATGTGGATTCTGTTGAACAGCTCCTGGATTTTTCCCTTACTGTTATTGGTCCAAGGTAGACGTGTTTCCTGGAAAAGGAAATGGCAACCCATCCTAATATTCTTTCCATGGACAGAGAAGCCTGGCAGACTACAGTCCATGGGGTCACAAAGAGTTGGGCATGACTGAGAATGCACACACCCCCACACACATACACAGACATGTTTCCCAAGTTTTCCAAAGAAAACTGGAAAGACCTGTCTCTTAGCCCATGACAGTGTGTGCACTCCCGTCTATCCCTTTCTGGAGTGTAAATAGAGAAACTTGTACATAAAAACCTGTCTTCAAGCCATGGTGGAACCAGTCTTAACGATGAGACCTGCTGAAGATGGCAAGGACCAAAGAGAAATGTCCTGATTACATTGAAAGTCTGACCTCAATGACCCGGAAGCCTGGTTACCTTTGAATCCCTGTTATGCATCATCAGTCATGCATCTTACAAAAACTACTTGGAGTTGGGTCTTGTTGCTCTCATCACAAAGCACGCTAATTTGCATGTAGCTCCCACAGATCACCTTTTCCACTGCTTAGCCAATCCTCTGCCTGCTCCAGCCATAACTCCCAGAGAACTCCCAAAGAAACAGCTCAGACTGTAAACGCTAGTGCATTTTTACCAAGCTCCAGAGAGACCAATTTCTTCTTCTTGAATAGAAGGAGGGTGATTCCTTATTAATACTCCTTCCTTCTTGAAATATTACTTGGCACTGGGATTTTTGTCAGTATAGTTCCTGGTTCTTTTTTAAGATTAAAACCACTGCTTTTCCTAAGCAATTCTGTAGCGTGGTACTCCTACCAGAATTCAGATCTGTAAATCGTGTTTTTTTTTTTTTTTTTTTTTGCATTTGATATCTCTTCTAGCATGGTTCTCAATATCTTAAAGTTGCCATGTCCAAAATTGGGTTTGTCATGCCTCCTCTCCTTCTGGGTCTCAGATTTTATCCTTTTGTGTTATCCTTCCCTGGCTAATTATTTTTTCCAGCCACTTGGTTCCTCATGACAGAAACTTGTCATCCCTGATGCCTCTCTTCCTCCCACGCAGTGTCCACTAGGTACCCAGGCTAATTAAATGCTTCTCAAGCCATTCCTTTCATCTTCACCCCTCCTATTTCTGCCCAAGATAAAAATCAGTGTCTCTCTTTGCTAGACTGTTACAATCACCTGTAACTAGATTTCAGTCTCTGTTCTTATGCCCTTTAAAACTGTCTTTCATCATGTTTCCAGCCAGAGTAAATTATATCAGTTAAAGTGTAACCATGCTAGTCCCTCTGTGTCTAAAAATGTCCATTTACAAATGATTTTCTATAGGATAAATAGATGGCCCACAATCCTTGACATTACTTTTGACCAGGCTTCATTTTTGTTCCTCACATTCTTTGTTACCTCCATACTACACATGCCAGAGCATCCACTTTGATGCTTTACATCTATGGATTTCCAAGTTTGCAATACTCGTCCTTATTTCCAATTAATAAACTGTCTCATATCTAATTTTACTTCTCTGAATTCTTCTTTGAAGACTATTTGATCTCCTCCTTCTTTTAATCAGCCTGCTAATTATAAATATCTATAGTATGTCTTCTTCTATAATTGATTTTAAGTTCCTTCAGGAGAGCAGAAGTCTTATTCATCTCTAGGTCTCCCCCATTTTTAAGTAAATAAATGTGAAAAGGTTTAGTTTCTTCACTACCATTCTATTAAGCTCAGTAATTCCAAAGTGTTGATCTACAGTATCTTCCAAAAATGAAAATGCTTTTCTTTCACAGACCAATTCAAATCAATATTTACTAGCTGCCTGGAATTCTCTGTTGAGAACAAACTCTCTGTGTTGGAGCTAAGTTCAGCTGGAGGGCATCGTAGTCAATTAGAATGAGCTAGGGGAGTCTCTCTTGTTGTAAAGGTTTTACTCTTTAGGTATAGTTAATATTTTCTATAGCCTTACATGTATCTAACAGTGTTAAAGATACAGAGTTATACTAAATATTGAAATCAGGAGGGACAAAAATTGTCTTTAATGTAGAATTAGAACAACTTTAGAGATTATCAGTTCATTTTACAGGTAAGGAATCTCAGAAACAGCAAGGGGAAAATTGTTTTCCTGTGATGTTACAGTTAGTTTAGAACCCAGGTTTTCTAATGAATGATCCAATATTATGCTACAGTTGCCTACTACAAAAGGAATCAATGATAATATTGTATTGGAATCCCTGAAACCTTGAACATGAATCATGTTTTCAGAATTGAAACATTACATAGGTACCTCTAAATATAAAGCATTATTCAAGGAGAAGACCTAATTTCTCCACCTTCAAACTTAATGTATATAAATAATATGAGTCACTAGTGACAGTATGATTACTATCTGTGGCAGAGGAGAACAATATACAATTCATTGGATGTAATTAATAGTGGTTTTAAGACAGGCTCTTCATTGTGTTTCACCCATAAGAAGTTGTTTGACTGATAGTTGCTCAGTTCTCTTTGCTTGTTTTCACCTCCATCTAAAATATCTTAACCTCAGAAGCTTGTTATCCTTATAATGTATACAAAATACTCATTAGGTAACTTTAATTATAAATATTTACTATTAATCTGATTTTGAGAGACAATTCTTCATGCATTTATCATGTCTTTGCTTGTCCTAAGTACCTTTTAAACATTTCTTCATTTGTTGAAGAGCCAGTAATTTGATACCAAAGTCATTTTGTAATAGCTTCAGCTTATCCTGGGTCTCTGCTCATAAATTTGATAACCTGAGAATTCCAACCAGTGATCACTTTTCTTTGTTCTGGATTGTCTTCGTGAGGAAGTTCGTATAAGGAATGGCTTTAGAAGACAGACGCAGCATCTTTATCTGGAGCGAAAGTCTGATGGCTTACTTTCTCCGTGAGTTCGGGGTTCCTCTCCAGTAACAAAGCCCACTCCATAAGCAGGTATCATCCGGCCCTCTGTGTGGGACCCCGTGGTCCACGTGCTGTTTTCTTGGCCTCTGCTCCTCTTGTCCCTCTTTGCTGACCTAGACTGTTGTCTTCTGACAGCATCCATTCACACGGTGGCACACTCACTAACTTCTTGGCTGGCAAGTACGGCCAAGTCTCAGGCCCGTCCCACATTTTGACATCTGAATTCTGTTTATCTTTCTAATATGAATATTATAAATATTCATTATAATTAGTTTTTTTTCCTTCATTTGAATGATTTTTTTTTCCTAGAAAGGTAATCACTGATTGGAATTTTCAGATTATCAAATTGGAGAGCAGAGACCCAGGATAAGCCAGAGCTTTCACAGACTTTAGTATCAAACTATTGCCCCTTGACTAAATGAGGAAATGTTTAGAAGCTGATTGAGCTGTTTTGAATTTTCGTTTCTATTATTGACACTAAGTACTGTGAGAATATATCATTAATGTTTCTACTATATGGAGTGTCCTTTAAGCACTCTGCTCCAGTCTTCAGTCCTCTGGGAGCAAAAAGACCTTCTAGCTGTGTGGTAAGCACATTTTCTCTGACATTGTGTTCAGTCATCTGAGTCACTGTTTAAGAACTTGCTCTGTGGTCCTGGTTATACTCCTTATCTTTTTTAAAAATAGATCACAGGCCACACAATGGCAAGTCATATTTTTAAACAAATATGTCTATAATTCTAGCACATTTTAGGTCGTTAATAAAGGTTTGGTGAGTAATGTGACAAAAATAATCTCTATTACTATAAATGCATCTATCATTATATGCTTCCTCTTAAAAAGAAAACCTAAAATCTTGGAGAATTAGACCAACAAAATCTGTTATTCTATGATTGTAATTCCAAAAGTATTCTATAGAAATGTGAATGGATAAAGAATGCAAATAACATTTATATCCTTGAGTTGATTACTTTTAAATGCGTGTTCATCACAAGTGAAAAATCACAACAAATGTCACTATTTAGTAAAATATAGGAGACCAAATATCTTGATTCTGAACTCAGTTGTACTCTCAAGTTTACTATCATTGAAACACTGCGTGCAAGACTGATTCTGAGACCTTGGGGCAATAAAGACTTCAGAGACTTCTTGGTGGAAGCTCCATGAAGCTGGAGTTTTATTAACTTAAAAAGTAAACCATGACATTTCCCTGAGGCTGCTCTTTTGGCTATGTTGTAATTATAGCACCTTCATATCTAAAACCAAGAGCTGAAAAGCTCTCATCCATGGTGCTTACAAGTATTTCTCATTGGAAGATAAACATAACCCTAGGCCTTCTTCTAAGAAGCATGTCATGGTATAAGAAATAGATAGCATCTCCTACTCCTGTGTCTGTTGAATGACAATTTCAGAGTTCAAGATTAGGAGGAAAAGCTATGTAGCTAAGAAGTTTCTGAATAGGAATCTTCAAGGATTACAAGTAGAATTTTCTGAAATTCATTAGACATGTTAGCAACCCTTTCCTCATCATTCTGTTCCAGAAAATATTGTTCTTAAGAGTTCATATTGCCAGAAAAGATAGGGATTTAAATTGTTTATCATCTCACTTAATCCACTTTTATCAATTATTATCAAATAAATTTCTTCTCCTATCAATAAACTTTATAGAACTTACCCAGGTATTATATTATAGCTGATCATTTCTTATTTAAATAATAAATTTTGTTATATTCACTGTCATAATTTGAAGTAAATATTCTAGCCTATACTATATGTCTTTTGAGGAGAAGTGTGGCAAGTTCTTCCAGAAAATGAAGATTAGAAGAGATACTATTTTTAAATATTGACAGGAGAAAATAATACTATGTGAAGATATTCTGAAAACAGTTACTAAAGGATTTGGGTGCACTGCTGCTGCTGCTGCTAAGTTGCTTCAGTCGTGTCCAACTCTGTGTGACCCCATAGATGGCAGCCCACCAGGCTCCCCGTCCCTGGGATTCTCCAGGCAAGAACACTGGAGTGGGTTGCCATTTCCTTCTCCAATGCATAAAAGTTTAAAGTGAAAAGGAAGTCGCTCAGTCGTGTCCGACTCTTAGTGACCCCATGGACTGCAGCCCACCAGGCTCCTCCGTCCATGGGAGTTTCCAGGCAAGAGTACTGGAGTGGGGGGCCAGTGCCTTCTCCATTGGGTGCACTAAGATTACCAAAATATATTGAAAATGTTATTTTCTAAATATTTTTTCTCCATGCTGAATGTGATGACTTTACAAAACACTCCTACCCCCAAATTTTTGAAAAGTACTAGTTGTTTGAAAACTGGTGCCTTTTATCCACTAAGGCAATGGGCATGCAGTAGCCTTATGGACAGTTGATAGCTGGTGATCATAGCTGCTGAAAAATTTACCAGTGTGGAAAAACTGCCAAGTTACAAACCATTAGCAGGTAGACTTGACTCAGTGAACAGTGAAAAACCTCTGAGGCAGAAATGATCCATTTCTCCATCACTGATTTTCACTGTCCACTGAGTCATGGTTTTAAATTTATTTTCCACTACTTCTCCTTGGTTGTGGGTAGGTTTCCTCATCCATCAGATTCCATGTTGACCTCAATTATCCCCAAATTTTGGAGACCTATGAGGGGTTCTCTTGAATTGTGTAAGTTATACATAAAATATACAGATGGCTCTGGCTAACCGTGGGAGAGAAGCTTCCTGGCAACAGTTTCCAGAGGTCAAGATGACATTATGAGTACTGTTTAAAAAGGAAATATGCTTATTTTATGTTCTCAACTTGGTACATAATTCTCACTGGATTTTTTTTCTCATGGGTTTTACTATGTTCATATTACTGTTCTCACTGATGGAACATATAGAACCTTGAGTGACTGTAAACACTGCTCATCATTGATGATCCAGCATAGGAGTAATGACTCTATAGCAGCTAAGGAAGCAAGGAAAGGAGAAACTGGACCATTTTATTTTGGTTCAGTTCAGTCTCTCAGTCGTGTCTGACTCTGAGACCCCATGAACTGCAGCACACCAGGCCCCCCTGTCCATCACCAACTCCCGGAGTCCACCCAAACCCATGTCCATCGAGTCAGTGATGCCATCCAACCATCTCATCCTCTACCGTCCCCTTCTTTTCCTGCCCTCCATCTTTCCCATATCAGGGTCTTTTCAAATGAGTCAGCTCTTCACATCAGGTGGACAAAGTATTGGAGTTTCAGCTTCAGCATCAATCCTTCCAATGAACACCCAGGACTGATCTCCTTTAGGATGGACTGGTTGGATCGCCTTGCTGTCCAAGGGACTCTCAAGAGTCTTCTCCAACACCACACTTCAAAAGCATCAGTTCTTCTGTGCTCAGCTTTCTTCACAGTCCAACTCTCACAACCATACATGACCACTGGAAAAACCATAGCCTTAACTAGGTGGACCTTTGTTGGCAAAGTTATTTTGGTACATGGAGTGAAATTGAAAAGATGGTGAAGGATAAGAGACAGAAAACAAAGGGACTATCATCGTTAACAAACGTCACTACTGGTATTAAATTGGCAGATCTTTATGATGACATTGCAATGACTAATCTCTACTCCAAGACTGAAAATTCTGATTTTTTTTCCGGTATTCTTTTCAGTGGTCATCAAGATTGAGCACAGTGCCAAGAACATAGTTACTATTAGATCAATAAATATGGAGGTGATCAAGACATCTGTGTTTTTAAAGCTTCTGGGTAGTTCCAGTGAGATCTATTATTTTAAGCAATTTAGATGCACAAAGATTTTAGTTTGGTTTTCATCTAGACTTTGCAATCTCCCTTTTCATCTCCCATTTTTTATCTTCTTATCTTTTAGCACCATCTTATAAAATGTATATTTCTATTAAACTCTTTCAGAGCTTGAAGCTTCCCTGGATCATTTCTGTTCTTCGGCTTGCTTTGAATTCCAGAAATAGGAATTGCCCTGAGGCTTTGTCTCTTGGGTTCTCCTGTCTTCTCTCTTATTTCTTCCTTCAGTGTTTCCAGCCTCAGCACTTCCTCTTTGGTTTGTACCCTGCTAGAATGTTTTCTGCCATGCCCTTTCTTGCTTCTGCTCAATAAGGGCAACTTTATCCAGACCTTCTATATGGTGTTAATATATAATAAGCGTATTTTTCACTGGAGACTCATTTTCAAAGAATGGCATGTCCCTAACTCTAGCTCATGTTTGAGATTTGAAGACTGCTTTTCTCTCCATTCTTCCGACCCAGGGACTTGTGCATTTGGTGAAGATGTTTTGCACCGGGGCTGAGGAGAGATGGAGACTCGGCTTCATCTTCTCAATGATATCAATCCCTCATGCAGTCACCTCTGTTCACTCAAGAGTGAAGTCACCAAGTCCTTCTGTGCTTGGTTTTGGCTTTTTCTCTTCCCCTTCACACATATAGCCTGATGTCACAGAGTGTGCTGGGAAACTTTGTTCAATCTCCCCTCTGTGCTGAGGTCCTAGGGAGGTACCTAAATACTCCCATGCTCAAAAAATTTCCTGACTTTTCTAAGGCTACATACTCATTCCTTAGTCCACATCTCTCCAAATTAGAAAGTTTTGATGAACATTCTTAGGGTTTTATGAATTCATCTATATTTTTCCTGCATACTATATTCTGGCCTGGGGCTGGGGACAGAGATAGGAGAATTAGTTGGGAGTTATAGTCTAGCATATAAAATCAGATTTTTTTGTGTATTTACTCATCTTTGCTTTGTGCTCTTTACTCTAACCTCTTTGCCTAAAATATGAAGTGTTTAAATTTTGAAACATTCTTCCCAGCATAATTTTGTGAATCCTTCAGAAAAGAGATGCTCTTACCAACCCTCAGTTACAAAGTTGAGTGATCATATAATGAAGTAGTCAGGGGAAATAGGCAAGTTGGAGTGAAGCCCTCTTGAGGACAAAGGAAATGGATAGGAGTGGTTTCAAAAATACTGCGGAGTGAGAGTAAAAGCATCAGTGTGAAAACAGCTTGTTAACACTTGATTACAGAGGATTGAAGATGGCATTGGATCCATTGGTATGGGTTTGAGACTTGCTATAATTTGAAGCTCAGAAATAAGATCAAATTACAAAATGAACTTAGAGAATTACCCTTTTCCATTTAGCTCTGCATCAGTAGTCAGGAGTTTTTCATCTCAGCCTCCTACCCTGACTTATGGTAACTTCAGACACTATGAGACTTAGAGATTTGGAATATGAAGTAATTGATTTGCACACAAGCATGTGCACACACTCACACACACACCCTTATACTCAAGCACAAATATTTATTTCTAAAGATACACCTGATTTATTGACAAGCAAGCTCTGATATCCAGTGGCAACAAGTGAATTCAGGGTCTTGTCTTCCTCACTTACTGGCTTTATCTCTGCGTCCTTTTCTGTGTCTGGAAAAACATTTGTGTCTGTGACACCCAGGAGTGAGGATGCTAAAATGGTTTAGAGAAAGTGTTTTTCCAGCTGCAAGGTATAAATGTAATATGGTTGCAGTGAGTTGTATAGCTTAACAACATACATCACTCAATCCAGTTTTCACTCCAGGTATTGCTTTGTCTCTTCCTCCTGTACAAATAAAAATAGTTGATTTAAGCTTTTCTTCCTGTAGTTACTTTGTCTTTTGTTTCACCAATTCAACATGGGGCAAAGATCTATAAACATACACAGACATCTAGATTTATAAATCAGAAATGCAGACCTCCACTAAATGAGTAAATGCATAAAGTATATTAGGTTTGTGGGGAAAAATGATTATAAAGGTTACCTGCAATCTTTTATGAGTAGATACAGTAAAACCATGTGTATTTTATGACTCATCATTTCAAGAGTTGCATATATGCTTCTTATTGGATAAAGCTTCAGATTGATGGAATATTTTTATTTATGGAGAATTTTGCATAGCATTTTCAATTATGGGTTTATTTCCTTTCCATTAGCTACTATCTCTGATGTAGGAGTTCTCTTAACTAACACTGATTGAGTAACATCTACTGTGCTCAACTCCTGAGAAAGACTGCGGAAAAACAAAGAAAATAAGCAGTATTTCTATCTTTAGAGAAATTGTATTTTGTTGACTTCTTTTATTGGTATATTATATTATTTGTATCTATTTAGAACCTACTTAGACATGTCTTGTTATAAGACTTTATATGCTAATATGAATTTTCAAATACTTAAGAATTTTTATAAAAATCAACATTTCCATTAAATTATATTTTAATTTTTCCCAATAAAATTGATCAGATAAGTTTAGTAAATTATTTATTGTTTAGGCATTATATTTCTTTCATTTTGCTTTTCTCAGAGATATTGTAGCTGCTTGTGGAATTTTAGTGTTTTCTAATTTAGGTCACATTAGATTTTGCAAAAGCTAAGAAATACCTCTAAAAAAGCAAAGGACATTATTTCCTATCTTTATTGAGTTTAAATTAAGAAAACAACTACAATTTATGAAGACTTAAACCCAATACAGTATAAATTTATTTAACATTCTGTAAATGAACCCTAGGATAGTGAAGAATATAAATATATATTTTAATAGATTCATGGATCTTTGAGGAGAGGGAATAGATATTTTATCTGAGTTCTTATCTTGGCTTTCATGCTTACCTAAATTATTAAACATACAATTTAACATAAACCAGAGAGGCACTTAAAATTATAGAGGCATGCTAATCATGGGGAAAAATACCTTTCAAGGCCAAGACAATAAACACAATATTTGAGAACTGCTTTTAAAAATTTTATGTCACATTTCTTATAACAAGTGTTGTAATAAAGTTTTTATTGCTAAAACTTAATCGAGAATTAAGTCATTCATAAATCTGTTGCAATTAATGTTTCAGGATAAAATAAAAGATCTGTTATTACTTAATATATACACAAGGTATAAAATACTTCCTGTGTAAGTCTGTTCCTAATGGCACAATCTTTTATAAATCTATAAACAGCTGTCTCAATAATATTCCAGATTTTTTCCTAAAAGTTGTATATATTCAAGTTTCATACATTTTTTCTATAATATCTCTTAGATAACTAAGGTAGATTTTGTTTTTTGTATTTGATCAGCATTTAAGTGTGGTATGAATTTCAATTAAAAACTCACTAGATAGTAAAACAGTAACACAGACCATCTCTCCTTTTCCCATAAACAGAATTTCAGAGATTTTAGGCAGGACCAAGCTGATGTTTTTGGATGAATGAATAAATCAATGAGCAAAGGAATGAATGATAAAAAGACATGGATCTATACTCTACAAATGAGAATAGTTTACTCTAATGGTGTGGTAGAACATGTATTTATTGTTTCAGTTGGAATGCCAGTCTTCAACTAGCATGTTCTTAAACTTTAAGAGATTATACACCAAACTATTACTCACACTAGTTTGATAAACTGACTACAAGGTGCACTGTCCAATACAATTTTTCTTGAATCAGAATAAATAACACCTAAAGTGTATCAATGGCACCCCACTCCAGTACTCTTGCCTGGAAAATCCCATGGATGGAGGAGTCTGGTAGGCTGCAGTCCATGGGGTCGCGAAGAGTCGGACACGACTGAGCGATTTCACTTTCATTTTTCACTTTCCTGCACTGGAGAAGGAAATGACAACCCACTCCAGGGTTCTTGCCTGGAGAATCCCAGGGACAGGGGAGCCTGGTGGGCTGCCGTCTATGGGGTTGCATAGAGTCGGACATGACTGAAGCAACTTAGCAGCAGCAGCAGCAGCAAAGTGTATCATGATACTGTTTTAAAAAGTTTTTCTGACCCAGATTTTTGATATCCATAAAAAAAGTAATGTCAATATCTAGATGTGCAGGGTAAATAACTTTCTCTTTATGAGTAACATTTCGCAGTAGTAGTTTATTTTATGCATCATGTTTTCATCTTGTTAGATTTCTGATTTGAACTATAACATTGCCAGATTTTCAAGTCTGCAGTACCTGTAACTGGAAGGCCACGAGAGGAAAATATTCTATGGTGTCATGTATACATAAGACAAAAGCCGACTTTGTCTCTAGCTTAGTAAGAAACTAGCCACAAGCAGTTTTATGAACTATAAAGATTCATAAGACAAGGAAGAGGTTTTCTAAGTCAACATGTTAAATAGAAATAATCAGCAAATTTTCATCTGAAATGTATCATAAGCAAAAGATTCTTTTTTTTTTTTTTTTTGTGGGAGATGATGAGTGACTCTAAAGCATGAACAGCCTAGGAGTGAGAAAGTAAGACAGAAAAGAGAAAGTGTCAAAGGCTGTTATCAAGCCAGCTGTGACTGTGGACAAGTGAAATCTGTCTGGATGAGGAATTCTGGGAGGCAGAACCCAGCTTGGAGAGTTCCTTTAATTGAGCCGAAACAGTTGGAAAATTTTCCACCCACTCTACATGTGTCATTGGCTGTGAGTTCTTCCAGTGCCAGTGATGTTCTGGCAGAGCTGACTTTGCTGAGGCCACCAGAAAAGAAGACCGGCTGGGGGCAGCCTGGCAAGTGCTGTCAATCAGCTATCTTTGTCTGTAAGAGGGATTTCTGACAGTTTGTGGGCAGGGTTCTAACAGTGCTGGCTACGCATATCTTTTAAATCTCTGACTGGCTGCACTGCCAACCTCAGGGTGGTGTTCCTCCTGCTGCTACAAACACAAAGTCTAGGGAAAAAATGTCATCATGATCTTTCTCCTTTAAGTTAGTTCCCATCATGTTCTCTAATTATGATTTTCTCCTTTTTGGGTCCTGCATTTTATCTTTTAGCAGGATCAGTTAAGGTACATCCCAGTATGAAATGTAAAGGCTTTATATTTTTTTGAAGACATAATTTAGATATCTTACTTACTCTGAAGGCATAGAAGGATGTACCAGTTCACCATAATTATTTTATGTAAGTTAGCTGAAGCAAATCTGTTATACTTAAAATTATCAGATTGGAGTTTCTTCTCCACTGAAACATAAGAGCTGCCTCTTTTATTCAGAAAACATTTGATTGAGTGTTGGATAGCCCAGAAAGGGGGATGACACATGATTTAATTCCTCCTCTTACTAAGTCTAAAATTCAGTTGAAGTGGGAAAAATCATATTTATTCTACTAAAATGCCATACTGTGTGGTAGGCCCACATGGGTTAGGAAAAATGTGCTGTGAAAATCTAGAAATAATAGTTTCTTACTACAGAATCAAAACAAGCTTAATTGAGAAGATAATATTTGGTCTTAATCTCAAAGAAGAGGACGAAATGAAATATGTACTGGAGGAGAAACTTTCTAAGTGGAGAGGATGCTGCTGCTGCTGCTGCTGCTGCTAAGTCACTTCAGTCGTGTCCAACTCTGCGCGACCCCACAGACAGCAGCCCACCAGGCTCCCCCATCCCTGGGATTCTCCAGGCAAGAACACTGGAGTGGGTTGCCATTTCCTTCTCCAATGCATGAAAGTGAAAAGTGAAAGTGAAGTCGCTCAGTCGTGTCCGATTCTTAGTGACCCCATGGACTGCAGCCTACCAGGCTCCCCCATCCCTGGGATTTTCCAGGCAAGAGTACTGGAGTGGGGTGCCATTACCTTCTCCAAAGTGGAGAGGATAGAATAAGCAAAATCATAGAGATATACTTAAGTTGCTATTAACAGTTAAACCTGATGAATTAAGATCATTCTTGTGAGTTCCTCCTTTCAAATTTGTCATAATGTAGTTTTATTGCAGTTTGCTACTGTTAGATTTGTTTGAGAGTTTTTTTTTTTCTTCTCAAGGGTTTCCTCATGAAATTGGTTTAGGTTGAATAAAAATTAAAGAAATAAAATAATGAACAATACCTTTCCAGCAGTCAGATTAAAATTACATAGAGAGATATCTTGGCATACCCAAAGAATGCTATATTTAACAGCATATATTATGCTGTTAAAAAACCTAAATTATAGTCCTAACTGTGTCACAAATTAACTTAACCCTCTGGATCTCACGTTCCTCATGTGGAAAGTGAGAGTGTCTGGCTGTATGTCATGGAAATTTACTTAATCTCAGAATTTCTGACAGATTAGATAATATTGCCATGTGTATAAAGAAAAAAATATGAGAATGATCTTTACTACAAATCAAAATGTTTGAATTATTTGTCTCAGTGGCATAGACTAAGAAGTATAATACATTACAGAAGATATAAAGACATTAACAAGTGTTTAGGTAAATAAGCAATAAATGTATGAGACTGGGGAGAAATTGTGAATGATATAGTAATCTTTCTTCCTAGTTCACATGTTATTCTTTTCCTAGTAGAAACTGCTTTCTTTAAATTTGTATTCAATTCAACACTGTTATTTTCTACTTGGAGGGAAAAAATCCTTATACACATACAAAATTTCTAATGTTGTAATTTTAGTAGTGATATAAGGAAAGTTCTTATGAAGTTAAACCTATTATCAAATGTGCCTACACTCACTCAAACAAATATTATTCTCTAGACATTTAATAATATTGTACATAGCATTATAGGATATATGTTTCATACAAATGAAATAAAGATTAAAAATATATAATCAACACTTTACTGAGTAGACCAGAGCTTTAAAAAAGTATATTTTGTTACACATGAAGAAAACAGACCATGAGGATATGAAAACTATTACTTGAACTGTTTGACAAGAATTCCATATTTGGTCCTTTGTACCTTAAAGATATATAATATTGTTGCATTGCATTAGAGTTGAGA
The DNA here is from genome assembly GCF_014754425.2 of Oryx dammah. Lineage (NCBI taxonomy): Eukaryota > Metazoa > Chordata > Mammalia > Artiodactyla > Bovidae > Oryx > Oryx dammah. Next base: position 10,843,782 of record NW_024070191.1, read on the forward strand.
ACATGCCAGAGAACCCTAGACTAAAATTTAGTAGAGAGACATATAAGAAGCATGGCCATTGACCTTGAAAGTCATGTTTAAGGGATGGAAGGGTACAGTGAAGAGAGAAACCCTGGGCTTAGGAGGAAAGAGTGTCAGTTCCAGCTTACACACTGTCATTACCCACGGGGTGACCTTGCAAACAGAGCCTAACTCCGCTAATTCTCATTAGCCTCAACTGTGAAAGAAGAAATTTGGATGACATCTAAGAATCCATCAGCTTGCACAAGTTATGAGACAGTTTGATATGTCTGAAATAGCTTTGAAGTTACCGGTTACTATCTCTGTACCATATGCCAAGCTCAAAGTTGTTTTCTGTGTGAAGACTTTATTCTCTTTATTCTTCGATAATGATGACAGTTGGAATCTTGCTTTTCATTGTGCAGAAATGTATACCCAACCAGTTGTTTGTAGCAGCTGCTAAGATTTATACGAGGCTTAGTACCATTCTTCCACTGAGAATTCTACTGCTGGTTGTTTATAAGACACAATTCCACAAAAATCTCATAGTTTTGTGGTTTAATTAAGGAAAAAGTCAGCTGTCTTCCTGGCATGGCTGTTTCATATATTGCTTCTGGTTATATCAAGATTATAATATACCTACTATGTCTTTGGCCCAGCATTTACTGAGCTTTCCTTTTGAACCAGAACTCTGCTCAGCTTTATGCAGGCATCATCACATTTCTTCGCCTTCAGCAATACTGCAAGTACTATATCATTAGTCCTGTGTTATACACAAGAAATGGAGGATGAGCAATGTGAAATAAATTGCCTCTAGTCCCAGGATCTGGTTTTGTCTGTCTCCCAAAGCTCATGATCTGTTGAGGAAAGGACTAAAAGAAGACTCTGATTTTAAGACTGAAATGATCATGTAATTAAAAATTAGAGGGAGTGCCAGGTTTCACATAGACCATGTTGGTTTCGGTTAACCATGTTGAAATAAGAGCTGCTGATGGAATGTTTAGGAGAAGAACACTTATGGTAATCAGGAGTAAGATTATGACTAGAGAAGCATTCAGTTATAGTTTTCAGACCATCTTTATCTCCAGGATTAAATATATCTAGATACAGTCGGTTGTTGTTTTTGCTCAGTTGCTAAGTCATATCTGACTCTTTGTGACCCCAAGACTGCAGCATGTCAGGCTTCTCTGTCCTTCACTATCTTCTGGAGTTTACTCAAACACATGTCTATTGAGTCAGCGAGGCCTATTGAGTCAGTGATGCCATCCAAACATCTTATCCTCTTCTGCCCCCTTCTCCCCCTGCTCCCAATCTTTCCCAGCATCAGGGTCTTTTCCAGCGAGTCAGCTCTTCACATCACGTGGCCAAACTATTGGAACTTCAGCTTCAGTATCAGTCCTTTGAATGAATATTCAGGACTGATTTCCTTTAGGACTGACTAATTTGATCTCTTTGCTGTCCAGGGGATTCTCAAGAAGTCTTCTCTAAACCACACTTCAAAAGCATCTATACTTCAGTGCACAGCATTCTTTATGTTCCAACTCTCACATCCATACATGACTACTGGAAAAGTATGGCTGTGACTATTCGTTCCTTTGTCAGCAATGTCTCTACTTTTTAAAATGCTATCTAAGTTTCTCATAATTTTCTTTCAAGGAGCAAGAGTCTTTTAATTTCATGCCTGCAGTCACCATCCACAGTAATTTTGTAGCCCAAGAAAATAATATATTACTGTTTCTATTGTTTCCCCATCTATTTGCCATGACGTGATTAGACTGGAAGCCATGATCTTAGTTTTTTGAATGTTGCTTATAAGCCAGCTTTTTCATTCTCCTCTTTCACTTTCATCAAGAGGCTCTTTAGTTCCTCTTCACTTTCTGCCATAAGGGTGGTGCCATCTGCATATCTGAGGTTATTGATATTTCCCCTGGCAATCTCAATGCCAGCTTGTGATTCATCCAGCCTGGCATTTCCCATGATGTACTCTGCATATAAGTTAAATATACAGAGTGACAATATACAGACGTGACACATTCCTTTCCCAATTTTGAACCATTGTGCATTGTTCCATCTCCAGTTCTAACTATTGCTTCTCGGCCTGCATACAGGTTTCCCAGAAGACGGGTTTCTCAAGTGATCTGGTATTCCCATCTCCTTAAGAGTTTTCCACAGTTTGTTGTGATCCACACAGTCAAGGGCTTCAGTTCAATTTAGTTCAGTTCAGTTGCTCAGTCGTGTCTGACTCTTTGCGACCCCATGAACCACAGCACGCCAGGCCCCCCTGTCCATCACCAACTCCCGGAGTCCACCCAAACCCATGTCCATCGAGTCAGTGATGCCATCCAACCATCTCATCCTCTGTCGTTCCCTTCTCCTCCTCTCCTCAATCTTTCCCAGCATCATGGTCTTTTCCAATGAATCAGCTCTTCACATCAGGTGGACAAAGTGTTGGAGTTTGAGCTTCAACATCAGTCCTTCCAATAAACACCCAGGGCTGATCCCCTTTAGGATGGACTGGTTGGATCATCTTGCTGTCCAAGGGACTCTCAAGAATCTTCTCCAACCACAGTTCAAAAGCATCAGTTCTTCGGTGCTCAGCTTTCTTCACAGTCCAACTCTCACATCCATACATGACCACTGGAAAAACCATAGCCTTGACTAGATGGACCTTTGTTGGCAAAGGAATGTCTCTGCTTTTGAATATGCTATCTAGGTTGGTCATAACCTTCCTTCCAAGGAGTAAGAGTCTTTTAATTTCATGACTGCCATCACCATCTGCAGTGTTTTGGAGCCCAGAAAAATAAAGTCAGCCACTGTTTCCACTGTTTCCCCATCTTTGCCATGAAGTGGTGGGACCAGATGCCATGATCTTATTTTTCTGAATGTTGAGCTTTAAGCCAACTTTTTCACTCTCCTCTTTCACTTTATCAAGAGGCTCTTTAGTTCTTCTTCCCTTTCTGCCATAAGGGTGGTGTCATCTGCATATCTGAGGTTATTGATATTTCTCCCGACAATCTTGATTCCAGCTTGTGCTTCTTCCAGCCCAGCTTTTCTCATCATGTACTCTGCATATAAATTAAATAAGTAGAGTGACAGTATACAGCCTTGACATACTGCTTTTCCTATTTGGAACCAGTCTGTTGTTCCATGTCCAATTCTAACTGTTGCTTCCTGGCCTTAGCATAGTTAATGAAGCAGTAGATGTTCTCTCTGTAATTTCCCTGCTTTTTCAATGGTCCAACGAATGTTGGCCCTTTGATCTCTGGTTCCTCTGCCTTTTCTAAAACCAGCTTGTATATCTGGAAGTTCTTGATTCCTGTACTGTTGAAGCCTAGCTTGAAGGATTTTGTGCATTATGTTTGTAACATATAAAATGAGCACAATTGGATGGTAGTTTGAGCATTCTTTGGTATTACCTTTCTTTGAGATCAGAATGAAAACTGACCTTTTCCAGTCCTGTGGCCACTACTGAGCTTTCCAAATTTGCTGACAGATATAACCAGTAGGTTTTTATTAATGACTCTATTCATAAGCACATGCATATATTCTTGCATATATACATATACACACATAAAATTAAGAGTGAGTTACAGCTCTCATCTTACTTTTTATTGGTTGCAAAACTGAATAAAAGTCTATTCTACCAAGAGATTTGTTACTCATTTTTAGAGGCTGAAGATTTTGATTATATCCACAGACTGAGATAAGTCCTATCACTCAAATATGAACTTTCATTATCTAAAGCTTATATGAGATTGATAAATAAGCTAGCATAATAAATTATTTATATTGGCCACTGTCATCCATACCAGAATGCTCCTATCTGTATTAAAATACAAATTTTCAATTTGGGCCAGACAACATGAAAATAACTTAAAAAAAAATCAGATATTTGCTTTCTTAGCATGGTTATGAAGCAAAGAAATGATCCAGATGTTTAGCAAGTTCTATTTCACATCTACAGTGCAGTAGAATTTTCACCATGTCCTAAGTCCTTAAGTTCATTTGGTAGGACAGACCAGAGGTTTGGAAAGAAAATTGTGAAAGTATTGTATTTCTCACACACCCTTGCATTCAGACCCTGTTTGTTTGCAGACTCCAAAAACAGGGCTATGTTTCCTCATATTCCACTATCTGAAGAGCCCCCTTTGCCTAAGAAGTTTCTGCCCTTTAACCAATCATCTGATTTGTTGGGGGAACAATCTAAACCAGTCTAATTAGGCAACTATAGTCTTAATCATAGTGTAGGTGATAGTATAGCCCAAGACTTTCACAGACATCCAACATTGATTCTTGCTTTTTCTTTCTTTTTTTTTTTTTCTGTATGATGGAGCCTAATGTGTCTAACACATTCCTGTTACTTTCACCATAAATAGTAGCAATAGACATTTTCTTGTTTTCAATTCTTATTCTTTCCTTTTATTCATTCTATCTCTAACTGTATTTTGGAAATTATGATCTAGGCAGTGTGTGTGTGTGTGTGTGTGTGTGTGTGTGTACGGACACGGACACACACATCCGCATGTGTGTATGAAGTTTGTTCTGAGAAGATAAGTTAGTTTTCCTTATTTCCATGTCTGAAAGAATACTAATAATCATACCCTTTTCTTAAGCAGAGACTGTTGAAAAACTGAGAAAAACTAAGTATTGATACTAAGTCCAATTTATCAGTATATACCAGTACCAATTTATTTTTATAAGCATTATAAGCATTATGCTTATAAAAATAAATTGCTTACTTTTTGGAGTGTTCATTTATTCTTATTAAATGAGAAGCATGCTTACCTAAAACTTAGGAGAAAACTGATTTGTTCATACCTTTTTTTTCATATCTTGTTTGTGGGAAAATATTTTAAAACATATTTTATACTATCATATCTGTAACATTGGAGAAATCATGGGATAAAAGAGAGAAAAATGAATAAATATATCACAATTATGCGAAAGTATGCTCAAACTATCGCACAATTGCACTCATCTCACATGCTAGTAAAGTAATGCTCAAAATTCTCCAAAGCAGGCTTCAGCAGTACGTGAACCGTGAGCTCCCTGATGTTCAAGCTGGTTTTAGAAAAGGCAGAGGAACCAGATATCAAATTGCCAACATCCGCTGGATCATGGAAAAAGCAAGAGAGTTCCAGAAAAACCTCTATTTCTGCTTTATTGACTATGCTAAAGCCTTTGACTGTGTGGATCACAATAAACTGTGGAAAATTCTGAGATAGATGGGAATACCAGACCACTTGACCTGCCTCTTGAGGAATCTGTATGCAGGTCAGGAAGCAATAGTTAGAACTGGATATGGAACAACAGACTGGTTCCAAATAGGAAAAGGAGTATGTCAAGGCTGTATATTGTCACCCTGCTTATTTAACTTCTATGCAGAGTACATCATGAGAAACTCTGGACTGGAAGAAACACAAGCTGGAATCAAGATTGCTGGGAGAAATATCAATAACCTCAGCTATGCAGATGATACCACCCTTATGGCAGAAAGTGAAGAGGAGCTAAAAAGCCTCTTGATGAAAGTGAAAGAGGAGAGTGAAAAAGTTGGCTTAAAGCTCAACATTCAGAAAATGAAGATCATGGCATCTGGTCCCATCACTTCATGGGAAATAGATGGGGAAACAGTAGAAACAGTGTCAGACTTTATTTTGGGGGGCTCCAAAATCACTGCAGATGGTAATTGCAGCCATGAAATTAAAAGATGCTTTCTCCTTGGAAGAAAAGTTATGACCAACCTAGATAGCATATTCAAAAGCAGAGACATTACTTTGCCAACTAAGGTCCATCTAGTCAAGGCTATGGTTTTTCCAGTGGTCATGTATGGATGTGAGAGTTGGACTGTGAAGAAGGCTGAGCACCGAAGAATTGATGCTTTTGAACTGTGGTGTTGGAGAAGACTCTTGAGGGTCTCTTGGACTGCAAGGAGATCCAACCAGTCCATTCTAAAGGAGATCAGCCCTGGGATTTCTTTGGAAGGAATGATGCTGAAGCTGAAACTCCAGTACTTTAGCCACCTCATGCGAAGAGTTGACTCATTGGAAAAGACTCTGATGCTGGGAGGAATTGGGGGCAGGAGAAGGGGATGACAGAGGATGAGATGGCTGTATGGCATCACGGACTCGATGGACGTGAGTCTGAGTGAACTCCGGGAGATGGTGATAGACAGAGAGGCCTGGTGTGCTGCGATTCATGAGGTAGCAAAGAGTCAGACACGACTGAGCGACTGAAATGAACTGAACTGAACTGAACTGAATTGTTAGTTTAAGGAGTCCTTGTAAGTAAAGGACAGATGTGAACACAGCAAAAGAAAATACAATATGGACTATAATTACCCCTGTAAATAATTCCGGAATAAAAGCAGTTTTAATGCATCAAAAGGGAAAGAGAGCACCCAGTCCAGAATTCTCAGATAAGACCTAATTGATAATAGTATTCATATTGCTGTTTGAATTCTGTTAAACAAGGTTTTAAAAATTGTAAGAAATAGTGTTTTAACATTTTTCTCTATGTTTAATTGGGTGTGTGCATGTGTGTGTGTGTGTGTGTATTTGATGATTTGATAATAAGAGCTTGATGTTTGCTTGCATTTAACTCTGTATAAAGAAACAATGTTAAAATAGTTTATGTATATAAAATAAGAAATGCATTTCATCATGTTGTTTTACAATTTTAGCACAATTTCTTTAATTAAATTTTACCTTTATCACTGTACATTATTCTTAAACAATGATAAGCACTGCAAAATGAATTTTAAAGGGATAGAATGACATTTAAATATAAAATATTAATTTCAATATGTGAAATAAGACTGTGACTACCTATATATATTGCTATGATTTTCTCTGTAGCTAAATAAGAGTATTCTTTCCAATCTATTATTCATTTCTTGTCTTCCATCCCTTCAGCTTATGAATTATAGGAAGTATCATGAAGAAAATGTATAGCCAGTTTTAGGGGGCTCTAAGGATTTTAGTAATAAACACTTTCTATATAAAATTATCACGCAGGTGGGAAAAAATGATTTCATTTCTATTCATTATTGCATCATTTTTAAAAAATGTTACTATGCAGGTTGAAGAAATAAGCTATAAAACTTTACAGGTTTGCAATTGTTAAAATGTTTTATTAGGACATATATTTGGCCTGCTGCTTCCATTTCACTGTAGTGACTGATACTCTTGCTTAAAAGAACATTCTGTTTCTCTGTGAGTAGTTTCTAGGCATTTCCTAAATGGTTATGGAGGGACATTGCCCCCAGCAGGGAAAAAGGAGAATAGAAATAGAACTCCATTCGAGCAATTCATCTAAAAGGTAATGAATATGTGTATGAGAAACCAAACACATTGACGAAAAGTAATTTTACAAATGTGTAATATCACCAGCTATTGAGTTAGTGCTACTTTAATAATCATCTTCATTTTAGGAAAAAAGTCTTAAAGTAAAATTATTTTACATAGTATTGAAAAATTAAAGTTGGTTTAAAATAACTCATTCTTCACATTAATGCCCACAACATCATCAAATTTATAGTAATTAAAAATAACATAACCTTTTTCTAGTTTTGTTACATATCAGAGCCAGATATAAACTCATCATCTTGAGATGAAATTAATTTTTTGTCCTCTAAATTTATGAAACCAGAAGTAAATGTGCTTCTGTGTACATCTTATGAACCATCTCACATCTAAAATATTGATAGATTGCTTTAATTTAAATGTGTGGTAGTATTTTTCCTTAAATACAAATAAATTGTGTTGCAAACACAAGAAGAAGTGGCATTTGATGTTTCCTTCTCGATGACATTGTTCTGAAACATTGTACCAGAGCTACAGTGGGCAATTCAAAATTTATGAGGCATTGCATAATTTATTGCCACATTTCAGGTTGGCATTTTTTTTTTTTTTTACCTTTCAGAAGGGATGAACATTTTAAGGCATTTTCAGATACAGGATTTTAAAGTTATTCTCTTTCTCTCTGGCCTTATTCCTCACCACTGCTCCCACTACCCTCCTGTCTAAAATTGAGAACTTTGGAACATCTCAGTGTCTGTGACGAGATTGAATTTATGTATGGTTGACATTTAAAATAAAATGTTATTGCAGAAAATGTCAGAAAGTGTAGAAGTTAAGTCATCTGTTAGAGGACTTAATATACTTTATAACCTTGTAATTTCTATCAGATTTAAAAGATTTATTCTGTCACAAATAAATGATGTTATCCATAAACTTGAACTTCCTCTTGGAGTAAATAATAGTCATTGAGGAAGAGAAATTGAAAGGTAAAGAATTTAAATAGTCTGTTTAAATACTCTAGGGTAGATAATAGCGTACCACTTTTGTTTGAGAATTTTTGAAAGCTCCAATATAGGGACATATTGATTTGTATTTAGAATAATCAAATTATCCACAAATCTTCTAAACATAGGAGATCTTTGATGCATGGAAAAATGTGTACTTTTACTGGAAATCCATTTACATTTTCACATGGTTGAGTTTCTGCATTGAAAAGGGTCACTTTTAAATTACTGTCCTAATATCCATCATGGAGGAGCTATCTACACCCCTCACCCTGTCTGCCCTTGACTCCATGGGGGAGATCAACGAAGAAAGCACATTCTTATTCTCAAGCTACTTACTTAAAAATGTAATTTTAAACACACTCATGAAACAAATTTTTCAAGATTCACAGCAAATCAAAAGTAAATTACGGTAGCACCAATGCCTAAGTGAGAAAGTGATTTGGTACACAAGTAGGATTTAAGTCCATACGCATTGCCAGCAATATCTCTATTTTGTCTTATTTGATGCTATAAATGTCATTAAAGAGGTCTTTCCATATTTCCTTTGCTTACTGCCTCTCTTGAATGTTTTCCCTCAGATTCTTCTACACAGCAAAGTGGGATTTAGGGTCCCTTGGTCCTGAGGATCTGGGCGCTTTGAGATTTGGAGCACATCATTTTTCTCAGTGTCTTCATTTCCTCAGATGTTGCACTAGCGTTGCTAAAGTTTATTCTAAACGATGGGAAATGTTAAGATTCTCTAAACGGACAGAAAGAGTGTTGGCATCCTCCCAGCTGGGAAGAAAAGAATTGATTTTACACCTTGGCAGGCCAACAAACAAAAGTCCTTAATATGGTTTTGAAAGCATAGAAAAGGCATCCTCGGGCCCAGCCCTGTTGGTCGGTCAGGAGCCTGCAGGGACTTCATTCCCAGCCCCCGGGTTAGTCTTTTGTGACTCTCTGGTTCACAGTGTGGGGACTTCTACTTGTGAGTAAAACCTGGTGTCCTGTGGGTGCAACAGTCAGGGAGGAGTGTAATTTCTCTAGTATACTGAGGAGGAAGGAACAAGGACAGACTATTTAAGAGAAAGTGATTTGGCATGAAATGATCCAAGGTATAGAAAGAAGCAAGAAGAAAACAAAACTCTTGGAGGAAAGCATCACTGCGGTGAGCGGCATGTCTCAGGGTTTCTCTCTCCCTCTTCCTTGCTCCGGTCATTAACCAAAGAGGAGGCTGTCCTTGTCTCCTCCCCTTAATTTCTCTCTCTCTCTTGCTCTTTTTTTAACCACTGTCTTCATTACTCCCGTCAAACTCAAAGTCTTCTGTGGTTCTTTTCAGGGTAAAAAGCACATTATTTTTTTTTTTTTTAAATAATAATTATAAACTTTTTTGGCCTCCAGTGAACACTTTATTCTTAACCAAAACTGTTACCATCTCATAGGGCACCAACTTTGGCCAAAGGTTAAGAAAGAAGAAAGAAGAGTGAAAGTAAGTTTTGTGGGGTCATCATTCAACAAAGGAGTATATTTAATTAAAGGAGAAATTTCCCTTGGCAGTGATACATTTGTGGGGAAGAGAACTTTGCCCCCTCATGAATGAAAAATGTTTGAATTAGACCACCCCAGCAACTGCCTCTGAAATTTTCAAGTGTCCAAATAAATTTCTAATTATAGAAAGAGTCTCATTAAATAGTGAACATGTATAATTACAGAAAGGTTTTCACTTAATTAGAATCTCATCAGAGCTTCCATCTGCATTGAGATTTTGATAATAGAGGTCAAGCCCTTTTGGGCTTGTTGGGGAAAAGTAGATCAAAGTATGAGGGAGTTAGAGATCCATCAAGAAGTTTTTGGCATAAATAGTTTTTATTGAGTTCTGGAAAAATGAGACGGAGAATAAATGGTCATAAAATATAAAGGGTAGGTGTCAGCATGATTTACATGAAGGATACCTGCTAAGTAGTTATGCTCTTAGCGCTGCAAATTAAATAGGACCGAGCAGGCACAGTATTGAATTGTGTATAGTTCAGGCTGAGAGAAACTGTAGCAATGAAAGAAGACAAAAGTGGTTAAACTCTGTAGCAGCACATTTGCTACTTAATGCAAGATTCAATGTATGGAATCACAGTTATCCTGCTGATAGACTTTAAATAGAAATTCTCCAGGAAATCCTAAAACAATTTAATTTGAGAAGAAAGCTTAAACTGAACACTGTACATTTATATTGCATGTTATTTACAGTAGTGTGTGGATATCTACATATATCATAAAAACAAGATGGATAGACAGTCTACTCTGATGCTCTCTTGTTTTTGCAGGTACTAGCAGATTTGCAATTCTGAATGGCATCTTCTTTTCTTCAATAGTGTGATTAGATGAATGATTGTTTCTCAGGTGGTTTAATTTGAAGCACTATGTCTACAAAGGTCAACACATAAAAGTGGATGCTTCCAGAGGAATAAACCCAGGTTGAGTACCAGGAGTTTTCTAGGCAATAGAAATACAATGATGAATACATTACAGTTTTTACCTTGAGAAGCTCAAGGATATATATCCAAGTAATTTCAATACAACACTATAAACCATGTAAAATATTGTACAGGATAGTATGGAAACACAGAGTATGAAGACATAGAGGCTTGTCTGTGCCAGCTATTACAAAAATAGAGAATTTTGTCATTCATTTAAAAAACTTTTTGTTGAGAGCCAAACTCAAAGCCCCTCTGCTATCAACTGGTGGCAAATAACCCTTCTGTTCATATCAACATTAATGTTAAGTAATAGAGACCTCATTTGATCATCAATATGATAAAGTCATTCAGTAGAACTAGCGAGAAAGGCTTAAAATTCTACATTGAATTTTGCATGTTGCAGGCTATTGACTCAAGAGGATAAAATTCTGCTTTGTTGAATTTTAAAGAACTCTGCAAAGGCCTTTAATTATTTATTTCTCATTGTAAAAGGTGCTGGTAAAATTTTATTAATTCAAATCAATGTATACTTACTCAGTAAGCAGTTTATTCAAGGCATTGTACTATCTCTGAAGGAAAGCAGAACTTGAAGATGTAGTTTTTACCCTCACGGAATTTAAGATTGGGTGGGGAAAATAAGCATATAAACAAGGAATCTTAACACAAAACAAAATGTAGTAAGTGCTAGATCAAGCTACAGGTAATTGACTCTAGTAGAGAAAAAAATGCTTCTTTTTTTCTTTTTTCTTTCCCTCTCCCTGTCCCATAACTTGGTTTAGGTGCCTTCTCTCTAAGCTGTGTCCAGGCAGCACACTTCCGGCTGGCCTCTCTTGTTTCATTTTAATTATCTTCCAGTATAATCCACTCTTAAGAGGATTACATAACTAACTGTCCAAGACAGGACATTTTTTTTTTACTTATTTATTTTAATTGGAGGCTAATTACTTTACAATATTGTAGTGGTTTTGCCATACTTTGACATGAATCAGCCATGGGTGTACATGTGTTCCCCATCCTGAACCTCCCTCTCACCTCCCTCCCCATCCTATCCCTCAGGGCTACCATCTTTCTAAACTCCATATATATGCATTAAAATACTGTATTGGTGTTTTTATTTCTGGCTTACTTCACTCTATATAATAGGCTCCAGTTTCATCCATCTCATTAGAATGCATGATTCAAATGCATTCTTTTTAATGGCTGAGTAATACTCCATTGTGTATATGTACCACGGCTTTCTTATCCATTCATCTGCTGATGGACATCTAGGTGGTTTCCATGTCCTGGCTATTATAAACAGTGCTGTGATGAACATTGGGGTACATGTGTCTCTTTCAATTCTGGTGTCCTCAGTGTGTATGCCCAGCAGTGGGATTGCTGGGTCATAAGGCAGTTCTATTTCCAGTTATTTAAGGAATCTCCACACTGTTCTCCATAGTGGCTGTAGTAGTTTGCTTTCCCACCAATAGTGTAAGAGGGTTCCCTTTTGTCCACACCCTCTCCAGCATTTATTGCTTGTAGACTTTTTGATACCAGCCATTCTGACTGGCGTGAAATGGTACCTCATTGTGGTTTTGATTTGCATTTATCTGATAATGAGTGATGTTGAGCATCTTTTCATGTGTTTGTTAGCCATCTGTGTGTCTTTAGAGAAATGTCTGTTTAGTTCTTTGGCCCATTTTTTGATCGGGTCATTTATTTTTCTGGAATTGAGCTGCAGGAGCTGCTTGTATATTTTTGAGATTCTTTGTCACTTACTTCATTTGCTATTATTTTCTCCCATTCTGAAGGCTGTCTTTTTACCTTGCTTATAGTTTCCTTCATTGTGCAAAAGCTTTTAAGTTTAATTAGGTCCCATTTGTTTATTTTTGCTTTTATTTCCATTACTCTGGGAGGTGGGTCATAGAGGATCCTGCTGAGATTTATGTCAGAGAGTGTTTTGCCTATGTTTTCCTCTAGGAGTTTTATAGTTTCTGGTCTTACATTTAGATCTTTAATCAATTTTGAGTTTATTTTTATGTACAGTGTTAGAAAGTGTTCTAGTTTCATTCTTTTACAAGTGGTTGACCAGTTTTCCCAGCACCACTTATAAAAGAGATTGTCTTTATTCCATTGTATATTCTTGCCTCCTTTGTCAAAGATAAGGTGTCCATAGGTTCATGGATTTATCTTTAGGCTTTCTATTTTGTTCCATTGATCTATTTTTCTGTCTTTGTGCCAGTACCATACTGCAAGACAGGACATTTTTGAGAATGACAGGAGACAATTCATAATTATGCTCAAACAGCAAATATGAACCAGGACTGTCTCAGGCAAATCAGTGTGAAAGATTATCCTTTTCATACTCCAATCTAATTCCAAAGTGAACATTTAATATGTAATCTAGTGATGCTGCACTCTTACCTAAATCATGACACAGGTTTCCATTTACTTCCCTTCATGATGACAAAGGGCATGAAAGTATCTTCATGAACAAATATCTGCTTTTTACTTGAGTAGAATCTCACCCTGTCACCTTTCACCTCCTCACTCAATACCTCATGTATCTCCTGTTTCCTTCTGATTTTCTCACTTGTAATTAGATGTTTGGAAGCTCATTTCAGGGATTAGTAAATTCTTAATGTACTTACTTATAATTCCCCCTAGACTGTAAGGCCTTTTATGGAAGAGGTATAGTCTAGATTTTATTTTTAATCCTAAGTAATGAGCAAAGCCCCCTTTCCAGGGGCACAAGTGGTAAAGAATCTACCCTGCCAATGTGGGAGATGTGAGAGACATGGGTGGAGGTTTATAACTTTGTACAGGAGGCAGTGATCAAGAAAAATACATGCAAAAAGGCAAGATGGTTGACTCAGGAGGCCTTACAAATAGCTGATAAAAGAAGAGAAGCAAAGGGAAAGGAGAAAAGAAATTATATACCCTTCTGAATGTAGAGACCCAAACAACAGCACAGAGAGATGGGAAAGCCTTTCTCAGGGAACAGTCCAAAGAAATAGAGGAGAACAACAGAATGGGAAAGACTAGAGATTGCATCAAGAAAATTAGAGATACCAAGGAATGTTTCATGCAAAGATGGGCACAATAATGGACGGAAATGGTAGGGACCTAACAGAAGCAGAAGATATTAAGAGGTGGCAAGAATACACAGAAGAACTATACAAAAAAAATCTTCATGACCCAGATAACCACGATGGTGTGATCACTCACCTAGAGCCAGACATCCTGAAATGTGGAGTCAAGTGGGCCTTAGAAAGCATCACTACGAACAAAGCTAGTGGAGGTGATGGCATTCCAGTTGAGCTATTTCAAATCCTGGAAGATGATGCTGTGAAAGTGATGCACCCAATATGCCAGCGAATTTGGAAAACTCAGCAGTGGCCACAGGATTGGAAAAGGTCAGTTTTCATTCCAACCCCAAAGAAAGGCAACACCAAAGAATATTCAGTTACCACATAATGGCGCTCAGCTTACATACTAGCAAAGTAATGCTCAAAATTCTCCAAGTGAGGCTTCAATAGTACATGAACCATGAACTTCCAGATGTTCAAGCTGGATTTAGAAAAGGCACAAGAACCAGAGATCAAATTGTCAACATCCATTGGATCATTGATAAAGCAAGAGAGTTCCAGGGGAAAACCTCTACTTATGCTTTATTGACTATGCCAAAGTCTTTGACTGCATGGATCACAACAAACTGTGGAAAATTCTTCAAAAGATGGGAATACCAGACCACCTTACCTGCCTCCTGAGAAACCTGTATGCATGTCAAGAAGCAACAGTTAGAACCAGACATAGATCAATGGACTGGTTCAAAATTGGGAAAGGAGTACATCAAGGCTGTATTTTGTCACCCTGCTTATTTACCTTATATAATGAGTACATCATGCAAAATGCCAGGCTGGATGAAGCACAAGCTGGAATCAAGATTGCCGGGAGAAATATCAATAACATCAGATATGCAGATGACACTACCGTTATGGCAGAAAGCAAAGGGGAACTAAAGAGCCTCTTGATGAATGTGAAAGAGGAGAGTGAAAACGCTGGCTTAAAACTCAACATTCAGAAAACTAAGACCATGGCATCCAGTCCCATCAACTCATGGCAAATAGATGGGGAAACAATGGAAACAGTGGCAGACTTTCTTTTCTTGTGCTCCAAAATCACAGCAGATGCTGACTGCAGCCATGAAATTAAAAGACACTTGCTCCTTGGAAGAAAACTATGGCCAACCTAGATAGCATACTAAAAAGCAGAGATATTTCATTGCCAACAAGGGCCCTGCTAGACAAAGCTATGGTTTTTCCAGTAGTCATGTATGGATCAGAGAAGGCAATGGCAACCCCCTCCAGTACTCTGCCTGGAAAATCCCATGGACAGAGGGGCCTGGTAGGCTGCAGTCAATGGAGTCGCTAAGAGTTGGACATGACTGAGCGACTTGACCTTCACTTTTCACTTTCATGCATTGGAGAAGACAATGGCAACCCACTCCAGTGTTGCCTTGAGAATCCTAGGCCTGGGGGAGCCTGGTGGGCTGCCGTCTATGGGGTCACACAGAGTCGGACACGACTGAAGCAGTTTAGCAGCAGCAGCAGCAGCATGTGTGAATGTGAGAGTTGGACCATAAAGAAAGCTGAGTGCTGAAGAATTGATGCTTGGTATTGAACTGTGGTATTGAAGAATACTCTTGAGAATCCCTTGGACTGCAAGGATATCTAATTAATCAATCCTAAAGGAAATCAGTCCTGTATATTCACTGGAAGGACTGATGAAGCTAAAACTCCAGTACTTTGGCCACCTGATGTGAAGAACTGGCTCTTTGAAAAAGATCCTGATTCTGGAAAAGATTGAAGGCAGGAGGAGGAGATGACAGAGGATGAGATGGTTGGATGGTATCACCAACTCAATGGACATGAGTCTGAGTAAGCTCCGTGTGTTGGTGATGGACAGGGAGAACTGTCATGCTGCAGTCCATGGCGTCCCAAATAGTTGGACACAACTAAGTAACTGAATTGAACTGGATGAGCAAAGCATTCATTACATTAATGAATATTTGATTAATATTGTGGACAAAAAAACACAATCGCATAAACACATGTTTTATGATTTGAGTTACGAGAGAAAAGCTGATATGCAAGGCATCATTGAGATGGTGGTATTTGAGCTGAACTTCAAGGAAGTAAGATCTTTATGGAAAAAAAATGAGTAAAAGAACTTTTCAGAAAACAGAATGATTGAAAGCGTGAGCTATAAGAATGATTTATTATCTGACGGAGAAAGATTTTCAAATTGAAGACAGTTTTGAATACATTTGTAAGATGTATAGGTAGGAATAGGGTTTTTCAGGAAGGAGTTCTGAAACGTAGGGGCCTGTGAATGCAATAGAAGCTACATTTGGCCCCATTAGAATACTTATATAGGTACAGTTTGAAAAATGGTCTAGAGAGTTCTATGATTTCATAATGACTTTTCTTTTGATTCTGAAGGCTAGCGATGCTATTATTTTGTAAGCCTGTGCACAATGCAGGATAAATAGCTAAGAAGTCAGACATTGGCTTCCCCAGCCTCTGAGCCCCTTCCCTCCTCCCAGCAAGGAGCTCTTTCCCTGAGAACACACCCAGAGGGAACTTCTCACTTCCCTCTGATCATCTCATCCTTCTGCTGTATCACTCTGTATCACTCAGGACTTTCTTAAGTTGAAAGTTCAGAAAACTTGCCTGATGCTTGCTTAAACCAAAAGGAATGTATGCCTGTATAACTGAAAAGAAATGCCTTAGGTAGTTGGCATCAGAGATTTCAAAAAGGAGCAGAACTCCGAATTTCTCTCCATTTCTTGGTTCTCCTCTCTTCCACCCTCACCCTCAGAGTAGCCTTCTCTACGCTGTAGACTTTAGCATCTCTGGACCTGCACCCTTTTAGATGTATGTCTAGCAGAGTAATGATTCTTTCTTAAGAGCTTCAACTAAAGTCTTCAACTTAACTCAGGTTAGCTTTAATTGGGTCACACACCTTTCCCAAGAAAGAGCTGTAGGCAGTTTCACGCAGCTCTCACATGTCAGGAAAAGGACGTGCTCCATCCAAAGGGCCCGTTCTGAGACTATAGTAGAGAAAATGTCCCTAGGCTACTGGTGGCAGAAGGAACACTGAGCTTTACCATCTGGAAATATCCACAACAATTTGTCACCTTTCATTCTCTTTTGCCCAAGTATAAACCAAAGTTTGGAGAAGGCAATGGCACCCCACTCCAGTACTCTTGCCTGGAAAATCCCATAGATGGAGGAGCCTGGTGGGCTGCAGTCCATGGGGTCACTAGGAGTCCGACACAACTGAGCGACTTCACTTTCACTTTTCACTTTCATGCATTGGAGAAGGCAATGGCAACCCACTCCAGTGTTCTTGCCTGGAGAATCCCAGGGATGAGGGAGCCTTGTGGGCTGCCGTCTGTGGGGTCGCACAGAGTCAGACATGACTGACATGACTTAGCAGCAGCAGCAGCAGCAAACCAAAGTTCTCCTGATTAGATATTTTAGTATCTCACCAACTCTTGCCTTCCCAAAACAGTGAGACATCATGAAAGGCTGTTTTCATTTTTTTCTGTCCACTCTCTGACCAAATGGCAGCTTATCACTAGAGAAGAAATCATTTTTAATTCAGTTTCTAATTTGATTGCTAATCACTGATAAAAACATAAACCAAGAAAGGTATAATAACCACATGTAAGGATGATGCTAACTGTAGCTTCATAAATGAGTTTCCCTTCCCCTGAGTTCCTCTTTGATGACTTTACCTGGACTTTCTAAGCTATTGTAAGGAAATGACAACCCACTCCAGTAGTCCTGCCTGGAAAATCGCATGGCTGAAGGAGCCTGGCAGGCAGGCTACAGTCCATAGGTCACAAAGAGTCAGACATGACTGAGCAACTTCTCTTTCTAAGTTATATCACAAAGGTGTGCTGATTCCTCTAAAATCTCCCGATAGGTCAAAACCTTTGGAATTACCATTTTTGTAGATCAAATGGTCAAATATCAGCAAATTCATAGAACTCAGCATGATATATTATCGTACTCCTGACTCTCAATGGAACTTCTCTGATAATCCCATAAGTGTTTCATATTTCAAATGTTGAAAATTAGATACTATATTTGTTCTAAACCAATTCTGCCTACTTTAGTTGGTATTTAGGAGGATGATATTCAAGCCTTTTGGCCACTCAAGCAATTCCAGAGGCAATTCCTCACCACGTTTTTTTACCTTTACATATGTTACATGATTTGATGGTGCTGTGATACAAAAAAAAATAACAGAAAAAAATAGGCACTGTACAAAAACTGATGTTGACATCTGCTGTTGCCCTTCTGCAAAACAGCTGGAGAAATAAATACTGATTTAATAGAAAATAAAGCATCGAGGTGGTTTACAAGACAAACTATATTTAAACATTCTGTGTCAACAGATATTTTTAAACACAGAAATATTAAAAACCCACCCTTGTGCATGATACAATCATAAATGTGTCCCAGCTGCCGTCTATGGGGTCGCACAGAGTCGGACATGCCTGAAGCGACTTAGCAGCAGCAGCAGCACAGACATAGACATAAAAATAAACTTAGGTTTTTCATGGTATAGTATTCCTATATGACTTTATACAAATGTTTGGATCTGTGTTGATACTTAGTGACAAATGGGATAAATCCTTTTAAAATTATCTTTGTGGCATCAATAATCACTTCAATGTATAAAAGTGTAGTCCCCATTTGTTTATTATTATATGGTTATTAGTGACAATTAAGTGCATAAAGAGGAGGACAAAGGCAGCTCTATTTTCAAAATCACGGTGTTCCCTGGAGAAATGAGGTCTAAAATGTGGTTTCATGATTATAGAAGGAACAGGTATGCAAAAAATAAACCATGTACTGTGTGTGGTACAAAGATTCTTTTCAAACAAAATTATTTTTTTTTCAAGTCCAACAGCCTAGTTTTGATAACTTTTGGTTGCCAGCTTAAATACCCTGAGCACATTTACCCAGAAAAATGATTCATTTTTACAATATCTTGAAAGTTAGCTCTATCACTAAAATTAACTACTTCAGAAACAAGCATACACGAGTAAAACCTGGAAAAGATCTCAGGAAATTAGCTGTTTTTTACATCCATAGCAGAAAGATCTACTCTAAAACAGGATAGACAATGACTGTTTACTTACTTGAAAATCACACAAGATTAAGAATCCAAAATTCTTTCTGGTACCTTGTCTGCTTTCTCGCCCTACTGTGTTAGGAGGATGGTTCTGGAGCTGGACTGAGTTGAGTTTGAATGTGTACTGCAGCACTCTAGCTATGTGATCATGGGCAAGTTCCTCAGTTTGTAAACTGGAAATGCGATTTCTCCTATATAAGGTTATAATGAGCACTCAGTTACATAGCATCTGCCACATACTAGACACTCAGCAACAGAGCCAAATTTGTTTTTTTAGGAAATATTTGCAGATTTGATCATGGTCAACCGTAGCAACTTCTACTGAAAATTAACTAGTCTCCTTATATTTTTCATTTAATAAAAATCTTCTATGAAAACATTTTCGTTCCATTCTTCACCATTTTTTGTCTCAGTGTTAAAAGCCATTCTACTCTCAGTGCAATTTAATTATTACTTGCTTTTTCTTATTGATAAAATTGATAGCTTAGTAGCAGTTAATTTTTCATTCATTCATTCTGTTAGTCCACTCTAGACCCTGTGGTTGATTTACATAGATGCATGGTAAGTATTCTCATGTCTCTTTAGTTAACTATCCCAGGTACACTTGTATTTAATTTCTATTGTTTATTATTTTTTATTATTTTTATATATTCAGAATGCCAATTCACCAGATTACCTAAAACACTATGCAGTATATGTTTAAGTTTTCTAGTTTCTAGACACTCAAGAATGTGGACTTTTCTGCAAATTTTGTTTGTATTTAGTTGGGTTTCTCTGGAGAAATATGCCAACAGGGGGTATATGGGGGTGTGTATGCATGTGTATATCTGTGCAAAAAGAGAGAGAAACAAGACGAGGCAAAGATGCAGATTTATTTTAAGGAGTTGGCTCACAATTGTAGAGGCTTGTGAAATGCAAAATCTACAGGGTAGACTGGCAGGCTAGTGACCCAGAGAAGAGCTGCAACTCAAGTCCAAAGACTGCTGGCAGAATTCCTTCTTGCTCAAGGAGATTAGTCTTTGTTCTACTAAAGTTTTCAAGTGACTAGATGAGTGACCACATTATGAAGGATTATCCACTAATCAGAGTCCTCTGATTTTAAAGTTGATCTTATCTAAAAAACACCTTCACATAAATATCCAGAATAACATTTGCCCAAATATCTGGACACAGTTGCACAGCCAAATTGACCTATAAAATTAACTATCACTGTATCCTTCAATAAAAATAATAAATAATTCACATATGTTTATTACTGAACATGTCCTTCCTTACTAATTAGGGAAAAGTCCTTCTTGTGTTTATTTACAAAGATAGAGGGACTAGTTTTTTAGTTTTTAAATTTATAGATATAAAACATTTATATTTAATACATGTTTGTTTCAGAAAAATAATCATTTATTAACTTCAAGTACTTCAGATATAAACTGATGCTCACAGGCTTCAACTAAGTCAAATGATGTTTTATTTTATTCTTCAACATTTCCTCAGTGTAACAGCAACTTAATTATATCTCTTGCTGATTTATTTATTCTCTTGTGAATTTTTTGTTAATGTTCAGAAATTATATTGTAAATAAAAAGTATAAAATAGTATGCTTATAATTATTGAGAATACTAATAATTATTGAACACATTAAAACTGATTTTGACATTTGATATTCTAACACAGATTTCCATATATTTGTATGAAACTTAAAATAGTTGATTTGGGGCTCTGATAGACCTGGTTTGAAATTTAGTTTTCATTGTTATTTATGGATTTTTAAGTGGCATTTTAAGGAGACTTTTGGCCTTCTCAGCTCAGTTGTATTCAGAGGTCTCTCTTTAGCTATGGAAATGTTTCTAAGGAAGTTTGGCCAAGTCCCTGGCTAAACAACTTACTAAATCATATGGCTCACTACTTTTATTGCTTATCTGGAATAATTGTTGCTTTTATTACAGAAAATTTTTTAAACATATGACTTTCTATGTTTATATCTTTGTATTGATTATTTTAAAGTCCAGAGCCATATGTATGTTCCATATATACAAAGATTACTAACTATTAAAATGTAAAATATCATTGTGATCAATGCATCTTAAGCCTCTATCAATTACTAAGCATTGTACAAAACTTATGACATAATTTTACTTAATCTTTCATAAAACACTTGAAGAAGAATGCAGATTGTGATGAAATCACATTTAGTATTATTCCTGGCTCATTGTTAAATCCAGGTTTTACTTTTCTGTCTTTATTAATTAACAATCTGCTTAGAGTTTCTATAACTCTGCACTGCTTAAATCCTTTCATGAACTCAGCTTCTGAAAAAATGCACATTTAAATGAGAATAAGTTTTTTGTCTGTTTTGTTCACTGCTGTATCCTGTTATTTAACCTGAATATTTAATGAATGAGTATTAAAATGCAGTATAAATGAATTTACCTCCGTACACACTAACTGAAAGACAGAGACTGAATTCTATAATTTTCATATACAGTTATTGAGATAATAAACCTATTTAGCTATATTCCAAGAGATGTTAAGGGTTGCATACAAGGGTTCTCAATAGAGTATAAGTATTATATTCTGACAATAATGTACACTGCATATCTTAGATATTATCTTCAGTAAAAAAAAATGTTCTGCAATATATGACTAAATGGAAAATGAAAATCTAGGGTGGTAAGGGAGATTTTTCTCTATTAAGTTATAAAAACATTAGTAACAGTATCAGGAATGCAAGAAAATAAAACAGTAATCTGGAAGTAGCAAACACAGGAGATAAAAGATAAGGAGAACATAATTAATGCTTTCCTAAAACTTTTCAAATGTACAGTTGAAAAAAATAGTGAAGAATACACATTTTTGATTCCTCAAGTTGAGTATATATCATGAGAAGATTTTATTATTGTCATTGTCAAGAGAAAAGCTATTTTAAGGCCACAGTGATAATAGCTAAATTATATTTAGTATTTTACAGTTTATAAGCTAATCAGTTGATACAAAATGTTTTCACAGTGATTAGCTACATTTTACAGTTAGACAAAAACATGTGAATTTGCTGATATTTGACTTTTTTTGACTGAGACACCAAAAAAATATATAAACAATATTTTTATGTCTTTCTAAAATTTCTCAAAGCTTTTGAAAGTACGTAACTTTCGTTACACTTTATTTTTAATGTAAGTTACAAATCTTGGATCCAAGACTGTCTCCTTTACCACTGTGTCTTTAGAAGATAATATATATTATGTATTATTTATTGAAAAAAAGTATTTGAATTTTGTGATAATCATGGAAATAATATACATATTACACTTTCTTTCGCTTTCCTTTGCTTAGTTTGCTTAAGAGGCTCTTATACCCACAACTCCATTCTCAGTTAGGCTGAAGTGTGGTTCTTCAATTAATGATGCATGTACAACTGGAAACCTATTGCTGTGGCTTTGTTTAAAAAAAAAAGCAAGTAAACCTGACTGTTAATAAAATAGAACTCAAGCATCTTCCTAGTTTTTTTTTTTTTCTTTCCTGCCAGTTAAATCTTGAAGACCATACCAGAAAGGCATGGATTACTCTGTTTTGTGTGAGGAAAGTGCCTCAAAAACAAGTTATATTGGATTAAGTGTGATCTTAGTCACCCAGGCATGAAATGGACACCCTTTCTCTTAGGCAGCCTGGTAAGTTAGAAGTCTTTAAGCAGATCACTGGCCTAGCAACAGATAAGTTCAGCAAGAGGAAAATAAATCGCTCAGATTGAAAGCAATTTTTCTAAAAGAAATGGAATTAAGATAGCAGAATTCAACCAGACTTGTAAACGCAAGATATTACAACAGACACTACGATTGAGGGATGGGAGTTGATAGCACTTTAATGGGGATTGGGTTTAATCTGTTGCCAGCAGAAGGGGGATTATTTAGTGAACAGTGCCCTCTGTGTGTGCAGTCTCTGATGTGGTAGCATCAGGCCTGCTCAGAAAACAGTGATATGGTCTAAGGGAAATTCAGACAAATTAGTTTATATTTGCTAAGCATGTTTTATGGAGGAAAATAAATCTACCAATAAAAGACACTCTGTAATTAGTCTCTCTAATGGAAAAGTAGGGTCTGATTAAGAATCTTCTGCTAATGCACTCTAGAATTAGTTATAACCAAATTACTGAAAATGTTCAAAAAGCCCTTCTGTTATTACTCGACTTCCTTTGTCTCATTTGTCATAGGACTTCTGCAACCTTTCCTGCTGAGCAAATGTCCTTTTTGCTGCCTTGCATTTCTGTGTGGGCCTGAATTCCTCCGAGCTTATGCCTGATCACCCAGCAGGCACAATTAAGGGAGTGCATTAGTTCTTCAGTAGATAATGGAAGTTCTTAAAGAGCTTTCTAGAAGAGTCTGTGTGGCATATTTCTATATCTTGAAGTCAACAGGACACACTGTTTTATAACCTGAACAGCTTGAATAATTTGCAAGCACAGAAATGTATATTTTTTAAAAAATTGAAAGGAGGAAGAAAAAAGCTGTGAGTTGAGTAATACAATTTTATTCAGCTCCTTCTGCACAATTATTCATTCTATATATCCCAAAGAAGCAAGTCAGTTAGCCAGAGAGCAGTAGTGCATGCTTGTTTACATAGTATGAAGGAAGAGCAGCTAACAATGGTTCTCTTCGTATGCACAGCTTAGTGCGATCACTTCATCTGGTGAATGACAGTGATAGGCACCAGGATGAAGAAGGTGTCAAGGCTGCATATTAGTGAGGGGGGAAAAAGAAATTTGTTAATTCTTTTTCTTACTGTTGATTAATTTCTTAAATATTGGCAAACAACAATTAATTACAATGATGAGTACAGTTTGAATAAATGGGTTTTAAATGAACAACAAAAAAAGTAAATCTTCATTTATTTAACATCTAGATGCTTGGCAGGGAAATATTTTAATTGCCAAGCTATAGGATATCATAGAACAACAAAAAAAAGTAAATCTTCATTTATTTAACACCTAGATGCTTGGCAGGGAAATATTTTAATTGCCAAGCTATAGGATATCATAGAAAACATGATAAGAGCTCTCTTAATATTTACATGTGTGTATATATATATATATATATTTTTTTTTCCATGACTCCTCTACCACAAGACTGCATTGTAATCTTGGAATGAGAGGGGGAGATTTGCACTTTAGCAAGAAACTGCAATGAGGATTCTTTCTTATAGTGAAATTTGGAACAGGGGACTATGATCTGTATCTTATCTAGTTACTTGTTTAACTGGAGTAACAAGTGTGGACATGTCTTTACATGCCAAAAGACAGAATTTCTATGTTCCTGACACAAATCTGCTTGATAAGTTAAGGAGCTATTCAAATGAATCAGTGAAACTTTAGTCCCAATTGACCCTTTTACCTATATTTATTTATTTGTTTTTACTTTTTCAACATATATTCTTTGAGTTCAATTACTGTACAAAATCCTGAAGATACATAGGCAAATGCCACTTGGCCCTTGCCAGTGAGGAAACTGGAGTCTAGTGTCAAAGGCAAGGGAGTAACAGAACGTGATGATTTTGGGGTGTGGTGATCATCAACAGACAGCTGTGGGAAAACAGGGGCTAGGTCTTGCAGAAACGCAGTGCTGTTGGACTGTACGGGGCAGTCAAGGGAAGGAGGAAGGGGAATAAAGCTGAGTCCGGCAGTGCAGGTTAAGAGCAAGGTCATGAAGAGCCTGGCATTTCATGCTAATGATTGTATATTTTATCTGATGAGCAAAAGGGCAACCTGGGAACTTTTTAAAGAAGAGAGTGAAATATTTAGATCTGCAGCTTAGAAAGATCATTTGAGTGGGTCTGTGGAACATTGGATGGAGGGCTTAAAATTAGAAACACTACCTATGTGCCTTCACTTACCTGGATAATTGGTATCTATCAGAGTGAATAGATCACATTTGAGGATGCCTACGTATCTGCAGGATATCGATTTTTCAAATGAAGTTTGTTAGAATGTCTTTAAATATACATTGTCCACCATTGCTAATTATGTGACTCAAGTGCCTATATTCCTGATGATTGGTCTGAAAAACAAATCTAGAGTTTTGGGTCCAAAATGTCATATATTGTGTTTACATCCATAACATTTTCCGGTGAAGGTTCAGAAATCAGCTATTCATTGAGGTTCTATTCTCTGGTTTTATTCTTTTGTTGTAACAGAGATCAAGCAACCTAGAATAAGACTTAAAATGAGACCAGGGTCAGGTACATTGCCTGTGCTTTCCAGTGCCCATATTATTTCTTTGAAATAAGTAAGATAAATTCTGCATTTAGCTCAGATTGTTCAAAATAAGTAAAATTGCTAGACTCCCCATCAGGAGAATTGGGTTTTGGACCATTCATGGACAGTGACAAGCTGTGTAACTTTGAACATTTCCCAGATTGTCTTGAGCTTTAGTTACTTCAGTGCTAAAAACAAAAATCCCTCCTGCAAATGAAAGTATAAAAGTTATATTTAGTCCTTTAATGCTAGTGGAGTCTATGAAATTAAATATGCCTATAGATACTATCTGCAAGTATAGTGTTTAGTTATCTCAGATCAGAAATAGACACGTGTGCTGTTGGCCAGGGTTTTCAGTTACACATTCCACTTGGAATGGAAATTTCTTTCAATTTTAAGTAAAATGTTAGGGATAAAAATACTAGCACCATCTTTCCTGAACGTATGTCCAATATTTGGGTTCATGTACAGGTCATAAAGCACTTATTTTATTTATCTTTGGGAGAAAGTGTCCCATGTGGGAGTTGTCTGAGCCATGTGAAACCCCAGTTGAACATACAGCAAAATAAATCTTCATATAATTTTATTATAAAAATATAATTTAGATTGTACCCTGAAAGTCCACATTTTCTTGCCCAAATCATCCTAATATTTAGTTTCCTTATTAAAATAGGAAAATGTATATGTGGTTTGCATAAATGTTTGTGATTGAATGTTGGGCTGCTCTTCATATGTCATGACTACTGCTTGATAGACCCTCTTTGAGCAAGAAAAAGGTTATGCTGTAGCATAAAATATTTCAAAATTATGATTGCTGAAAGAACCTGAAAACATGCTATCAATTTTTAAAATTTAATTTTGGCATTTCCCCCAAGTCCTTGATCAAGGGATGAGTAAAAATAAAAATCGACACTATCGCTAGATTATACTGGAAAACTCTTTTGAAAGCATTTTAAGGTGATATGATGGCATGACTAACAATTTCTGTATATATCATATTTTATATATATATCAGTAATATGGAAAGGAAAATATCTGTCATTTGATTGCCTCCAAAATTCTAATTCAATCTGATTAAAACAACAAACTGGAAGGTATTGTGCAGGCAAAAATAATCAACAAAAATTACATATATGCACATACATATACACACAAGATATATCAATTTAAAATTTTTCTACATGTTATAGTTTGTGTGATTGCTAAAAATTTTATAAATAATAGGTAAACAATAAAACCTACCTCCAAATTTACCTATAATCCCACCATGCATACCACACTCTTTAATGTGCATCTTTTATGTTCTTTTCTAGTTCATCAAACTTACATATACACATACACATTTTAAACATCAAATACAGACCTTGTGCTTTTCATAGTATCGGTCCTATGCTATGCATGTTATTTACAACCTGCTTGTGTTTATTTACCAATATATTTCCAAGTCAGTGCATGTTCTGGTGCTTCAATGTGTTAAATAGTCTCACAGATTTCCATTATCTGGGATCACTGTATTTAACTTAAGCGGTACTCTGCTATTAATGCATTCACTTATATTCACTCTATTTCTGACATTATTTTTATCCCATGCTTCCATGAATATATATGTAGTTAGATCTTCATACATGATCATAATTTCCTTGGAATAAAATCCTAAGGGAACATAATATCTGCATCGTACAATAGGGTGATTGTTTTGCTGGTTTACATGCTCATCAGAAACCCTCACGCTGCTGAGAATGAGTATTATCTTCAATGGCTTGTCCCAGACTATATTTGGGGGATGCTTTGTGTATAACAGACATTAATAACTGATCTCGAATAAAACAGGGAAATGGCTGATAAAGTTTGTGAACTATTTCATACTGAGTCTATGTACACGAATTCCCATCCCTTCTTGCCCATTTAAGGATATTCCTCTAGCACGTCTCTTCCTTCTCAACGGCATAATCAGTCAGATGGATCTTTTCCATCAGATGATAAATATGTTATTTTATTTTGATCTTTAAAAAAAAAACAAATGAGAAATGCTAAACCTATTATCCTTACTTCTACATCCAGGTACACTTACCTCTTTATGATCAAATTCTTCAAGAGTGGTCCGTTAGAGAAGTTTCCATTTCTTCTTTCCTTCTCTCTTGAGCTCATTCCAACCCATTTTTTTGCCCCCACTGCCTGACTTATATACTCTATCAAGATCATCACTAGCAGCCATATTGTTCAGTCATTCTAATTCAAGTCAGAGCAGCTTTGACAGAGCTATTCATTCCCTGCTTCTTGAAATGTTTTCATTTAGCTTCCAGGTTACAACTTCCCATGGTTTCCTTTTACTATACTAGCCACTCTTTCTCAGAATTATTTGCTGGTTTCTCTCAGCTTCCTGTCTCCTGAATAGTGATGGGCTCAGGCTCTGTTCAGGGTGTACTTCCCTTTCCTCATGCATTCGCTCTAGTCTCTTGGTTTTAAATGCTGCCCATATGTTTACACTTCTCTGACCCAAGGCTCTTGCCTTAATTCTAGACTTTCATATCCTAACGGACATCCCACCCTTGCATGTCTAAAACATGTAACTTTGTCATAACTTGCTCCCTAAGAATCTTCCTCATCTCAATAAGTTACAGCTTCATTCTTCTGCTTCCTCAGCCAGCGGTCTTGGAATCAGCCTCAGTTTCTCTCTTTCTGTTGTCCTCCTTTATGATCCATCACAATATTCTTTCACTGTACAAAACATTTACCCAAAGTCTCATCAGTGCTTACCCTGTCCACTGCTACAGCACGTGTGTTAGGCCACTACCATCTGTCTAGCAAGTTATTGCAATAGTCTTCCATATGGTTTCCCTGCATCCACTCCCCTCTATTGACTGTAGTCATTCCTGGAAGACGGGTGCATTTCCTTGAAGGAAAGCACCACGCTGAAGCCATGAAGACAAACCTCATACTGAGAAACCCAGAGGTAATGACAGTGGCTGAGTGAGGTGGAGGACTAGGCAAGAGTGAATTATTTTGTAGTAAGTTAAAGTATGTATGGAGAAGGCAATGGCACCCCACTCCAATACTTTTGCCTGGAAAATCCCATGGACGGAGGAGCCTGGTAGGCTGCAGTCCATGGGTCACTAGGGTCGGACACGACTGAGTGACTTTACTTTCACTTTTCACTTTCATGCATTGGAGAAGGAAATGGCAACCCACTTCAGTGTTCTTGCCTGGAGAATCCCAGGGACGGGGGAGCCTGGTGGGCTGCCGTCTATGGGGTCGCACAGAGTCGGACACAACTGAAGCGACTTAGCAGCAGCAGCAGCAGCAGCAAACTATGTATTCATTTGTTGAAAAAATATTTTAATACTTATTATTCACGCTCTTATAGTAATACATTAATGCAATCCATGTGCTTGGCTGTATTAGTGAACATAAGAGACAAAAATTGCTGCTTGCATGTAGCTTATATTCTAGTAGAGGAGGAGAAAACAACAAAGAAATAAAATAGATTTTATATTAAGTGGTGAGAAGTACTATAGGGATATATTAAACAATAGAAAGGAATTGGTAATATTTGAATAACACTGGGAGAAAATGAGGGACAGGGCCACATGGACATCTAAGGGAGGAGTTTTCAAGGTAACAGTAGCAGCTGTGGTGAGACCAGTGTAGCTAGGGTTTAGAAGGAATGAGGGGCAGACAGTGTAGTGTCTGAGTGAGATCAGAACCCACTGGAGAGTTTAAAAGGGAGAATAAAATGAATTAAGTCACATTTGACCAGAAATTGCACTGGTTCTGCCATTGGAAATGGGCTTCCCTGGTAGCTCAGATGGTAAAGAATCCATCTGCAATGCAGGAGACCTAGGTTCAATCGCTGAGTTGGGAAGAGCCCCTGGAGAAGGACATGGCAACCCACTCCAGTATCCTTGCCTGGAAAATCCCCATGGACAGAGGAGCCTGGCAGGCTATAGTCCATGGGGTCTCAATGAGTCAGACACAACTGAGTGACTAAGCACATCCATCCCATTGGAAATATCAATAGAAGGGACAGGGAAACCACAGATCTCAGCTGGTTAGAACTGCACATCAAAGAGCACTCATCTGCTGCCACATTGGCAATGGCTGACAAATAGAAACTTTTACCATTCTCTATTTATATAAACAAATTTTCATCATCTGGAAACACTGCTTTCACTGAGGACTTATTTCTATTTTTTGTGTGCTTGCTTTATCCAGCATGCCTATTAAATAAGAAATTAATCATAAAATTGCCACATACTATGGAAGAAGCATCTCTGCTTCTAAATCCAGAAGCCGATGGATGACACTAACAAGCTCCCTAAGACTTGGGACTACCCATTTCTAGAAATAGTGTATGCATCTATCCGTCTACCAGTTCAGTTCAGTTCAGTTGCTCAGGCATGTCCGACTCTTTGCAACCCCTTGGCCTCCCTGTCCATCACCAACTCCCAGAGTTTACTCAGACTCAGTCGGTGATGCCATCCAGCCATCTCACCCTCTGTCGTCCTCTTCTCCTCCCACCTTCAATCTTTCCCAGCATCAGAGTCTTTTCAAATGAGTCAGTTCTTCACATCAGGTGGCCAAAAGATTGGAGAATGCTCTCGAGAGTCCCTTGGACTGCAAGGAGATCCAACCAGCCCATCCTAAAGGAAATCAGTCCTGAATATTCATTGGAAGGACTGATGCTGAAGCTGAAACTCCAATCATTCTCCCAGAGCACACAGCATATGGACTGGTATAGAAGCTGTGTTTAACAACTGACCTGCATATGCTTCACATCCTAATTAAGGACAGTGGAATTAGGGAGTTCCAAGTAGAAGTGGCCTTCTTCCATGTTTAGTTAATAATGCAGGGTGGCATCATTTAAAAATGGACATTTAATTTCCAAGTATGTGTTTAAGTATCGTTGATATTCATTTCTCATTTTGATATTCATTTCTTATTTAAATGCTTAATTTTCTGCAATCACCCTCTGTATTTTTTTCAGTCTTCCAACTTTATTGAGGCTTTCAATGGCTAAGTCTAAGATCTCTCTTGGTAAATGTCACATTGCCCTTGAAAAATATGTGGATTATTTTCAAATATCTTTTGATATTGATTTCTAACATAATTCCACAGTGATGAGAGAACACACTCTGTATGATTTCAATACCTTTAAACAATGAAATTTGCACATCTTGTTTTATATCCCTAGATATGTTCCAGTGTCTCCTAGTTTATAGTTTACGGGAACTTGAATAGAATTTATATCCTACTGTTGTGTGAAAATTGTGTACATCTTAATTATTTTGAATTGATTCATGGTGTTTTCAGGTATACTATATCCTTCTCCTTCCCTATATATACATTCTGTTAATTTTTGAGAGTTTGCTATTGAAACTCCAAATAAAAATCTTAATTTATTGGCTTATAATACAAAAAAATTGTAATATGTAGTAGAACTATATGTAACCTTGTTCTATATTTTCCAAGTCTCCTGTAAATGTGTTATCATACTTTTGTAATAAAAAAATTTTTTAAAGGAAAAAGTAGTTCAGGGTAGAACTTGCACTCAGACAGGCTCTACTTCAATAGTTAACCCTGTAAGGGCCAGGGTGCAGCCCACTGAGATGGAAGCCTGGCTCTTTGGTGAACGGTGGGTAGAGGGTTCCTTCCAGGTGCCTTGTATCTATTCACACAGGGGCCACTGCTTTAAGAGAAGCTCACAAAGTTTCAGACAGGAAAAGACACAGTGTAAATCACAACTTAACTAGAGATGTGTTCACATTTAAACATCATTGCAAAAACACATCATGTTTATTTGAGTTATTTCTCCTCTTGGTGCAAGGTACATGGCAACAGTTATTAAGAGAGGATTCATTACTGTAGAAAGTCTAACATAGATGTCAAATTTTTTGTTTAAAGATACTGAATAGTGGGCACTTGTGCTGTTGGCCACTAGCAAGGTGATAGAAAAGTTTCTTAGCCGGTCATAGGAACTATAAACATGTGAGTCCTGGATCCAGAGAAGGATCTAAATAGGCAGGTATTGGATTGATTCTGCTCCTAGTCATATATCACCCTTTGTTTTGATAGCCAACAAATCCATTAACTTATGTGAATTGAGGCAGTTAAGTTATAATTGCATTCTTTATTAGATTTCTTTGTCTAGATTCAAATGAGAATGACTGTATGGGGACTCTCTTCTCCCACTAAAATGTAATTTCCGGTGGTTCTCTATCCCAGCTCTTAGCAGAGTTCCTGGCTCATAAAAGGTATTTAGTAATATTTAAATTGTGTACCATGCTATAAATAAATGACTGAGGTAGTATTTTAAAATCATTTGCTATTATGGACTAACCAGTGAATTGCTTATGTTGTCATGATGAATCAACTCAATCCTGGCAGCAGCATTGTTTCAAATAATAAGTTGATTATCTTAGCTCCAAAAAAATACTCAGCCTGTAGGCTCTTCATCAGTAGGTTCATAACAAATATATTTTCTCTGGGAACCTTGGTAAGCAAATAAATGGAAATATGTGAAAAATTCAAAATTATGGTTTAGAATGAGGAATTGTTTCTTAAATTGTACAGGATGGAAGCATTTCTTTTCCAACAATCTTGACTAAATTAAGGTACTTATGAGTTAAAGTTTAGATTTATCATACTTTGTATTATCATCCTTGGCAGAGAGTAGATTTAGAAGAAAAATCAGCCTATTAAAAGCTCAGAATTTATTGTTTTCCAAATTTTCACAGAAAAATATAGATATTGAAAGAGATATTTATTTTCAGCAGTATTAGAAGTGTGTGGAATTGTTCATGAAAATATCTGTAAGACATTGTGCATGATATTTTGATTATTTTCCTTTTGTTAATTGGATAAACTTGCAATTTTAAGTTTTTATTTTATCATAAATGAGGACATCATTTTTCATTTGTTTTCTTTTCTTTAGGGAATCAACATAATACAGAAAATGCTCTATGGAGATTTGTAGAATAAACTTATAGCTCTGTTGAAGTACCATTTATTTCAAATTAAAAACTACTCACAAGTGGCAAAAAAAAAATAATAACTTCACTTCATAATATAAATCTGCATCAAGAAAAATATATTCCCCTATAGGGTTTTAAAAAGAGGAAGTCTTTTTAAAGGTAATGTGATATAGTAGTATTCCAGAGAAATTTAATCAGAAGTCTCATTATATTTATATAGAATTTAAAAGAAAATGAAAGGGTTACATGGTAGGTGAACATATTATTTACAACAAATCCCAGATTAGTTTAGGGGAAAAAAAATACTTATTCCCAATAAACCCTCTAGCTATTCGTTGCCCCCAGGTAGCAACATTTATTGGAGAAGAACATGATTTTCTTAAAACTTTTTCAATTAATTTCTTTGTATTAAGCTATGACATTATAATTTAAACCTTGCAGTTAATATATTCCCAACTATTTGATTCCTTGGAGGCTCTATGTAAAATGAAAGATTTAAAATTGGTCAGATAACCTGAATTATTTAGCTTGGAAATGAAAAAAAAAAATCTTAGAAGGTCAGAATATGTCTTTCTTTCAAAAATGTTTCTGTGGTAAATCATAACATAAATATACATACAACTTTTAGAACAACTGCTGTTTTTCAGAAATTACACTGTTTTAGATTCATGTCAAAATACTATATAGTAGTTAAAAGTCCAGGCTCTGGAGTTAATTGTCATCTAATTCAAGTCATTCCATCTAAGACAATGTATCAACTTCTCTATGTTGAAACCACCATTAGAAGGTTATTGAGAAAATTAAATGGCTGCAGTGAGGTGCTTAAACCCATTCCTAGCACATAATAAGAAATCAGTTAAGTGTTGACCAGTATTTTGAGAACTTACCAGTGTTAAGTGACACAAAGGTAGGCATATCGTGAGCTTATGATGGGCTGAATCAAAATCATTCGTTCTTTCACTGATTCATCCAGTAAATGATTAGTGAATGAGTGTCTGCTGCTGCTGCTGCTGCTAAGTCACATCAGTCATGTCAGACTCTGGGTGACCCCATAGACAGTAGCCCACCAGGCTCCCCCGTCCCTGGGATTCTCCAGGCAAGAACACTGGAGTGGGTTGCCATTTCCTTCTCCAGTGCATGAAAGTGAAAAGTGAAAGTGAAGTTGCTCAGTCGTGTCTGACTCTTCGTGACTCCATGGACTGCAGCCCACCAGGCTCCTCTCTACATGGGATTTCCCAGGCAAGAGTACTGGAGTGGGGTGCCATTGCCTTCTCCAGAATGAGTGTCTACTCTGTATCAAAGATGAGACTACAGGTGTGATAAGATGAAGCCAGGAGACAGGTAGGTGAGATGATATAAGGATGATGTCAATCTAATGAAATAAGACCTCAACCTGAGGTTGTGTATCATAGGATGAGAGGAGGAATGTTTCTACCATCTCAAGAAAAATGTCAAAAAGGAGATATATATGTAATGAATCTTAAAAAAAAAAAAATTAGCGATTTGCCAGGTCAACCAGAGGGAGCTAAGTGAAGGATGAGAAGCAGGTGCCAGAAGAAAGCATCTTGAGGGAACATGGGACTTGCAGCCATCAACAGGCCACATAATGGACTAGAGGGTGTGGGAACAGAGCAGGAAAAGGTTCTGAGAAGGGAGCTGGAACAATCCTGGGTTGGAAGCTTGAGAGTGTTAACCTAATCCTTTAGGCACTATGGAGTTCATGGACAAGTTCATGTAAGCAAGTGAGTTGTTAAAATCTATGTTTATAAATCTGATCAGCACAGTGTGAAGATTGGTTTTAAAGGAAAGGAGAGGAGAGCCAGAGGGAGCCAATTAGAATTCAGTGTTTCAGGCTACACAATCATTCATTAAAAACCTATTCTAAGTGGGAGGAAGATATGCAGGTTATTTACTAAGTTTTAAACACTATTTTAGGTCCCTTCCAAGTATTGACTCATTTACTTCTCACCAGCATCTTGTGGTTTTGGTGTGATTATGTCCAATTGTAATAATCAGGCAAAACTGAGACTTGGAGAAGGTAAAGATCTCAATGGAGACGGTATGTATACCAGCGTAGATGGCATATGGCTTGAATCATAGTCTGGATCCAAGTCCTTTGCTCCTTTTACTATATTATTCTTCTTCCTGTAGTACAGATAAAGAACCAAAAATGAGCCTGAGAGATATTAGAAACTGGATTTCATAAGACTTGGTGGAGGCCTCCAGTGTGTTATTATGTGGTCCACAATTATAAAAGACATCTGTAAAGTTAGCTTACAGATAAATTAAAATCATCATAAAGATGTGTACAATTGAAGGGAGAATAAACAATTGAGAAAGTTGAAAATATCAATATTTAAAGTTGGGGTGAAACAGTCCAGTAAAAGAGACGAAACATGCAAAGCAGGGCAGCCATGGTGTCATGGAATCCAAGAATCAAACATTACAAAAGGAAAGATGTAACCAGTCCTGTCACATATACTATCAGGTTCACTATAATAAAGGATAGAAAATGCCCAGAAAACACGAGCATCTGAGGCATAACTGAGCTCCTCAAGGACAGGTGGTTCCAGTAGATGTCAAACTCCAATGACTGAGGGGTGAATGGAGGTGAAGATGTGGATGAGGGAGGCATTCAGATGGATTCTTCTTCAAGCCCCGTGACTCAAGATGTGTGCTTGAGAGACTTAGGTTGAACACAGAAGGGGATGCTTTATTAGCTTTTTGTCTGGGATATAATATATTTTTGTTTTAAAGAAAGTTGTAGAAAAATTCTAAGTTTCTTTAGGGAGGTAATAATTATGAGAGTTGAGAATTGCTGCCATTTCCTCATAGCTCCGTCAATAAATCATCCACCTGCAAGGCAGGAGACCTGGGTTTGATCCCTGGGTTGGAAAGATCCCTTGGAGAAGGAAATGGCAACCCACTCCAGTATTCTTGCCTGGAGAATCCCATGGGCAAAGGAGCCTGGTGGGCTACAGTCCGTGGGTTGCAAGAGTCGGACATGACTTAGCAACTGAAACCAAAAAACCAAACCATTTGTTAGCTCTTTGTATCTCCATTTCCTCATTGGAAAATGGAGATGAGAGTATCTATTTAGTCATATTCTAGGGCTAAGTCAGTTAAAGCACTTAATGTGTTCAGCATAATGGTTGGCCAAGACATTTAATCCATGTTAGCTCTTCTTTCTCTCTTCCTTATTATGGTTGCTGTATTCCAGAATATTTATTTTAAATAGATCTTCCTTTATACTCATAATGAATATTTAATTAGTCAGAAGAGAAAATAAATATGTCTACATTTAAGATAAGAACTTTACTCTGGTAGATACATTCTCTAGCCTGGGTGACTTGACTGATTAACAAATTAGTCACTAAGTGAAGAAGATTTGAATTTATGTGTGGATAAAAATAACATGCTCACTGAAACCAAATGGACCATTTTTTAAATTCTAAGACTGACTCTAATTATTTGCACTTAGTTGGATTACTGCATTGTATTTTACGATTTGCATTATCATCTTATTACCATACGACCACTGCCATGGAGAAAAAAAATGTATTTTATGTGACTCATAAGGAACGGTTGGGAAAAAGTTGCCCTTCATTTGCAAATCTCGGTTGATCCTTTGCAACAGTTACCGAAGTAAAGCTGAAGAGTCAAAGTGATGTATAAAGATCATACAAACTATATACAGAAGCGTCTGTGCTTTCTTTCCTCTACTAGAGAAAAAATGCATTGTTATTTAAGAATTGTGATGAGAATGGGGAACAGGGAATATACCATTGCAACATCCTGGCAACAGTATTTATAAATAGAATGGAAATTATATGGCAAATTACTCATTTTCAAAAACTGAGTTATCCATCAGTGAATGATCCAGCATTTAATAAGTTCCTCCTGTGTTTAACACCTGCCAATACCCTATTTTAAAAATGAGCTGCAGACCACATCAGTGCAGAGTAAAAGAAAGAAATACCGTATTGAAATTAAGATCTTTGAAATTCCCAATCTATAGTATTTGATGCCTTAGAGGATTCCCAAATCCAAGAATATCCCAATAGCAATTTAGACATCCTGCCTTAAAATAAAGTATAACTGGGCACTTTCTGGGACTCCCCCTTGGAATCTGACTCACTTGTTGGGAGTGACTGGAAGAGTGTACCTAAGCCACTGGTAAGATTTCAGGCTGTGAGGTAGGCTTAGTCTTAAGAAAATAAAGGTGTCTACACACTGTCTGCATAACACTAATTAAATCTGTGTAAAATTACAAACTGTGTCATTTTGATTTTCAGGGTTAATCTCAACCAATTGTAGCGATTGTTAAAGCTGAGATTCACATTTTTTTTTTAACTGAGATATTAAAT
Organism: Oryx dammah; assembly: GCF_014754425.2. Classification (NCBI taxonomy): domain Eukaryota; kingdom Metazoa; phylum Chordata; class Mammalia; order Artiodactyla; family Bovidae; genus Oryx; species Oryx dammah. The sequence goes on from NW_024070191.1 coordinate 10,880,306, forward strand.
GCATGGTAAAAAAGAAAACAAATTAGTGAAATGTGTGAGCAACATCGCCTTGTGTTTGGGAAGCCAGCCACAGAACACGTGGGACTAGCCCTCGTAATTAATGCAGGGGCCATCCAATTCTGATTTCAACCAATTTGGTCCATCGGGTGCATTGAGTTGTTCCAGGAATGAAGGCAACGTTCTGCCTTCCTCCTTTGTCAAATGAAATTAAGAAAGTGCACAGAATACCCTTAGTTTATTTTTTTTTCCTATACTATTTCCTTAAGCCCTTGGCACTGACTCCCATTTGCCTGCTAGCAAAAGCTAGCAGATGATAAAATGAATGAACAAGTAGCAAATGAATATTAACAGAAAACTCAGAAACAGTCAAACAGCTTGTTTTGTGTGTGTGGACATGTGTGTTAGTGGTTGTGATTCTATATTGGATACATACGATAAAATCATACTTTCCTGCTCCTGAGCTTTATGACGGAGTTGAATGTATCAATATGTCCTGGTGTTTCACAAAGGGGATGGTGTTTACAACCACCAGCACAATCGGTAGCTTCAGCCCCATCTGAGGGAGCTTAGGAGCAGGGACATCAGGAAGGGAACAAGATGCAGAGACGTCCAGCGTGAATCGGGGTGTCGGCATGGACATCTGTGTGGTATGTATAAGGAGATGGGCAGCAATGAGACAACAGTACAGGATTATCAAGGGCAAGAATAACCATTCTGTTTCTGCTACTTGATACAGGCTTTATTGTTTAAAGAGGAAATGGAATTTCTATAGAATATCCATTTCAAACAATGGAGAGGAGGTCTCCTCCTATTTTCCAGTTTTTAATGTCTCCAAAGATATTCCTTATCTTTCTGTTTAGTTCTGTGGGGTTTTTTTTCCCAGAAATTTAATTTGCAACTATCCAGGTGCTGGAGTAAATGGGTGGAATGTTGTTTACTTTTGTTGGCATTGATGGTCAGCTGCTCTGTGTCGGGGGAAATCATGTTGCTTTTCAGAAGCCCATGGTATAAACTTACGGCTTTGCCTCTTTGCATTTTCCTTTTTGCCCCTTAGGGTAACCTTAAAGCCAGATGTTAGATACTGGATTGGGGCAATCGATTTTCTTTGATGAGGGAGTGAGGCAGGGTACTTTCTGAGGCAGAGAAAGAGGGAAGATTATCTTTGTTGTTGATTTTTTTCTCAAGCTGAGAGACCACTACATTTCTAGTAAATTATCTGTCTGTTATTTTCAAGGAATCTTTATCAGGGACACTTTCTGAAAACTGTATTTTCCTTTCTGTTATCAAATGTCTTTCACGTCCATCCTGTTTCCCCTTCTCGTTGTCATTCACTCGGTGTTTTTAGATTTTTCCATGTCAGTTTTCCTTAACTGCATGCCAACTCATAAACCTCTTGAACTCGGATAACCATCCTCTTTGGTTTGCTCTCATTTCTCCAGTGTCAGACACACAGTAGGCAGAAAAGAGTGTTTCTTGAGCAGGTATAAGAATGAATGAATGAATCAGATGAATCAGAGTGGTGTTATAAAGATATAACAGCTTGTTACTGATGAACTTTCTTCCTGAAGTCTTGTACATATTTCAATGGCACATCCAAGATTTTGGGGAGAAAAACTGTTTTTCTATTTCTAGTGCCTATTACATGCCTGACAACAGATCCTATACTGTCAGAGAATGCTTGCAGAATGTTCAGGTATATGCATATGAACTTTAATATAAAAAATATTAACAGGAAAGGGACTTGCTGAACTCAGAGTAAGGAGTTGTGGTATCCAAGTTCTAGTTTTGCCACCGAAATTCACTCAGTATTCTGGATAAATCACTTTCTCTCTTAGCCTTAATTTTGTCATTGGAAAAAATTGGGGTAATGGAAGAATAGAAATAGAACCTGGTAGGCTACAATTTATGGGGTTGCAAGAGAGTTGGATATGACTGAGCGACTAAAACAATAAGAAGAAGAAGAAACAAGGTAGACTCTTTCTCAAGCCCCTCACCACCTGACATGTTTTGTTCCTATTTCTCATTCTTGAGTGCAAAGGTCATACAAGTTTAGACATTTGATGAGAAAGTAGAAAAAAAAAAAAAAAGGCGGGGACATGTAACATGGCTAGGAAGCCACCGAGTTTCTCCGGACATATTTCAGAGTCAACCTTGAAAAACATCAGGGTCTACCTAAGTGCATTAAGTCGCCCACCTTGAGCACAGAAGCAGTAGGCAGAGTGGGAAGAGGATGGTGGCCTTTGTTTTCATCAGGCTTTTGTTTGCGTCCAAATCCCCAGATTGATTGTGTGACCTTGACTCACGGTTTTTCTGTGCTTCTGTTATTCAGCTGTAAAATGGGGCTAAATACCTATCTTCGGGGTTGTTTAAAAAGTGCATGAATTACATGTATTCTAGGTATAGTTCCTTGATGAATAGCAAGTGCTCAATGAATCATAGTTATGACTATTATAGAACTAAAATTAGTGAGGCTGAGGCAATAAATCTGTCTCAATATATCAAGTATCACTAAAAATACAGAATGAGAAGGGGAGAAAAAATGATTAGCCCTGTTAACCATCCAAGAAATAAGAGTTCTATTTCCAACCCTCTAATAAAAGACCAATTTTCAAGCTTTTGATTCAAAAATTATTTTTATTCTGACGTGGCTCTCCTCTCACTTATAAACCCAGCTCAAAAATAATGATTGTACAGTGAATATACCTAATGATCCTGCATGTGTATAAGCAGAATTTAGGCAAACATGGATTTACATTAAGTAAAAATATATCAGTCTGTCCAAGTGTAGACAAGCAGTGCAAATTTAACACAGCTCCTCATCCTATTAAAATATACATGGAAATGTTACAGACTCTCTCTAATAGGTATTTACTATGTAGCATAGTGTGAAACATCCTGAGCTGTAAACATCATGAGAGATATATTCCAGAATAATATTGCTAATAATTTTCAGTTGCTAAAATGAGTCGTCATCAAAAGAACTTAGCACCTTAAGATCTTTGCTGCATAATTGAAAAAGATGATCATGGCCAGCCCTATTTTGTACTGTTCCAACCATAAGTTATTCTCATAATATTTACTTAGAGTCTAAAACCATCATAAATTAGACCATATGCTCCTTTTCACCCTCAGCATGGTCCCCCATTTGCAACATTCTAGAGAAATGTATGTGAAGTAAACCAAAGTGGCTTATCTCTTCTGGAAAGCCTACTTATTTCTTTTTTCATTCTGCAACAACTGAATATTTTCACAAGGAATAGTTTTTTTTTTTTTGACACTTGTGGGCAGGTATTATTTTTTCTCTTTGTTTATAATTTTGGTTTTAGGATTAAAATCATGACATAATTTCCAGAAAATTATAAATTTATGACTGTATTTCATAAATTGTTTCCCCGAAGACTACTTCCTTTAAGTGGCTATCTGTGAAATTTTTTAAAACTAACAAAAGAAAAACTTTATTTCATATATTATTTTTTCCTAAAATAGATCTAATAAATAAAAACAATTTTTTTGCTATTTTACTACCTATAAAATCAGTGACAAATTTATTTATTTTTCCTATGAATGCTTCTCATGTTTAAAAAACCAAGCTTCTGTTACTGCTCCTATACAAGATTTTAACTTCACCCCCTTGGACTTTATAATAAGTACTTATTGGTCACCCCATGTTTGACATTCTGTTCCATTTCTTCCCCCAATACTGATGTGAGGGTTGTGGTTTCTAAAGTAAATCTGGCCACGTTCCTTCCTGGTGAACACTTACAAAATCCATCTTCCTGTGTTGGTACCTGACTATTCTTCCCAAGGAACCTCAATTTGCCTTCCAAGCCACCTCTGGTCTCTCTGCTTCATGACTTAGGTCTATTCACACCAGTCACTTTCCACTGAACACACATACCATTTTCTTAAACAGCTTCCTGATTTTTAATCAATTATTTTCTCTGTCTAGAATCCTCCTACCCTCGCCCCTTCTCCATGTGGACTCTATTCATGACTAAACTTAAGTGTCACCTCCTGCATGAAGCGAAGCACTCCCTCCTCTAGTAGACCGGGATTGTGACCCCTTTTGCTTTTCCCACATTTATTTTCAACTCTCATAGCACCTGCCACAGCATATTGTTAAAAAGGTCCTATTTCTTTGTCATCTCTTTAAATACCTTCCTACACTGTGATGGCCTCAGAAACAGTGTTCCTTATGCATCGTGGTCTCTCATGTATGTGCCTGAGCTGGGGTCTAACACTACAGACCCTCCATATGGAATACATGAGCAAATAAAAGCTTGTTGGGATGGCTGATTAATTGACAAATGTTAACACCTACCTAGAAAGGGGGAAAAAACATTATGTGCATTTTTAATATGAATTTGCTTAATTTACTGACTGGTGGTTAAAGCAATTTACATAAAGCTCATAACTTTATAAATATTTGCTTTTATTACAATACTTACACAATTACTGCATGCGTGCTCAGCCTCTTCAGTCATGTCTGACTCTTTGCAACCCTATGAACTTTAGCCTGCCAGGTTCCTCTGTCCAGGCTATTCTCCAGGTAAGAATACTGGAGTGGGTTGCCATGCCCTCCCCCGGGGAATCTTCCCTGCCCAGGGGCCAAACTCACATCTCCTGCGTCTCTTGCATTGCCGATGAGTTCTTTACCCACTGAGTTACCTATTATTGAATTGTTAAACATGAAGAAGGATGATGCAGCAGGTAGCAACTAGGACAGGAGAGGAGGCAAGTCATTTCTGGATGTGTAAGTGCTGATGTGATGCCCACTTGAAGTCTCAACTGCCCTTGATTCTTTCTACTTGGTTTCCATTCCACTGAGCTCCCAGTTGCCAGAGCTGCATAGCTGTTTACTTATCATCCTGTGTCTATCTCAATTTCCACTTACAGGATTGTTATTGTTTTCTTTGCATGTAATAATTAGTATTTCTGTTTAGCATTCTAGAGGTGGGTGTGTGTATGTGTGTTTGTGTGTGTGTATGCGCATGTGTTTGTGTTTGACACATATACGATGCACATCTCTTAGTCTGTTTTTGCTGTCTTAATAAAATTTCGCAAAATGGATGGTTTAAACAACACAAATATATTTTTCAACAGTTTTGGAAACTGTAAGTCCAAGATCAGGGAGCTAGCAAGTTTGGTGTCTCATGAGAGCTCTCCTTTGGGTTGCAAGGAGCCACCCTCTTGGGGTGTGCTCACATGACCTCTTTGTGAGTGTAGAGAGAAAAAAAGAGGGAAAGGACTTTCTGGTGTTTCTTCTTAGAAGGACACTTATGCTACTGGATTAGGGCCCCATCTTTATGACCTCAGTTAACCTTGAAATGATTTTGTTATTCTAAATACAGTCACACGGGAGGCTAGGGCTTCAACATGCGAACTGCTGTGGTGTGTGTGTGTGGAGGGGCGGGAGTGTCATTCATTCCACAGCAGCACACTATCTTAGAACTTGCTGAATAGAAGCTCTAATACCGTAAAACTTCAATTACCATGTGTGATAGAGGACTAGGGTACACATGTTTTAGCAAGTAGAATTTTAAGGAAGTTGTGAGTGTAGAGTCTTACTGAGTTTTCTATGCATAACCCTCTTTCTTCATTAAGATGACTGTATAATTTTTTCTTCTAAAGTTAGAAGCAGCATCTCTTTGCACAATTCATCTTTGTCAGACTTCTGCTTCTGCTCAAATGCATTGTACCCACTTTGATTAATTCTGGGGCTTGATGTTCAGAGTTTCACTTTGATGAAACATAGAATCATTTCATATAAAATGTGCAGGCATTTCTTGTATTTATTATGACAATGAGCTTTAAAATTTTCTTTTCTTCTGCCATTCTAAATATCTATTCAAGAAATGGACTTATTTGTGGTATGTTGCCTCATTGTCATTTTATGTCATCTGATAATAAAATATGAATTTGCTTCCTTTGTAGATTTTCATATGCTTAAATCTATCTCATTAGTCATAATTTGTGGAATTTTCAAGTTCCATTGTGCAAAGTCCTAGGGTTACATTATTTCAGAAAGGCACTTTCTTTATGCTTCTTTGAAGGTGGAGAAGCAATTGCATAGTATCTCTGAGAATTCTGATTAGTGGCTTAGTATCCTCATATTGACTCAGACTGCCTTGTTAAAAAATAAAGAAGTATACCTCAAACTTGATACATTACTCATATTGTAATAAATAGGAGGATATTTATTGTAAAAAAGACTTGGGTAATACACTATACTTTCTTTTATTTCATTCAAGATTGAATTGTGACTTATTTTGTTGTTCATCAGGTGCTTAGTCGTGTCCAACTCTTTGTGACCCCATGAATTGCAGCACACCAAGCTTCCCTGTCCTTCACTATCTCCCAGAGCTTACTCAAACTCATGTCCTTTGAGTTGGTGATGCCATCCAAGCATCTCATCCTCTGTCGCCCCCTTCTCCTGTGGTCTTCAATCTTTCCCAGCATTAGGGTCTTTTCCAATGAGTCAGTCCTTCACATCAGGTAGCCAAAATATTTGAGTTTGAGCTTCAGCATCAGTCATTCCAATGAATATTCAGGACTGATTTCTTTTAGGATTGACTGGTTTGAGCTCCTTGCAGTCCACGGGACTCTCAAGCTCTCAAAGAGTCTTCTCCAGCACCACAATTTGAGAGCATCAGTTCTTTGGCACTCAGCCTTCTCTCACAGCCATACATGACTACTGGAATAACCATAGCTTTGACTATACAGACCTTTGCCAGCCAAGTGATGGCTCTGGTTTTTAACACACTGTCTAGGTTTGTCATAGCTTTTCATGGCTGCAGTCCCCATCCACAGTGATTTTGGAGCCCAAGAAAATAAAATCTGTCACTATTTAGTAGATCCTGAACTTGTCAAAGTATCACAATCTGATAAAAACACGAAACTCAGCCTCTGTCTTCTGATTTTTACAAACAGCCACATAGCTCTTGATATGGAGTACCATGGCCATAGTGCTCTGGACCGTAAGGATCATTTACTACAGTTTAGTGATACAGATTGGTTATAAGCAAGTCACAGAGCTGGCCTGCAGCATCGAATGTCATTTAGATTTTATACAATGTGTACATTTAATCCATTTTAAGTAAAAACATCTCATTTATATGATTTAAACAGAAAGGGGAAAGGAGATTATGAAATATCTAATTAAAGAAAATAATTTCAAATGTTGAATCATGTTCGATTAATTGGTTATGTATATTCTTAGTTTTAGACAGGTTTTTCTTCATAAATCTATATTAGAGCTTCCAACTTGACAAACTGTCAGCCACAAGAAGTTAAGGAGTACAATACACATTAAGTGAAGAGGAAATGTAATTTTCATTTTGTTTCAGTAGCAAAAAAGATTTCTTGAATTTATGTAGATTTCATAGACTAGATTTTTGAAAAGTTAACATTTGCTTTAAAAAATACTATATGTATATAAAAAATGGATGAAAAATACTGGGTAATATTTTTAAATTATTTGATTATTGTTAATATGTAAATCTATTAAGTGATGCTCATTTGATTTTCAACATTAGAATTAAAATTAAATCCTAAGTATGCCATCCATTAGAAATAAATGTATATTTCAGGATATAGCAAAAATACAGCATAATTATGGTAGTAATAGTCTAATAACAAGTTTTTATATTGTGTCTTTTTACTCTTCATGTATTTTCTAAACCCATCTGTGTGCTACTTTGTAAGTTAGGAAAATGATGTATCTGATACATGTCAGGTATGATAACATGAATCAAGTCTCAGAAAATAAAAGAGGCATTTTAAAAAATCATTCTTCTCTTCCCTAAGCTCACAAGAAAGAGAGAGACACTGAGACAGAGATTTGTATTTTTATTCTAAATACATTCTTACTATTCCTTTTTACCTTTGTGAATCGATGAGCCAGATAAGTGTCTTATAAATATAAAGGTGGGGAAACATATCCTCACATGGGGATAAATGAGTGAAGCATATGGTGGCGTGATGGAATGTGTTTGGAATAATCTGGAATTGAATAGGCTTGGAGAAAATGTGTTGTTCCAGCCATTGTCAATGTACTGGGCTGGTGTAACTGAGTCTTCCAGGTCTGAGGTACAATTAATTATGTGGGTGGATGTGCCAGTCAGAAGGTAGATTCTTTTATTCATTTTTGCTGTGCAGTCATATTTTAGATGAACTGTTTCTTTCATAGGTACTTGTATGTCTTGGGACATTTATCTGATTTTGATCATTAATATTATCTGTTGTATGGATCCTTGGACCACCGTCCTCTTACAGTTTTGATTTAAGAATCTAAGATTTTTGCTTTTCTTATCTCTGCTAAAGTAGAAGTCTTATGGTTGGGTTTTTTTTTTTTTTTTTTGGTCACCTCTTCATTTCAAAATAAAGTACCTCAGTCTCAAATTGCTATCTTATCAATCAAAACCATTTTGAGAGGACGTAAGGACTGGCAAAAATAACATTTTATACTATCAAGCTTGTGGAAAACAAAGGATTTTCATTTCTAACTTCTTACCTTTGATTTATTTCAATCAATCCTATATTAAATTAACCCCAGCTATATATTTTTTAAGTAAAATTAAAGCTGGACGAAAATTACCCTAAAGTGAAAAATTCTATAATGTTAGACATTTTAAAATTTGTGATAATCACTAGTAAGATTACATATATAAATATGTCCATATTATATATACTTATATATATATATAAATTATGTGCACATTAAAAATTATCTTTTCATTGTCTTATCTTATTTTAAGTACAGTAGCTAAGAAAATATTATTCTTGAGACCCTGCTGGAGTTCTCCGAGATCAAAACTAAATCTCCTTGAAATGTCAGAAACTAGAAATGTTTGGAACTATAGGCCAGAAATTTTCTAATATCGAATGGCTCTTTCATTTTGTAGATCAACTGTGTTGTTTTTTTCTTTTTTTTTTAATCATCAATTTTGCTGCTGTTTCCATCCAAGGGATTTGATTTAAGTATCATATCATCCTTCAAAACTGACTTAATATTTTCTTGCTGAAAATAAATTGCAATCTACTTGATTTTTTATATGATGAAAAAAAGAGAGATCAAGTTTACAATTTTTGGTGTCAATTATTGAGGATAGCAACATCTCTCTCCATCCACCCCCCACCCCACCATATATCCTTCCCTTAATTCTTATTACAAGCTATTTTCTGTCTTAGATTTCCTTAGATGTGGTTCAAAGTCATTTTTATAGCTAAAGTGTTTCATAGCTAGGTAAAAACTTGATGACTAGGGAGAAAGAAACTGGGATAATTTAGCTGAAAGAAGAGAAGGGAAATAATTTTTTCATGATAATAAAAGGATTGAGAATTGTGGTTTTTTAATGTTTATTTATTTGGCTGCTTAGGGTCTTAGTTATGGCATTTGGGATCTTTATTTGTGGCATGTGGGATCTAGTTTCCTGACCAGGGATCAAACCCTAGTTCCCCTGCATGGGAAACACAGAGTCTTAGCCACTGGACCACCAGGGAAGTCCTGAGAATTGTTTTTTAAGGGTAAAATCTAAGAATTATTTGTAAAATAATCAGGTTCACCTATTTTGCCTCAAAATAGAATAACCTTACAGTACAAAGCATTTAGAGTAGATACAAAAAAGACCCATTATATATATATATATGTACATATATAAGTACATATATATGTACATATATATATACATATACATAAGTACATATATATATATATACATATATATATTATAAGTACATATATATGAGAATTCTTTGAGATTATTGAAAAGTAGGACTGTCTTAGGAGATCAGATACTGAGTGCACACATTCAATGGCCAGGCACAAAAAAAAAAAAAAAAAGAAAAAAATATATGATCCCTTTCCTCAAGAACACAAGACTAATAAGAGAGATTATATCTAAAAACCTAACAATGTTTAAGATAGACTCCTCAAAAAAAAAAAAAAAAAAGGAGTCCAAGATAAAAATAAAATCACTGTGTTAGAAGAAAGAGCTTTAATAGTTCCTAATGGCTAAAATAATCTATAAAGGCAAAAATACTGTTAGATTTTAAAGAACAGAGAGGTTCTTACTCATTTAAAGAGGAGCTCTTTCTGCATTGAGTGAATAGACTTTAGTTAAATAGAAGAAAGAAAACAGAGAAAATATCCAGAATGAGAATTTGTAGGAAATGTTTAGAATGGGTAGAATAAAGAAATAAACTGTCTTACTGGAGCAGAGAATGTGGGGCTTGCCTTTTACTTTTTAGTGGCCTCCCAGACTTGCTAAAGTTTTTACATTATTCCCTAGATCAGAGTGTTTCCTTTCAAAGCAAATAGCAGAACCAAAATAAGAAAACAGATTGTACAGTGTAAGTTTTTATGTTCAAGTTTTATTGGGAAAAACTAAATAAATTAAATATGTGTGTGTGTGCGCACACACACACACTCAATCACTTAGTACTACATGGCTCCTCAGAATTCTCTCTAGGTGAACAGTAAATCCTTAAGAAAAGAGTCATTACACAAACTTAAAAAAAAGAAATGTGGCCATAGAACCCTTATTTTCTTTTTGTTTTCCTACAAAGCACCTATCACGACTAACCAAGATGAGGAATTTGTACTTTGAATTTGTTCTCTCCAAAATGGTAGCTGTAAGTTACATGTTGCTCTTAAAATTTAAATTGAATTTTTAGTTTTTCAGTCACAGTAGCTGCATTCCAAGTGCAGAATAACCATATGCATCTGGTAGGTAAGGTATTGAATGACACAAATATGGAATATTTCCATCACTGTAGAAAGTTCTATTGGACAACACTTCTTTATAAAGATTATTATTGCTATTTCTTATTAATTTATTATCATTATTCCTTAATTAAGGTGTTGAATTAAGAAATCTCCATCTGTGGGCATTGTCCAGAAGGAAGTTCCTTGTACGGGAAATACTTAAGACAGTGTTATAATTCAGGTATAATTCAGATAAGGAGATTGAAAACACTCTAAAGGTCATAAATGTATATATAATATTCAATTAAAGTGTGTAGATGATATAAAGATATGTTATAAACCCTATCTTCAAGGCATGTGTTTTAGGGAAAAAAGACTGCTTTGTGTATAAGTAGTGACCCTGTGGCTCAGACAGTAAAGAATCAGCCTGCAAGGCAGGAGACCTGGGTTTGATCCCTGGGTTGGAAAGATCCCCTAGAAGAGGGAACAGCTGGTGGCTCAGTGGTAAAGAATCTGCCTACAGTGCAGGAGACATAAGAGACGTGGGTTCGATCCCTGGGTCAGGAAGATATTTTGAGGAGAGTATGACAACCCATTACAGTATTCTTGGGCTTCCCTTGTGGCTCAGCTGGTAAAGAATCCTCCTGCAAGGCAGGAGACCTGGGTTCGATCCCTGGATTGGGAAGATCCCCTGGAGAAGGGAATGGCAACCCACTCCAGTATTCTGGCCTGGAGAATCCCATGGACTGATAGTCCATAGGGTTGCAAAGAGTCGGACACGACTGAGCAACTTTCACTTCACTTCACTTCACTTCACCTACTCCAGTATTCTTGCCTGGAGAATTCCATGGACAGAGGAGCCTGGCAGGCTACAGTCCAGGGAGACACAAAGAGTCAGACACAGCTGAGCGACTGTCACACACAGTGAATATAAAATATACTTTTCAAAAAGTCAAAACCAATTGAGTATTAAAACAGGAACAATTCATTGTAAGGGAATCAAGGACACGGAGCTTTACTCTGTAAGTGGGTGCTCAGATAATTGGTAAAATGACTGTAAAGTTGACAAGAGACTGGTAATAAATAATTTCAATATATTTTTTAAGAACTTTAATGAGAGCTCAAAGCTCCTTTCAACTTTCTGCTTGTGTGATATTTTAAATTTCCTGTGTACATGTGGTTAATATCATAACTCAGTCCATTTAATTATGAACTTAAAGTCTTTACAAACTACTGTTTCTGAAGAATTTTATTTTTCTCAAATTCCCACTAAGCTATTTGCTTTCAATTTGTGAGTGATAAATTGGAAATATTATCTGAACTGTTAAACTGATGCATGAGCAATTAAATGAAAAGAAGCTTTAAATTTAATACTTAGAAAAATGTAATAGTAAGATCATTGAATAGATATCATGGTACTCATTTATCCAACTGCAACTGTGACACTTTACGAAGTCCCCCAAAAAGCTATTGAGAATAATATTGAATAGATGAATCTGTAATTTTCTCAAGTAAACATTCATATTTTTTAAAAAAATTTTGTTTAATAATGAAGGTTAATTTTCATTAAAATTTAAGGATATAGAAGAATATTTTATTATTCTAAAGCAATTGTTCACTATAATTGATTAGATTATTATATTCCTTAGATTTTAGATAGTTTAAGAATAAATTTGATTTTTAAGAGATATGATGAGCTGGACATCTTTTTGAAACTCTCTTCAAATACAAATTGTGAAAACTGCCAGCTAGATAATAATAAAAATTTCATCAAATGTTAAATATTCAACATTATTATTAAGGACATAATTGAGACAGAGATATTTTTCATTGGGTCCTTTAAGAAAAAGACTAAAATACTCAAATTTTACCACTAGGAGTTTTCATCTAAATCAGAGATGAGATTCACTGACATGTTTGTGTGTGGTGGTGGGGTATATAAAAATCAGAGTAGGTTAAAGACCTGTATGCAAGACAGCAAAAGAGACACAGATGTGTAGAGCAGACTTTTGGACTCAGAGGGAGAGGGAGAAGGTGGGATGATTTGGGAGAATGGCATTGAAACATGTATACTATCATATAAGAAATGAATCTCGTCTATGTCCGATGCAGGATACAGGATGCTTGGGGCTGGTGCACGGGGATGACCCAGAGAGATGTTATGGGGAGGGAGGTGGGAGAGAGGTTCATGTTTGGGAACACATGTACACCCGTGGTGGATTCATGTCAATGTATGGCAAAACCAATACAGTATTGTAAAGTAAAATAAAGTAAAAATAAAAATTAAAATTAAATAAAATTAAATTTAAAAAAAGAAAAAGAAATGAGAGCGAGACATAAGTCAAAAATTTAATAGTTCAAAGTCGCAGTGATTAGCAGAATGATAGTGCTGTTAATAGACCTGTGACTTTCAGGAACTCTAAACTCAACATGAGCAAAATTGAAATAAAGATCTCCTTTCACCATTCAAAAAAAAAAAAAAAGACATGTAATCTGAAAAAAGAAGCATACTTGGTATTGTAAAAATGTCTATAATAAAAACTGGAAAACACAATCCAAATTTCCTTGTCAGAGAAAAAGCAGAGTAGGGGATGGAAATGGGGAAGGTTATCCCCACTCCCAGAAGGTGTGTCCTCTTCAGAAGCAGGTTTACATTAGAAATGATGGAGAATCATCAACATAAATCAACCAGTATCTGTGTAGACAGTTTATACTCAGCAGAATAGCAAATATATTTACAACATGGAATCTGTGTTATAATGACCTAACAAATGTTAGTTGGAATAAATTTTTACCTAAATAAGAATTTGAAATTTGTATCTCAGCTCTTTTCCTAACTCAGGTAAATCTCTGAATTTAAAATTCCTACATTTCCTCACTTGAAAAAGAGGAAACTGGATTAAATCTCTAAATCCCCTCTAGCTTTTAAGGTTCCACAATTACAAGTCAGTAAATAAAGCCACAATTCTTATCCTTGTGTCTAAAGTAATACCACATTAAAATTATTAAAGGAAAGATTAGTGTCCTTTCAAACATAAATCTAATCAGTTGGAGCAGTTGAAGGAGTTGGAATATCCATCTTGACTACTCTTCTAATTGTAACAGATTGCTGCTTAAATGATACATTATTTTAAGAAATATAGAATTTTTTTCACAATAGTATTCATTATGTGTAACACAGTGTTTGTTTATTTCTCCCTCAGTGAGAGTTGAGTGAGGAAGAGGGTAAGGAAATAAGGTACTTTAAAGGTTCAGATAGTCCCTAGGGCTCAGGCATTTTATGTTGGCACTGGGCCCGCAGAGCACTTAGCACAAAACAATTTTGAAGGCACTTCAGTTCAGTTCAGTCACTCAGTCGAGTCCGACTCTTTGTGACCCCATGAATCACAGCACGCCAGGCCTCCCTGTCCATCACCAACTCCCAGAGTTCACTCAGACTCACATCCATCGAGTCAGTGATGCCATCCAGCCATCTCATCCTCGGTCGTCCCCTTCTCCTCCTGCCCCCAATCCCTCCCAGCATCAGAGTCTTCTCCAATGAGTCAACTCTTCGCATGAGGTGGCCAAAGTACTGGAGCTTCAGCTTTAGTATCATTCCTTCCAAAGAAATCCCAGGGTTGATCTCCTTCAGAATGGACTGGTTGGATCTCCTTGCAGTCCAAGGGACTCTCAAGAGTCTTCTCCAACACCACACTTCAAAAGCATCAATTCTTTGGCACTCAGCTTTCTTTATAGTCTAACTCTCACATCCATACATGACCACAGGAAAAACAATAGCCTTGACTAGACGGACCTTAGTCGGCAAAGTAATGTCTCTGCTTTTGAATATGCTATCTAGGTTGGTCACAACTTTTCTTCCAAGGAGTAAGCGTCTTTTAATTTCATGGCTGCAGTCACCATCTACAGTGATTTTGGGGCCCAAAAATATAAAGTCTGACACTGTTTCCACTGTTTCCCCATTTATTTCCATGAAATGATGGGACCGGATGCCATGATCTTCGTTTTCTGAATGTTGAGCTTTAAGCCAACTTTTTCAGTCTCCACTTTCACTTTCATCAAGAGGCTTTTTAGTTCCTCTTCACTTTCTGCCATAAGGGTGGTGTCATCTGCATGTCTGAGATTATTGATATTTCTCCCGGCAATCTTGATTCCAGCTTGTGCTTCTTCCAGTCCAGCGTTTTTCATGATGTACTCTGTATATAAGTTAAATAAGCAGGGTGACAATATACAGCCTTGATGCACTCCTTTTCCTATTTGGAACCAGTCTGTTGTTCCATGTCCAGTTCTAACTGTTGCTTCCTGACCTGCATACAGATTTCTCAAGAGGCAGGTCAGGTGGTCTGGTGTTCCTCTCTCTCTCAGAATTTTCCACAGTTGATTGTGATCCACACAGTCAAAGGCTTTGGCATAGTCAATAAAGCAGAAATAGAGGTTTTTTTGGAACTCTCTTGCTTTTTCCATGATCCAGTGGATGTTGGCAATTTGATCTCTGGTTCCTCACTATCATGATATTATTTGACACTGGATCTGAGGGAGTTGAGGCAGTTGATCATAGCAGTTTCTATAACTCCTGCTAAGTCGCTTCAGTCGTGTCCGACTCTGTGCGACCCCATAGATGGCAGCCCACCAGGCTCCCCCGTCCCTGGGATTCTCCAGGCAAGAACACTGGAGTGGGTTGCCATTTCTTTCTCCAATGCATGCAAGTGAAAAGTGCAAGTGAAGTTGCTCAGTCGTGTCCGACTCTTAGCGAACCCACAGACTGCAGCCCACCAGGCTTCCCCAGCCATGGGATTTTCCAGACAAGAGTACTGGAGTGGGGTGCCAGTTTCTATAACAGTATACATGACATAAACAAACTTTAGCAATAAAAGTTTACTAGAATATTTGATGGTGTGAGAAATGTAGGATGTTATAGTCAATAAAGCATAACTGAATACATGTAAAATATGGAGTAGAAGAAAGCCTTGCCGTCTACTTCTAGTTGTATAAAAGACAATGCCAACATTATTGTCCTCAGATTTTAAGTTTCCATATTTGTAACCCAATTGTGAAAACAGAAAATAAATAAATAAATAAACCTGAAAGTATAAAAGATGACGCCAAAATCATTGTCCCCAGATCTTCTGTTTCCATATTTGTGAACCGGTTGTATGTAGTGACAAAGTAATTAGAAACGAGGATAAAGAACCATTATTTTCACATCACAGAGAGAAATTTCTCTGTTCCTCTTATATGTATGCACATCTACCATCTACTAATATTGATCATGCCCATACTATCTTTGTATCTTTCACAATTAATAGAAGGACCAATGTCCTTTCTGCTTTGAATCATATCCACTCTTGCTTTCTTATTCAATTCACCCAACAATTCTCATTCTCCCCCAAATGTTTAATATTTCCCTTTCAAATGGATCATTTTAATCTGCATAAAAACACATCTTGACATTTTGCTATAATTTTAGAAGTTTTATTGTCTAATGTCATTTCCTTGAATTTGTCATTTATTGATCACCTCCCATGTTTCTAGGGCTTTTCTTGGCAACTGGAAAGCATCTATAAAGAAAACAAAGATGCTTGCCTTCACAAAACTAACATTCAGATGAATTTCTGTGTTATAGAGAACTAAAAACCTAAAAAACAAAAACAACCAAAAACAAAACTGTCTTCTCAGAATTCCTCCCATTGGGGTGGCATTTGTCAGAGTTCTGCCACTCACAAATGATGAAATGTGGGGTTGAGATTTTTGTTTTTTTCTCCCTTCTGTCTTGCGTTGCCTTTCTTCCTTCTTCCAATATATAACACAAACCCTTAGCTGAAGTTACAGCAGCCACTCTTGAACATGGTGATAGGAGCCACACACGAGGGATGATGGAGTTGGTGAGAGTTGCCTTAATGACCTTCCCTCGGAGTTGTACCAACTTGGGCTGCCAGCTTCTGGTATTGCTATTTAGCTATTATTTGCTCTTCTTCTTATTCAAGCCAAATATATTCATGCCAGATTTAGTCCTCAAAGTATATTTTAAAATTAAAACAAAAAAAACTTTTAAGAACAAAAAAATCTATAATATGTTGGGGGAGATATTGTACTCATTTTATGAATTGATTTGTAGCCAATGGACATTTTACAATCTTAAATATTTTCATCCATAATCATGGCTTCTTCTCCCATTTACTGAGATCTCTCTGTGTCTCTCAATATAATCTTATAATAATTATATAAACACTATACCATTTTTTAAGATTTATTACCTATTACTTTAAAGGTTTGTGCTGTTTTGATTAGAATTAGTAAATTAACACTACTTAATTTGGTATTGCTGCTATAGAAGAATGTTGCTGTTTTTTTTTGTTTGTTTTTGCTTTTGCTTTAATTTATCTGGCATCCAGAATACTTATTTGTCTTTATCTTATTTATAGATTATCATTATTTATATGCAAATAATCATCACTGATAAATATTAACAGTATTTTAAAATTTCTTCTGTCCACCTTCCATACCCATATTTTTTTTTTCCAGTCTTCTTGCATTGACTGGTCCTTTCATTGTAATGTTGAGTAGGAAGTTATGATGTAACAGTAGAACTTCTAATAATTTACTATTTGAATGATGTTTCACAGAATTTTAGTGGAAACCCATCAGAACTAATAAAATTAAGTACAATTCCTAGTTTGACTTTTGTATTTTATAAAAATATATGTGACCAGATGCTGAGTTTTCTTCTTTGTTTTACTACATATTTTGAGATATTATGTTTTTCCTCCACTTAATATTCAGCACTTTGGTAGATCATGGTAAAAGATTCTCTAGTGTTAACTCATCCTTGTAGTTCCAATGTGGACCCTATTTGATCATGGGGCACTTTTTATGTTTGGTTATAGTTTTTAATATAGTATTTAACATTTTTGCATGTACATTGATGCACACATTTTTATTTTTATAATTTTCGTTAATGACGTTTTCTGCAGAAATCAACTGGTCTCATAAAAAGATATTCTCTGTGTATGTTTCTACAACAACTGAGTGATTGGTCCCTTGAAGCCTTGATGAAATCTATGACAACATTTCTGAAAATTTCACTGCTAAGTTTTCAAATTAATTGATGTAAAGTTCTTCTGAGTATTCTTTTATGATTTGTTTCTTTAGTTATAGTCATTTTCTATTATTAAAACTTTTATTAGCATCCTGTTTTCTTGATCAGTCTTGTTAGAAGTTTGTCCATTTTATTAGCTTTAAAAAAATCAGTTGATGGTTTTGTCTATCTTTTACAATGAGTTTACATTTTATTTTACTTTTTTGCTTCTATTTTAAATTTTCTTCATTTAACTTTCAACGTTTTTCCTCGTTTGTAACTTTTCCAACCTCTTGAAGTGAATGCTTTTCTCTTAAATGTCTAGTCTAATTTTCTTTTCTAACATTGAATTTTATAAATTTCTATCTAATTCTACCTTAGGTATATTACAAATTTTGGTGGGTAGTGCTTTAAAGTATTTGATACTAAATGGTTAATTATTTCCATGTTTTATATGATCTATGAGTTACTATAATTGTGCCTCATACTTGAAAATCTGTGGGATATATTAGCTGTCTCCTTGTGTTGTTTTGTCAAATTATGTGGCCTATATGCTGTTACTTCACTGGCTTTTTGTCAGGGTCATTTAAACATATTTACACATTTTTCATTTGAAGTTAATATGCATTCACTTTTTGGCATACATTCTAATAAATGTCTCTTGCATGCAGTTTACATATGGTGTTCAAGTCTCCCACCATCTTACTAATTGTGCTTTAAATAATCTTACAGTCTCTGTAGGAGGTTTTCAGTTTCTTTGACTCACTCCAAGCCTCTTCTCTACTTCCTTGTGCCAGCGAGTTGTTCTTTAGTCTGTATGGGTGCAAAAGCATCTGAAAACCTGAGTTCTCACTGTGTGTGTGTGTGTGTTGGTGATTGTTGTTATACCAAGTGTTTGTACACGAAATGTTTTGTACCAGAAGAGGATTTTTGGCAATAGTCAGTTTTCCATTTTATAATACAAAGATAATATTTTTATGATCTCTAGCAATAGTGCAATTCCCCTTTGTTCAGCTTTCAGTAGGCTACCCAATACAGAGAGGAGAAACTATTTTAAAACCTATGTGACCTGGCCCCAGCCTACCACTCTGACTTTATTTTGGACCACTTTCTTTACTATTACAGAGACACTGACTTTCTGTTTCAGGAAGACAATTGGCTTGTTCCTATCAACAATCATTTGCACTGATGTTTCCTTATGCCTGAAATGGACTTTTTCAGTCTTTTCAGTTTTGAAAAATTAAGTCATGAGGGCCTCACATCCAGTGTTATAGAGCAGAGCCAGCTACAGTTTTGGAAGGCACAGTGAAAAATTGGTACTTTTTATTCAAAAGGCAATAAACAAATATGATTGAAGACACTAAAATGTAAAGCTTACTCTTTTCTTCTACAGTCCCTCTCTCAATTTGAAATGGTTTTTTTATGTTTTATTTAATAATATTCTAAAATTAAATTTTAAATTATTAGCATGGTTTTACATGTATCTTTTTATTGTGCAATGCCAACTTTAAATGCAAATATGAGAGAATTTAATCCTATTCAGAACCACCAAAAGTACATACTTGTAGCTCCTGTTATATATGTTGTTCTGGCTGCAGCAGTGGAAGTGTTGCAGAAAAGAAGCTCATTTAGGCACTCCTGCCCATGTTTATATCTTAAGCTTTTAGTTGAATTTGTTATTGTTGAGGTAAACTATTGACACCAAATGACTCACAATCTCCTTCTTGAAAAACAGATTTCAAATGATGCCAGGTACATGAACAAATTGGAGAACTGAGTCTTGATTTAGGATTTCTTTGGTCCTCTTTTCTCAATAGACATGGGGTGACTATAGCTTGGGCCAAACTGGTCACTTTTACTTTTGCACGTTGTACCTAATGTTGTGTTCTATCAAGGATACAGGAAGACACTAAGTCTGTTACCTAAAGATATGCCCAAGTCAGCTGGAAATGTGAGGTCAAAATCATAGTAGTCACGTCAAGGAAGTAGACTGAAATTGGAGCTGAAATATGTTTGGATTGGTAAGATTGGAAATCCAAGAGTAAAAGCAATGAAAAAGGGCAAAAAAAGTGGTTAGGAGAATTCTGTAGTTTAGGAAGTGATAGCTTGTAGATGCAGTTTATATAGCCCCAGGGTGACCTTAAGTGATTTGGATGGCTCTACCTGCAGGTGTTAGAAAGGAGAAATGTGGTTAGCTGTGAATTTCCTGAGATCAAGGAGATGGTTATAGAAAATCTCAAAGACACTCCTCATCTACCTAGGAAAAAACATTCCCTGGGAAATCAATGAATCATTGTCTGAACCAGTTATAGTTCTTCCTCACTGGCTACTAAACACAAGCAAAACATCCTATATTTATCTTCATAATTTATAACAATTGGACATTCTTTTTAGACTTCTCATACTTAGGAACTATCTCCCTGGGAATTTTTTTTTTCTTTTAGGAAGACTGCAGTTACATCATTAATATTAAAGTGAAAGTGGAGTCACTCAGTCGTGTCTGACTCTTTGCGACCCCATGGACTGTAGCCTACCAGGCTCCTCTGTCCATGGGATTTTCCAGGCAAGAGTACTGGAGTGGGCTGCCATTTCCTTCTCCAGGGAATATTAAAGTGAGCACTCACCAATAATATCAATTCTCAAAAGTTTTCTAAGTGACTATGAATGTGTGTCAAAGAACTTAGTTTTCTCCCTTTGCAGTTTTCTGATGAAATTGCATATTCAAAAGGATAGTGTTTATTATTTCAAGTTCTATCAGAGCGCTCTGCTTGAACCTCAATAAATATGAATTCTTCATATTGATACTTTTAACTCATAGAAAATTTGAGAAGAATCTAATAAAGATATATATATTCAGATTTACATGTTTTTGCAATATAATACTTTAATATACTATGACTCATAATGGATTTACTATGAACATAGTCACTACTAGAGGATTTCTAGATCACTGATGAAGTGGTTATTCAGGTGTGCAGTTAGCGCAGCCAACCTAAGGAACATGATGTAAACCCTGTCCCATGATTTCTTAACTCCTTCTCTGTAACTCCCACACTTCAGGTTTTTACGAGCCTGTCTCTCCTTCACATTTTATTTCCAATGAAAGTGAAAGTTATATCGCTCAATAGTGTCCGACTCTTTGCAACCCCATGGACTGTAGCCTTCCAGGCTCCTCCATCTGTGGGATTTTCCAGACAAGAGTACTGGAGTGGGTTGCCATTGCCTACTCCAGGGGATCCTCCAGACCCAGGAATCAAACCCGGGTTTCCCGCATTGTAGGCAGATGCTTTATCATCTGAGCCACCAAGGAAGTCCATTATTTCCATTTCTACCCCGATAAACTTCGTCAGCTTCTTAATTAAAAAAAAAAAAAAAGAAAATCCTTCACTTTATTCTATAACTCTTTCCCCACATTCCCCATGCTGCTGTTCTCAGCAGACTAACCTGAGCCACACATTTGCGCGGCCCACTGTTTCCATAACCTATAGGCGTTCTTTGCCCTTGACCACTATGTTGAACTCCGCCCACAAAGGTCGTCCATGACAGCCACATCTCTAAGCCCTTCGGCCTTTGGCAGCCTTGATTTTTCTCACCCTTGCTCACATTTGACCCTTTGGATGAGCCTTCCTGCAGTAGCTCTTTCCTTTGTTGAATTTAAGGAGGATGCTACTTTTTCTGGTTTTCTTCCTACATATATTGACAACTCTCTGTCTCCTTAATTATACATGTTTCTTCTTTCTACCCACCCAGTGTGGACTATTCCCAGAATTAAAATCTCAACTCCTTTCTTTGCCTTTTCTGTCCTCTCCTGGTAGTTCTCACCTGCTCTTAGGACTCCTTTATTTGCATCAGACTTCCAAATGTTTGCATCTGGAGAATATCACTGTCCAGATGTCTGGTTCTGCATTTCCAAAATCTTATGTTCTCTACTTTCAAAATACCTTCACTACCTGTCACTTCGCAACAGATGATCAGTCTCCTCAATTCATATTCTTCTGTTTAATTTTTTTATGCTGTCATTCATTTTGAGTTCCATAATCAGATTACTGCTCTTAAAAATGATTTAAATTATGTCAATCTGTTAATCACAAATGTTCAGTGGTTCCCCATAGCTTGAAATATAAAATCCTTAACTTGACTTAGACATTTTATAGTCTCTCCTACATGTACCTTTAACACCTTATCTTCAAGTACTTACTTTCATTAATAATTTAAGTTTTTCCAAAGCACTTCTGGTAATATATAAACCTGCACATACTTTGTTGATATCTACAGTGAGTTAAATTCAAATGTAATAACTTCATCAAGATGAATTATTTTTCTTCTATAGCTTGTTGCCTGCAAAGAATAAGCCCATGAGTTGCACAGTAGAAATTAATTGTGCTTTTGTAACTTTCATAGCTATCCTCTACTGTCAGGTTGTTCAAACTCAAATTTAAAACCTTCCTGTTCCTCTCTCATTTTTATTGTCCTACCCTTATTTAATGTTTACTAAAATAAGAAATAATATATTATACTTGTGTGTAATTCTTGGGCTATCATTTTATAAATTGACATTTACTCATAGAGTAAGAATTTTAGGGATTACTAAACTTTGCCCAAGAAATTCCATTTTCTCTGCTGGGATGTAGAAGAAATTACAAAGTCCTTTTGTGCCAAAAGAAAACAGAGCCAAAGCTATTCACAGCCATTAAAAGAGAGAACAAAAAATTCCCAGGAAGCACAAGAATGGGTTCCTTTGTAGTCGTCTACAGAAGCCAGCTGGTCAGAAAAAATATTTAGAAGTCTAGAGCCAATATCTCTATTATAAACAATTACTTCCCAATTAGTACATTGATGTGTGCCAGGCTGAGCTTTTTAAAAAGAATGTCTATGTTTTAAACGTTTCTACTCAAATTGCAATATGGTAATAAAAGTAGGTAGTAGAATATTAAGACTTTTTTTTATTTACAAAATTCAATTTGGAATGAAAATCATCCATTCTCAGATAATGACTAGAAAACTTAATGTGTACAGGCTCAGAAAATAGTTCTACTAATCTGAAAGCAGCAGTAGTTGTTTGCAAGGAAATACAAAGTGCATGTACCTTGCTTGCCAGTAAGACATTTATGAGACGGATGAAAGTATTGTTCTGAATTTTGCTCAATGCACCAATTAAATAAA
Source organism: Oryx dammah (assembly GCF_014754425.2). Lineage (NCBI taxonomy): Eukaryota > Metazoa > Chordata > Mammalia > Artiodactyla > Bovidae > Oryx > Oryx dammah. The sequence goes on from NW_024070191.1 coordinate 10,903,246, forward strand.
GGAAGGGGAAAACTTGACAATAAAAAAAATGTATATACTAAGAATATCAGTATCATAACTCAATATGTTTTATAAATGTTAGAGACCTAATGAATTTGATTAAAGCAGTTTAATTAAGGTAGAGTCTGCTGCGTTGCAACCCCCTTCCAGACAAAATAGCTCAGTGAACAGGTAGTAAGTCCCCAGTGAACTGTGAATATCAAAGTCGGGGAATATTCTTCATTTTAATGAGCTGCATTTTCTGAGCCCAGACCTCTCCCCTGACAGGGTGGCTGCAGGAGGCACAAATGAAAGTAGTTGTTTCCCTTTGAGACTTCCAGCTACTAAATGCTATGAATGCCAGAAATTAAAATAGTGGCTCTGCAATTCTTTATGTCTGCTCTATCTTGCACTTGCCCTTGGGCTGGAAACTATTGTTAAAGAAAAGACCCAACAATTAAGAATATTATTTTCGTATTTAAAAAAATGATTCCTCCTTCTCTGTATATTAAGGCATTTGCAATATCATAACCCATTTCTTTTATAAAAGTTATATTTTCATTTAAAAACAGCCCCATATAAATATAAATATATAAGTCAAATATAGTGTCCTTCCACTAACCAAAAATTAGATCCATAATATGAATACTCTTTACAACCTCAGAGCAAAAACTGTACTTATTTCACTGTTTAGAAAGTTCACATGACATGATGGATTGCCATTTTCTGAATAGATGCTATTAAATAAAGTTGAAATAGATACATTCAATATTATTTTATAATATTTTTTCATTTTCTTTAAACAAGAATGTGGTAATCAGAAATTAAGTGTAAACATTCTGGCAGTTATTTTAAATTTATTATCCATAGTGTTAAGCACATGGAAACCTGATATTCAGTCATGTGATAACTGTTAGTACTTGACTCTTTGAATAATCATCTAGAAGCAAGTAATACTGTATATAAAATACCACCAAGAAATTGTTGGTTGGCACTGAAAGGAAACCTTGAGTAATTACACTTGATTTCAATAAACATGTCATGAAAGTTGGAGGGAAAACTAAACACAATTTCAAAGAAGTACATTCCACAAGAAATAAGCATAATTACTTCAGTTAGCTAAAAGCTCATCTAGGTCTTCTGGATTTGTTCCAAAACACATGTAACTGTCGGGACCCAGGACTGCAGCTCATTGCAACCATGTCAAACACACACACACACACACACAGATTTATAGCTTCTAACATTTATAGGTACTAAAGTTGATTGAAGAGTCTTCAGAATCCTTGACTTGAACTGATTTTCTATACAAAAGAATGTCTTACTTGGTAATCTACATGATCTTCATTGTAGTCTACTTTAGCAGAAAAAAAAAGTTCCTAACATTCTCTATATATGCATAAATCTCTCAACTCACTACTGTGTGAAAAGTCAGTGTGTTGCTATTGTGATTTTGGACTAATCATGTCAAATTTTGCTTGAATAATCTAGTATCTTTTTTTTTTCCTCCCATGGTTTTATAGCCTAATTTTATACTTTTTTGTCTCTCTTGTTTTCTAAAATCCAAAGTCTGGGCAGGTAATCACAGATTCATATACTCTCTGCTCATCTAGGCTGCCAGAGTTTCATGATCACAGGTAGAGTTTCATGTTATCAGATAAGGGCTGCCACCTTAAGACATTATTGTCTCCTCTCCGCTATTGACTGTGTCTCCACGTCACTCAGGAATCACAAGTATTTGATTGGATATTAAAGCAATACCCACAAAGGTAAAAGTAGGTCACAGTTTTACTTGAAAGGTCCAGTCTAACCTCTATCTTGAAATTATCATCCATTATAAAAATATTTGAATTTATTCAGCTACATATAGTTTGGTTGCACATGACCAGGGTTAATTTGCTCATTATCTCTCTGTATATCTCTCTATGTGAGAAGATCTTTGGCTTTTTAGATATGTTTAGCCTAAAAGTATTTTTCTAAAAGATTTGTCTTAAATAAGAAGTCCTGGTTTGATGGTAATAGCAGCACTGAAATACCCACAATGTTTTTTGTTACAGACATCCTTATTTATAATCAAGATATGTAGATCTGTTCCTGATATGTATTCCATATTATATTGTAAATTTAAAGAGATTTTTTTTCTATTGTTCATTAATACTTTCAAGGAGGAAGAGTCTAGCATTAACAGTTCCCAAGAATAATACAGGACTTAGTGAATTGCTACTATAAATACCATTAGGGCACTCAGCTGTACTTTCCATTTAGGGTACGGTGATTGAACAGTAATTATAGTGATTTGTGTTCTAAGTGTATAAAACTCTTCTCTTTTTAATTCTTTGTAATTTTAAAAGATGTATTTCACTAGAATGTATAGGAGTTTTAAACAATAATACAGTTTATTTTGTATGTTCCTTCACACAAAATAGATGTTTAGCATACATCTTTAAATAAATGCATAATTGCTTTGAATAATAAACATGCCTTTGTTAGATAGTACTCAGACATTAAAAAGTTAAACCTCTAAAATGAAATATTTTATTCTTCTGTGCTCACATATCCCAAATTGTTTGCTGAATTTATTTTTTCAACAAGGAATCCAAAATAAAATATTTGTGATCTCTCTTATTGTGATTTCTTTTTAAGAAAGTCTTATTAAGTAAACTTACTATCTTACTTAAATGTGATTTCCAGCTACTTTTCAAGCATAGTTCTTTTAGATATTTGCTTATATCTATGTTTGCTTTCTTCTTTTTTCTTTCTTTATTTTTCTGTATGTCATTTTTTCAGAAAAAATACCAAATATTTATTACTTTTCCCCCACTTAAAAAGACTGAACTTGTGGTAGTTCCTTAAAGAATCAAAACAGGTATTATTTGATGATCTTGCAAGCTATCTTTCTATTTTTTTTTCAGTGACTTGTTTTCTTTTCTGAGATTACATAGTGTTATAGATTATAATTGCACAAGTCATACAGCCTGATTCAAACCAACAAACAATGGTCATATTAGAAGCTGAGATTTGATTTATGAAGAGTTTTTCCTATAAGTGCATAGCTTTTGTGCAGTCACACTATTCAAATTCTGTATATCATCTCAAGAAAAATGTAATAATACAGAACAGAAACAAAACACCAACAAATAAACACAAATCACTTTGGTATCTTATTATTAAATAGATTTCTAGTATCTGATGAAGCTTTACAATAATACATTTTATATGTGGTAGCAATATAAAAGAATTTGTAAGGTAACGTAGCTTTGATGTTTCAGAGTAACCAGTTCTCCTGGATTTGAATTGCAGATCTACCAATTATTTATTATATGACACTGTTCAAGTTGATATTAATTATTATTCTCAGCTTTTTCATCTATGAGATGAGAACAAAAGTACCTAATTCATAAAGCTATTGTAGGAATTAAATAAAAAATATAAAATAAAATGCTCAGCATGTTGCCTCGCATGTGGTTACCATTTAATTAATTTAAGCTATATTATATTCATTGAATATAATATACACAACTGAGTTCTTTTCTATTTAAATTTTAATTTCTATTTCATGAAAAATAGTTGAAATAGTCCCCCAAATGAGGTGAATAATAGAAAAAGCAAGAGGATTCCAGAGGGGGAAAAAAAATCTACCTCTGCTTCACTGACTATGCTAAAGCCTTTGACTATGTGGATCACAACTAACTATAGAAAATTTAAGAGATGGGAATACCAGATCACCTCACCTGTCTCCTGAGAAATCTGTATGCAGAGCAAGAAGCAATAGTTAGAATCAGGCATGGAGTAATGGACTGGTTCCAAATTGGGGAAGGAATACATCAAGGCTGTATATTATCACACTGCTTATTTAACTTATATGCAGAGTACATCATGAGAAATGCCAGGCTAGGTGAAACATAAGCTGGAATCAAGATTCCTGGGAGAAATATCAATAATCTCAGATGTGCAGATGACACCTCCCTTATGGCAGAAAGTAAAGAGGAACTAAAGAGCCTCTTGATGAAAGTGAAAGAGGAGAGTGAAAAGGCTGGCTTAAAACTCAGCTTTCAAAAAATGAAGATCTTTGTATCTGGTCCCATCACTTCATGGCAAATAGATGGATGAGGAAACAATAGAAAGTAGCAGAGTTTATTTTCTGGGGCTCCAAAATCACTGCAGGTGGTGACTACAGCCATGAAATTAAAAGACATTTGCTCCTTGAAAGAAAAGCTATAACAAACCTAGATAGCATGTTAAAAAAACAGAGACAACACTTTGCCAACAAAAGTCTATCTAGTCAAGCCATGGTTTTTCCAGTAATCATGTGTAGATGTGAGAGTTGGACCATGAAAAAAGCTGAGTGTCGAAGAATTGATACTTTTGAACAGTGGTGTTGGAGAAGACTCTTGAGAGTCCTTGGACAGCAAGGAGATCCAACCAGTCCATCCTAAAGGAGATCAGTCCTGAATATTCATTGAAAGGACTGATGCTGAAGCTGAAATTCCAATACTTTGGCCACCTGATGCGAAGAACTGACTTATTAGAAAAGATGCTGCTGCTGGGAAAGATTGAAAGCAGGAGAAGGGGACGACAGAAGATGAGATGGTTGGGTGGCATCACCAACTTGATGGACATGGGTTTGAGCAAGCTCCGGGAGTTGGTGATGGACAGGGAAGCCTGGCGTGCTGCAGTCCATGGGACCGCAAAGAGTTAGACATGACTGAGTGACTGAACTGGACTGAGTTCCCCAAACTATAAAATATAAAAATACTAGTGTCTGATATTGAAAGTATTATGAATTTTAACCCATTGTTTATATGAAGGGGAACTGTACAGCATTGTTATTTATTTTGATGGTGGATTTTTGATGTATCTCATTGATAAATTGCCAATAGTAAGACGAAGTAGATTTACTCTACCATTCTTCTCTCAGAATACAGGCACGTCCTCACACACACAGCAGAGCACTGCATCAAGAGTAACCTGTAATAATCATCGCATAGGACAGACTGTAGGATTGTGACCATCTTCCTGGTGTTAAGGATCTCAGCTTGTAGATATATCCCAAGGACTAGGATCTCATCCTGTGTTTCGCTCATGTTCTTGAGGAGCTTCATCAGGGTATTGGGCTTCTCTGTTTTCAAATATTTAATTATGAAATAAGGAGTAATAATATCTTCTTTACTAACCTTGCAGAATGGCTGAGTGTGTGACAACAGATTGTCTTGACACTGAGTCTGTTCTAGATTAATCTGAACCTCAAGAATTAAAGAAAGCAAGCAAAAGTGAAAATCTAGCATACAGATGACCAAAATAGCCTCTTCAGGACTATTGTTCACTTTCTTTCACTGGAGAATGACTGGAATATGATGTCAAGAATCCAGTTTAGATACTATGGGCTGAGAGTTTTACCTGAGGTAGGAGACATGGTAGCAAGTCAGGACAATGGGCCAGGAGCTGTAGAAGCATGGAGTAGGGCAGTTTGCAAGAGCAAGGGGCTGTCAGAGGAACAGTACAAAAGGAGAAATGCAGAAGTTGGATATAACAGAACAGGGACTTTCCCCCCATTTCTGTAATTCTGATTTGCCAATCAGAATTTTGAGGTGATTTATTTAAAAGATCATGAAAAAAAAATGTTAGAAAAACAGAGAACAGGAAATGGAAAAGGGAAGAAAGTTGATTTGTTTGCTTGGTGTTCTTTTTAAACTTTCATAAAGACAAGGGAAATATTCTAAAATTATTTCAAAAGAAAACTTTTTCTTCACCTATGAGATGGATTGAGGGAGTAAATTCAACTCGATAGCCTATAGAGAAGCGTACTGCCTTAGATTATTACTCTAAGAATATGTCAAGAGATATTTAAATTTAAAAAGTGCATCTGGGTGTGTGTGTGTATGTGTGTGCACGTGTGCGTGAGAGAGAGAGAAAGAGTCTTCGTCCTTCAGAAAGGACAAAAGCTTTGCAACAAGCTAACCTTGGAAGGGACGCTAGTCATTAACTTAATTAGAATTGACCTATAAGAATATGTTGCCTTTAATTCAATCACCTTAAAATAAGTAACTTGAAAGCAATGGAAAAATAAGATTGACTGTAGAGGCAACACCAAAAGGAAAAAAAAAAGAAACACACACACAACTAGACATATATAGAAGGGTGTCATTCTATTTAGCAAGCCAAGGATAAGTATACTTCTTTTCCTCAGCATCACAGTGAATGTGGAACATTCAGTGATCTCATTTGTATTTTTTTTTTCATATTTTAACACTTTCAGATAAAATCAGAATGTAAGTTTAGGATTTTACATGGTGTCACATTCAATTAAAATAAAACTAGCAAAGTCAGAATGAGGATAGCCAGTGCAAGTCAAAGAAGGGATCTGGCTGGCATCGAAGTCTGCTGTGCTATATGTGTGAGTCCACAATCTATTTAAATAAAAAGAACATGTTGGAAGGAACATTGTTTTAGATGTGGAGAAAAAGGGTACAGCACTGCTTCCTGAGAAAAGAGAATCATGGGTCTCTTGTGTAAGGAAAAAGATTCATACCTAAGCAAACTGGTGAAACACGTGGCACAATAAAAGTGAGGCGAGCACTGCTGGAGTAGAGTCATGAATTTAAAATAAAAGGGAGAAGAGACGGGAAGAGGCAATAACCCCTGCCATTATGAAGGCAGGGGTGTCTCCAGGGGATGAAGAATAGTGGATGCCTTGAATGAAGGCTTCAGACCGTGGATGGCAAGTCATGCTAACAGATCAGAGAGCAAGGAACCATAAGGAGGCGTGAGGAGAGGGGTTTAGGCAAGAAAACAGTGAGGTTAAAAAAAAAAAAATTACACATTTGAAAGAAAAGAAAATGAGGAAACAGTAACTCAGAAAACACAGGTTTATCTGAAATTTATAGAAGACAAGGGGAAGGTGGATGGGGAAAAGTTGAGAAGTTATTGGAGGAGATGATAAAGAAAATAACCCAGAGTGGGCCAGAAAAAAAAGTCTAAGAAAAAATAAGTAAATAAATAGGAAAGAGAGAGTGACACAGAACCCAAGATTAGGGGAAGAGTTGGAATGTATAGAGAGTGGGGGAAAGGAGAGCCATTTTAAAAAACCCTCAGAAGGATACATGCATTCGGGAAGACAGAACTTAAGATAGCAGAATGCCAATGGCATGCAGAGGAGGGTTTGTGGGCTCAAAGCGAGGACTCCAGTTAAAGGAGGAAGAAGCACATGATTAAATAGTCAAAAACAGCCTTAAAAAAGTGTCCCATGTGAATGATTTTTCTCTTTGTTTTTTTTTGAAGATAAGGATATCGACTGCTGATAGCCAAAAAAACGTCTCAGTTCTGCCTGAGGGTTGCTGTTTAAAAGGCATTCGTGGAGATGAGTGTTGTCTGCCGGCACAATGGAAAAACAAAGGGTTGACGATGATATTTTTAAAAAGTTAGACGGTTCTCATGATAAGATTTGTGTTCAGGAATCTTCCATCAAAGGCTGGCAAGCTACCATAAGGACAGATACCTCTAATTGACTGGGGTACTTAAGAGAAGTCACAAACTTGAAGCAGAAGGGAGCTGGCAGGGATGCTTTTCACAGATGGGACTAGAATCATGCTTCACAATGAGGCAGAAAAACCGTGTGCCTCGTATGAATTGTGGGGAACTGGTATTTCCTCACTGCCTTCAGTCAGCACATAATAAAAAGGAGATGAGATATTGGAGGTGAGGTTTAAATTAGCTCATTTCACTCAGACCCCATAAGTTTTGTTGTTACATCAGTTCAAGCATATGAAAATCAGAGCAGGAAGAGAAAGTACCCTGAAATATGAAGGTACAAATTCCATCAGAAGCCTTTCTATACGGCCAGGAACCCTCCCTCCTATGGTGACGAAATGAAAATGCTTAGGCTATAGACAAGACAAAGCCCAGAGTGACTACTGTTCAGATGTCTGATCTTGGATAAGTTATTCAATCTCTGAGTTTCTTGATCTGTAAAGAATATATGAAAACACTTTTCAATGCCATTTCTCTTGCAAAGATTTAGAAATCATACACATAGTATAAACTTTCTGTTAAAAGTATTTTTCTATCAATTTGGTTCTCAATATTAAGTTTTATTATGTAAGTTTTAAAATCAATTGAGTGATATCACATCTGAAGTGTCTCCCATGTGGCTGGGGTTGTGGGTGTGTGGTGTGGTGTGTTGGTGTGTATGGGTGTGTTTTGGGGAATTAGGTGAAAAAAAGGACCATCTTCCTAATATGAAAAAAAAATAACCATTAACCATTGCTAAAACACTGAGATTGAAAGCCCCATTGGGTATAGTTCTGTCTGGAAACTTCTGGCTTTTTCCTCAGGAAAATCTAACCATTATATTGGTAATGAAAAAGCCAAGGTACCATTTCCTTTGGGAATTAAATTTGTTTAGCTTTCTAAAGCTGCTAATCCAGTGCCAATAGGTGTCTAAATGTGGACTGAGTTCTTTTCTGAGGACAAAAGAAAATTTTGGCAGCTGTAACTGCAAACCCAAAGCTCACCTCCCATACATGGTAAAGAGTTTTAGTAACAAGGCCAGCCACTCCACTCATAGGCTTGGCTCCCAGAGACCTTAGTGCAGTGTCAGAATGAACCCATCTTCACTGATTCTGAGGTCTTCCAATTGTCATATGCTTTGGCTAGATAAAATTTAATTCTCTAAATGAAAGCCTGCTGTGTGTGTTCATTTTTTTTATAGCATCATAGCAACAGTAGATCAGAGTTCTATGAGAGCAAAAGAGTCTCCTTTTGCTCACTGTTTTATTCCAAACACATAATAGCACACTGTTTCAATCTCTAACAAAGACTGAATGATCAATAAATATTGATAAGTATTGACTGACTGAGTAAATAACACAGAGAAACATGACCTCTTCTGCCCTATAATGAATAACTAGAAAAATATATTGCTTATTTAGCACTGGTTGCATTGAAGAACCCGTGTACCATCTGGGATGTGCAGTATGCATGTATTCCTTTATGCTCTAATAATTTAGCACAAATTAAATCCAGAGACCATCAGTTCAGTTCAGTTCAGTTCAGTTCAGTCGTTTTGTCGTGTCTGACTCTTTGCAACCCCATGAATTGCAGCATGCCAGGCTTCCCTGTCCATCACCAACTCCCGGAGTTCACTCAGACTCACATCCATCGAGTCAGTGATGCCATCCAGCCATCTCATCCTCGGTCGTCCCCTTCTCCTCCTGCCCCCAATCCCTCCCAGCATCAGAGTCTTTTCCAATGAGTCAACTCTTCGCATGAGGTGGCCAAAGTTCTGGAGTTTCAGCTTTAGCATCATTCCTTCCAAAGAAATCCCAGGGCTGAAATCCTTTAGAATGGACTGGCTGGATCTCCTTGCAGTCGAAGGGACTCTCAAGAGTCTTCTCCAACACCACAGTTCAAAAGCATCAATTCTTCAGCGCTCAGCCTTCTTCACAGTCCAACTCTTACATCCATACATGACTCCTGGAAAAACCATAGCCTTGACTAGACGGACCTTAGTCGGCAAAGTAATGTCTTTGCTTTTGAATATACTATCTAGGTTGGTCATAACTTTTCTTCCAAGGAGTAAGTGTCTTTTAATTTCATGGCTGCAGTCACCATCTGCAGTGATTTTGGAGCCCAAAAAGATAAAGTCTGACACTGTTTCCCCATCTATTTCCCATCAATTCAGTTCAGTTGCTCAGTCATGTCTGACTCTTTGTGACCCCATGAACCGCAGCATGCGAGGCCTCCCTGTCCATCACCAACTCCCAGAGTCCACCCAAACCCATGTCCATTGAGTCAATGATGCCATCCAGCCATCTCATCCTCTGTCGTCCCCTTCTCCTCCTGCCCTCAATCTTTCCCAACATCAGGGTTTTTTCAAATTAGTCAGCTCTTCACATCAGGTGGCCAAAGTTTTGGAGTTTGAGCTTCCACATCAGTCCTTCCAATGAATACCCAGGACTGGTCTCCTTTAAGATGGACTGGTTGGATCTCCTTGCAGTTGAAGGGAGACCATTAAGCCAGTCTTAAAACTGTAATTCTCCAACTTTATATGAATAATAATCACAGGAAAAAAAACTAGTTTAAAAGGCACAGTTCTCAAGAGATTCATCTAGTAGTTCTGAGGGAAAACCCAGAAATCTACACTTATAAAAGGAAAGTTTTCAGGAAGCAGAATTGACTTCTTACCATGCTACATAAATGACACTCAGACTAATTATCAAAACAGTTATCAAAGGGACTTCCCTGGTGGTGCTTAAGACTCCATGGGCATGGGTTCAATCCCTGGTAGGGGATCTAAGAACCCACATGCCTCAAGGCATGGTCGAAAAAATAGCTATTAAGATTCATTGATAAAGACAGCAGGATAGCAAATTTCTTTTGTGTCTTGTTCCATCCAAACAAATAACACATATTTCTTTGTTATTTTATAAATTAGTTCTCGGAGTTTTTGGCTGGCTAAGTTTTTGTTTTGACGTTTTTCAGCTGGCGTGGGTTTTCACTGTCAGCCTGTGCACAAGCAAACTATTAAGCCATCTTTAGAAAGTACTCTTCATCACAGGCTAGAGACTCTTCAGGGAATGTGCACTGTCTACATATAAAACTTAATTTAGTAGCTCACAGTCTTACATCTTGAACTAAAGGGTTTTGTGGTAGTTGTGATAATATTTAATAGCTCATGAAATCATCTTTCCTTCTCTTGCCTCTCCTCATGGACTAAATGAACCCACAACAGGTACTATACCTGCTATGATACTCTTCCAGGCATAGCACTCTTGGTTACACAAACCCAAAATGCAGTGATATTTTGAAATACCTAGGAATGTTGTTCATGCAGCAGGATAGCCGTCACTAAGGAGGAAGGCCTTGTGCAGTCACTGCCTGTGCAATTGCTTTGTCTGTGTTGGCCGGGCACTCTTCACAGGCCCTGTGCCCTTGCATGTATGTTCCTGGACAACACAGCACCTCCCAGATTGCAGGGGGGTAACTTGTCCAAGGCGAGCACTGTTACAGAGGGGTGCTGTGTTTGAGCGCCTTTCCTTTCCTTTCCCTCAGCATAGTAAATGTAAGATGAATGGGGACAAGAAAGAATGAAAGAGAGTGGACAGCCCAAAATAGAAAGGTGAAAAATAAGAGCCAAGAAAGTCTTCAATGAAGACTTCAATGGCTTCAGTGAAGTAAGCAACGCTAAGACACTTCAGACAGGACCGGTGGTCAGCTGCTGCCCTCCACACAGCCCGCTAGTCCTGAACGTGTCCTTCGAACTGCATTAGGGGGCAAAATCTGTTACCGAATAGTGAAAATTCTAAGGCATCCAAAGAAATGAGGTTATTATTGATATGCTGTTTAAGAAAACAAGAGCATACATTTTGTCATTAAGAACATTTTTTAAATGATGATTAAAATCAGGGTATTGTATCGTTTAATTTTGTCCATTAAGTGTGGTCACTTTTCCCTAAATTTAAAATATAACAATGCCAAATATCATCTGACACATTGAAAAATTAGACACTGTATAAGTTACATAAGAAAGCTACTTTATGAAGAGGGAGCAATAAAGGTCTTGTGCAGCATATCCCCTTCATCTCTGCAGATATAAAGACCAAATTATGGAAAAGTTCTTGCTAGAATCCTGACAGTATTGGGCTCTGTAATTCAGGGTCTCCATAGCATAACACTAGCTAGAGACTGTGTAGAGAGGGTACTGTCTGCCCCAGACTCTCAGTTATGAAACATGGTCTCCACACTGAATTCAGCTCCAATGGTAGTGCATAATCTCTGCAGTAATTATTTTGCATTTCATGGACCACTAAGCTGAGTATCAAATTCTGAATTCTAAAATATTCATTTTTGTGCTTTCATTTCCTTGAGCCACACCATGATCACTTTCTTCATTTCTGAAATGAGACTGAGACATGTAATGATTATAACAGGGGGCTGGAAATGTGAACTAAAGAGAACATTAAAATTGACTTTCAGTTTAATTCTGAGAAGAGTGGTCATTGTAAATATGGTCAGTCTTAGAACAAAATTGTTTGAAGTAATTTTTGTCATCCTTTTTATTATATACTTTTCCTCTTTTTACTGATGCCACACCCTTCCTCAGTAGGCTTACTGCTAGACGAAAGTAAATATGCTTTCCCGTGAACACAGCATCTCAAAAGATAGTGTTTCACGGGAGAATGTTGAGGTAGACCTAGGGGATGAAGGGCATGCTTAGACATCTCCTTGCCTAATGCACAACTTTGGAGTAACAGCAAGTGTCATCATGAAGAAAACACCTGTCCAGCTTCTGTTCTGTGTTCAATAATATTCTGCACACTTTCACAGTATTTCATTTTATCCTCCTAGCGATACTTCAGAGTGAATATTTATGATCTGTTATTTGCAGACATATACAGATTTTGAGGGATAATGCTCCCAGTCCTAGAGCACTGTTGGGATGTAGCTCAGAATCTGTTTGATTCTAAACTGTTCTTTTCAAGATGATCTGATCAGGAAAGCATCTGTAATCTTTCCGATCCTTTTGCCAGCAGACCTAGTCATGTCCATAGATTCCAATGTTGGGGCCATTGTTTTTTCCTTCTCATGATCACTGCAGCATACAAACGGTTACACTTTTTAAATATTTTTAAAATTTATTATTAGTATGGGCTAAGTTGTATCCTCTAAAAATTCATATGTTGGACTCCTAACTTCCAATACTTCAAAATGTGATGATTTGGGGAGACAATCAAGTTAAAACAGGGTCATTACCATGGGCCTTAATTCAAGGTTACTGTTCTCCTTATGAATAAGTTTGAACACAGATTCAGTACAGAAGGACAACCAGAAGGATTCTGACCAGGTGAAGACATGAGAAGATGCCACCTGCAAGCCAAGGAAAGAGGTCTCAGAAGAAGCCAAACCTGCCTCCACCTTGATCTAGGCACTCCATCCTCCAGAATTCTCCAACAATACATTTTTGTGTCTAAGCCATTCTGTCTGCAGAACGGTGTTACCGTAGCCCTAGCTGACTAGTACAGTCATCATCTCTTAAATCCATATCCCTGCCATGGTCACTAACATTTCTTCTTCGTTTGGCCTCATTTCAGTGACTACATAGCACTGAGAACCAAGCACCCTTCCTGCACTACTCATTATGATCGACCGATGCTCTGAACACAGTCCAGTTCCAGTTCCAGCTCAACTCTGGGCCCTGCTGGGCTTAGTGACCTCAGAGATGGCCCCCGTTTCTCTTTTCATGTCTAAACCAGTGCCCTTGTCCAATGATTCTTTTTACCTCACTGATACATCTTAAAACACTTATTTACAATGTTTGTTACAACTTGCAGCCCTTGTGTGCATGCTCAGTCGCTCAGTTGTGCCCCATTCTTTGCAATCTCGTGGACTGTAGCCCACCAGGCTCCTCTGTCCATGGGATTCTCCAGGCAAGAATACTGGAGTGGGTTGCCATTTCCTCCTCCAGGGGATCTTCCCAACCCAGAGATCAAACCTATATCGTCTGTGTCTCCTGCACTGCAGGCAGATTCTTTACCCACTGAGCCACCTGGGAAACCCAAAGTTAAATGATTGGAAATTAAAAAAAAAAAAATTCACTTTCTCATCTATCTGCCTTTGGCTTTGTGGGGCTCCCTTTTATTGTCACCGATCAGAATTCTGTTCAGAACCCAGCTATTGGTCTCCTCTTCCGTGAACTCAATTTTCCGAACTAGATGTTTCCTCTCCCTCCATTGAACTTTCTGCATCCTTTGGGTCGCACATACACACTTGCATTTTAACGTTCACATATGTCTTATGGCAAAACAAGGTTACCAGCTCTTTTATGTTATAAGGTATATGTTATGTATACTGGTGTTCTTTACTGTCTAATGCTTTGAGGGTTATATTAGTTTGCTAGGGCTGCCGTAACAAAATGCCCCAGATTGGGTACTTATAGAAAGTTATTCCCTCACCGTCCTGGAGGTTCAGGATCAAGGTATTGGCTAGTTTGTCTTTTCCTGAGGCTCTTCTGTGGCTTGCAGAGGCCATCTCTCCACTGTGTCCTAATATCGCTTTGGCTCTGTGCACAGAAATGCATCTCTTCCTCTCCTTATAAGGCCATGTTATATTGGATTAGGTCCCCTGCCTTAAGACCTCATTTAAGCTTAATTCCCACTTCCCTGGTGGTCCAGTGGCTACGACTCTGTGCTCCCAATGTAGGGGGCCCAGGTTTGATCCCTGGTCAGGGAACTAGATCCCACAGGCCACAACTGTCTGGCTTCCGGGGTGGCTCAGACAGTAAAGAATCTGCCCACAATGTGGGACACCCAGGTTTGATCCCTGGGTCGAGCAGATCCCCTGGGAAGGGAAATGGCAACCCACTCTAGAATTCTTGCCTGGGGAATCCCAGGGACAGAGGAGCCTGGCGGACTACAGCGCATGGGGTTGCAGAGTCAAACGTGACCGAGCGACCTAACGCACATACCACTTTAAAGGCCTTGTTTTTAAGTATACTAACCCTGGGAGTGAGCGCTTTAGCATGTGCACTGCACAGAGGGGGCAGAAGTCAGTCCATAACAGTCACAGAACGCATTTGAGAATATCTGTTCATTTTAATGCTGATCAGTTGTAGGGTATGGTGTGCTGGTACCTGTTTAGCAACCAGTTCTGGGAGTCGCTCTGACTTGTAGTCTTTTCTTATTGCAAGTACACCCACCATGCTGGAATGTAGACTGTCAATATGCTAGCTAGCTTGCAGTTTTTGCAGACAACCCAGTGATCAATTTTGAATCGATCTAGTATCTTTCAGGTCTGGTGGTTAAAAAAAGGGAGGCTGGAGGGAAAGCGGTATGAAGATTTTTCATTTTGTTTTGTTTTTTACTTCTTTGTTCATCTACAAGATGGAGCCTCAAACTCAGAAATCAAACTGTGTTGGGGGAAAAAAAGTTCCATTACTTACAAACATAAGTCTGAAGACAATTCAGACTTACTACAAGAGCTGTTTCTCAGATGATGCTTATCTTTGCTTGAGTGCCCGGTAAGTTGATAACTGAATAAAGAAAAACTTCACAAGGTGACATTTGAATGGACAGCACATTAAATTAAGTCATTAAAAATTGAATCCCCAGTAGGCAGCTTAATCATTATAATTAAACCAAGTAGTTTAAGTAAAGTCTAGCCCAATCAGTAATGCTATTTCAAATGCTTTATGTATTTTGATAAGTTGTTCATTAGGAAAAATTTCTATTTAGCACAAGTAAAAGGAATGTACCTCTCAAAGAAGAACATTCTATTATTTTCTAAACACTTCCCTCTCTAATATGCGATATATTTTCAGACATTACTGAGAAAAATAATGTGGTACTGTACATAATGTTTTGTGTAGTTATTGATCCAGAAATACACTCTATAATAGTTTGATGTGGCTTGAATGCCTTGACCAATGTGAGGGCGATAGAAAGGTTATCAATTACTGCAGACACCGCTGAAACCATGCATATGGACATGACACTTTGTGCAGATATCACTGACCCAGAGAGTCCTGTTATGATAATTTGGTGTCTCCTAAATGGTTTAATCAATACAATCCAGAGTGTAAAGGTTATCAATTACTGCAGGCACTATTGAGGAGACTTCTGTTTACAGTGCTTCTAATATAAACATTGTATGTATTGGTCAGCCACTCTCACCTGCAGGACCCACTCCAGTAGTGATATACCAGCCGCTTGTCTTCAGCCAGCTGGACTTCACAGCTCTCTAGATGCTTTTACTCATAAGAATATGATGGTTTCTGCCAAATACTGACCCTGCAGTAGGACTTCTTTAGTTACAAAGAACAGTTATTTTTATCTCTTCAAATGTAAGTATAAAGGTTATGATCTGTTCATTGAAGTCCTTCATTTACAGCATTACAGCATTTTTTAATGTTTGAAAACACTTCATAAGTAAATGCTGGCATTATATTAAATGATTGGGGATTGTAAATATATTTTAAATTATAAATGTTTTATAAACATACATTAAATGTGTATCTATATCATAATTCAGGGGTGAGTTTTGAAGCAGTGTTTACTTTCTAAAAAGGAGTTCAAAATGACTTCACATTAGTAAGCGTATATAGAGTGTAACTGTCAAGACATTTTTGTTTCTCAAAATTTTCAGTCTGATTGAATAACTTGAAAATATGATACATAGAGTTAGAGTTATTCTAGATGGGATTAAGTCAATATTCTTTGATTTTGTGGATCATCTGGCCTCAGCCTTTCCCTGGAACCTGGCATGACTCAGAGAATTATTATTGTTCAGTCACTAAGTCATGGTCATGTCTGACTCTTTGCAGCCCCATGGATCGTAACATGGCAGGCCTCCCTCTCCTTCACTATCTCTCGGAGTTTGCTCAAATTCATGTCCATTGACTCAGTGATGTCATCCAACCATCTCGTCCTCTGCTGCCCTCTTCTCTCACTTTATTATTATTGCGTAAAGTCCCTATTGTCTAACTTTAATCATCACTTTGTGCATGTGAGCACACACACACATACACACTCTGCCTCTGTGTTCTTCAAAGCTGGAAAGGAAAGCGCAGTATATATCATGGACAATGAAGGTCAGTTCAGTTCAGTTCAGTCACTCAGTTGTGTCCGACTCTTTGCGACCCCATGAATCGCAGCACACCAGGCCTCCCTGTCCATCACCAACTCTCGGAGTTCACTCAGACTCGCATCCATTGTGACAGTGATGCTATCCAGCCATCTCATCCTCTGTCATCCCCTTCTTCTCCTGCCCCGAATCCCTCCCAGCATCAGAGTCTTCTCCAATGAGTCAACTCTTCGCATGAGGTGGCCAAAGTACTGGAGTTTCAGCTTTAGCATCATTCCTTCCAAAGAAATCCCAGGGCTGATCTCCTTCAGAATGGACTGGTTGGATCTCCTTGCAGTCCAAGGGACTCTCAAGAGTCCTCTCCAACACCACAGTTCAAAAGCATCAATTCTTCAGCACTCAGCTTTCTTTATAGTCCAACTCTCACATCCGTACATGACCACTGGAAAAATCATAGCCTTAACTAGATGGACCTTTGTTGGCAAAATAATGTCTCTGCTTTTTAATGTGCTGTCTAAGTTGGTCATAACTTTCCTTCCAAGGAGTAAGCGTCTTTTAATTTCATATATAGACATACAAAAAGTTTAAATCCTTCATGGAAACACTCTAGCTGTCTTCTAAAACTGTTGGTATCAAGGGACCATGTTTTTGGAGTTTATGGTTGAAAGAATGAGTATTTTATGGTATACTTTTTTTGTTGTTAATAAAAAGAAGTCATTAGCATAATTGCCTTTTAAATTCACTATTTTCTCCGTCCCCTCTTTCCATCTTCCTGTCCTTTCTCTCTCTCCTATTCTACCTTCCACCATTTTTTATTCAGCTTGCTAGGATCTATTGTCTCTAACTCTCTTACGCTGTACTTCTGATATGACTTTTACTTTTTATTGTCCTCAAGACATTCATGTTCCTCAACCAGGAAAACATTTTATGAATTAAGTCTTTGATACTTGACTCATCACTCTTTGAAACTTGGGTGTCATTAAATATGATATAAAAGATTCAGTAAGTTTTATAACAAGTAATAAATGTTTTGTTCAGTTCCTTCAGTATGATCCTGTTTAATATTAACAGAGTAAAAGAAGGCACAATCAATTGTAATAACTTACAAAGAATAAGACTTATGCCATAACTATATAAACTAAACAGTAATAGATATGCTGAACTATTCTGTGATGTAGGGAACTGTCTGGACTATAAAATCTGGCTTTACATCTTTATAGAAAGTGACTTCAGTAGCATAATTTCAGTTCTCTCATTGATAATATAAGTAGAATGGAAACAGTAATAGGGTGGTGGATTCTCTAATAACCATTCTACCTAAAATGATGAGTCTGAGCAAATCGTACCTTGTGGTAAATCAAAAGAGCTGACTCATTAGGAAAGATTCTGTTGCTGGGAAAGATTGAAAGCAAAAGGAGAAGGGGGTGGCAGGAGATGAGAAGGTTAGACAGCATCACTGACTCACTGGACGTGAATATGAGCAAACTGTAGGGAATAGCAGAGGACAGGGAAGCCTGGCACACTGCACTCCATAGGGTTGCAAAGAGTCAGACACGACTTAGCAACTGAACAACAACAAAATCATAATAAATGTTGGCTTTTTAAATGATTATCATTGAGGTTTTATTATCTGAGAGCAAAAAAATTGTGCATTTTTCATTTTCTTCTTTTACTTGAGGTAGCAAGCCTTTGTAACAGAACTATCTAGATCTTGATTCACAGATTTTATTTTTGTCTAACTTATAGTGGAAATAAAATCTGCTTTTCTAGCTCTTGTTGAATTTGTAAATGTAATTAGGTGAGATAAGTTTTATGAAGAGCTAACACATTCAACAAAATCAAACATTAATTGAATAAATAAATAAGGTAATATAGGCAGTTCATTCCAGTTTGTAAATGTCTGACTTCTTAAAGATCGAATTCACATTTTAAAATACCACTCAAAATCCGAAATGTAGAAGCAAATACTGTCGAAGTGGCCAGGCACTGATTTCTAAGGTGATCTATAGTGTAAAGATGTTGCTTCTGTTTAATATGAGTCTGGTCATATTTCCAGCTGAGATTACATATTTTCTCTGTTAAAGGAAAATTACATTGAGTTTCTGCTGCTATGTGTACTCAAGATCTTTTATTGTTGGAAAATGTTCTCCTTTATTCCTAGTAAGATCCAGTTTATTATATAAATGCTCAGGAGTAGTTCCCTCAGAAATATTCTTTATAAAAATATGAAAAATACATTTTTGGATTTATATTAATAAAGTGTCTTTGAATGTAATTTTAGAATTCCTAACATTAAGACATCTGTTTATCACTAAGAGGTAGAATTTATTCACTTCAAGAAGCCTTTGTTAGAAGACCCATATAGTCAGCATTCAGTACATACATGATCAACATTTATGTATTTTTCTTGTTTTCTTTTTCGTTGGCTATGCTCAGCAAATCCATACAATGATGCATTTGATCATGTCTCTATATTCTCTGTTCCTATTAGAAGCCAGTTTTCACTGTTCTCTTTTATCTCTAAACATAGATCCTATTATTTTTCTTTCTTAACCAGTCTTTTCTTACAAAATCAGCACTTTTGTCGCATATGCTTCCATTATATTGTAAAGAAGAAAAAAAAAACACCTGTAGCCAGGATAAGGTAAATTGGTAGCATTAACAAAACATTCCTCAGTGTGCTATGTGAGGGTCCATGTTATTGGTGCAGTGACGGGGGTTCTCATCTTGTTCTACACCCCACAGAGCTCCCACCGACATCTGAGGACATTTAGCTCTCACACGTGCTCTGTACTCTGCTTCATTCTTCCTTTAGATATAGGTCAACACCATCCCAGAGCTCTCATGGCAACTGAGTATTTTGATGTTATGTGATTTCTGCAGTATTTTTTTGTGGAATCTTTGTATATGCAGGCATGTCCTGAGAAATATTTTCTCCTCCTTTTTCCACCATGACTATAAAGGGTTCAACTAAGGGAGAAAGCATCTGGCTTTGGGCCCATATACGAGTGATGAATATTAGCATCTTTTCTGGATGATTTACTAGATAGGGTTTATTTTACATACGAGCTCTGTTGATCTGTTCTAGGTGTTAAGTGTGAATTACTGAATCTCTAATATCCAGCATAAGACCAAAATATCATAAAGTTTCTTAATAAATGTTAATTAAGTTTGAACTACACCATCATGATGAGAGATGCATGAAAAGGAACGATCTTGGCAAACCATCGTCTTCACCCTTTTGTCTCAGTTTCAGATAATGTATTTAGTGGGAAGCCATTGTTTTGAGGAAAACGGGTAGAGAAGGAGGAATCCTTGTAATGAAATGCTTCTGTTTAAACTAGAGTGTTTGAAAATGCACATACAATGATGGATATTTTAATCTTATGATGATTCTTAGGATATTCTAAAATGATTCATCCGTTACACGCTGGAGAAACTCATGCGTAAGTCCTCGCAAAGAGATAGGAAACAAAGAATTGAGTTCTTCGTTAAATAAAAGATTACAATTATGGCCAAAATGAAATTTCTGATTAAATAAGTACTTAAAATTCTTAAAACAAAAACCAATTTTGGTGTCAGAATTTCTAGGTTTAAATCCTAACTCTTACATTTCCATGTTATTTCTTCACAAGCAAATCACTGAAATATGTCTCAATTTCTTCATCAGTGAAAAAGGAATCATGAAAACACCTGCTTGAGAAAGTTTTGCTAGAGCTAAATGTATTTGCTTGGCCAAAACATTCATCTGGGTTTATTCTGTACTTTGAATGAGCTTTTTTTGCCAATCCAAGATAAGATTTGAACTTAAGAAATAGTGACACATGAATGGCCCAACACCATATCCACTTGGAATGTTGGGGTGGAGACAGGTAAATTCCACAATAAACACTTGCCCAAGTCTTTGGACTAAATCACATAGGTGGTAAAGTTTTACAAGTTCTACCTGGCAGTTTTTTGTGTGTCTCACAACTAGCAAAACACAAATCCAATAAAAATTTATCTGGATTTCTTCAGCAGAGTTTTAGTCAACACAAATGCTTTTTCATTACTTGTCTGTGGCCTGAGTGTCCCTATCTTGTTGGAGTTCTTGCCATTTGAGTCAATCATATTTTCAGTCTTAAAGTTACCTTTAAAAAAAAATTTCCCATCCATTCTTAGTTGATCAGAGGAAATCTGATCCTCCTGATTTTATGAACTTGCCTCCGTGGAAGAAAGCAGATAAATATTTTGTTATTTCCAGTTGCATTAAATGTGCTGCCGCAAAACGTCATTCTCTTGGTCAGGTAACTAGATAGGAGACTGACATTTTTTAGCGCACTGGAATGCTATGATGTTTAACTAACAAAGTCCATCAGGCTGACACAGGATTGGATAGACCTGGTTGTTTGAACAGCTGATAGATGTCTGTGATAAACTTTGCTTCAGTGATTGTACCTCTATATCTAATGCACTGGGGAGAGATGCTGTCCATCAAGGCATTCTGGAGCACATGTCCGAGTGACCCCTGGGATTGTTCTTTAACCCTTTTCAGACACAACGTTTGATGTGCATATTATAGCACGTCACACATCCTTGTCAAAATAGCACTGATCTTTAATTTTTTATAGAGTGATAAATATTTTAAAAAGCCAGGGTTCTTTCTTCCTTCTCTCATTCTCCAGAGCATTTGTTTCTCATGCTTTGCAATATTTGTATATAAAGGTGTAAAAGACTATGTACAGTGGTTGGAATCTGCTTATACTTTTGCATAATAATAAAGATATTTGCATGGGCCTTTTTCTAATAACTGTAGCTGTAGAAACTCACATTGAATAACTCTCCTGGAACAGGGTGAAGGGCAAAACTATGTGGAGGAGCCCCTAGAGTTCCTTCTATTGATCAATTACTGTTCATGTGCTAAAAAGTGGAAAGGGGAGAAGGAGAAGATAGCGATCATCTGAATTTTATGTATAATTGTGAATGGTCTCTTTTCTTTGTCATTGTCTTTATTGCTTGGAACACAAAAGAAAAAGTATTCTAATGGTGCAAGCAAGAAATCCTCTTTCCTAGTAACCTGGAAACTTACATTACCATATGTAAAATAGATAGCCAAGGGGAATTTGCTCTGTGGCTCAGGAAACTCAAACAGGGGCTCTCAAT
Source organism: Oryx dammah (assembly GCF_014754425.2). NCBI lineage: Eukaryota > Metazoa > Chordata > Mammalia > Artiodactyla > Bovidae > Oryx > Oryx dammah. The sequence continues at coordinate 10,924,942 of NW_024070191.1, forward strand.
CAACATAGAGAGGTAGGTAGGGGAGGGCGATGGGAGTTTCAAAAGGGACGGGAGGGATAAAAAAAAAAAAAAAGAAAAGAAATCCTCTTTCTTAGGTTTTCCCTCTTGCGCTCCAACATGGAAAGCAGAAATCAGAAAGAAAAAAGTGTGGGACACAGACATATTGTATTACCTTTGAATTACTGGATGTGGTAGGAAGTATCTACTTCCCATTATCTAGTTCAAAATAGGTCCTCTTCTCAGAAAATTGTTATTGAGAATTTAATATGTATAAGACTCCAATGGTTGTAGAATCTGTAAGCTTTGTGGAAAATAGAAGGCATGGTTCTGTATTCCAATGGATTTATCATAATATAATGATAATAATTATTAGAACAGATAAGTGTTCTCTTACTTTATTAGGATATTATTATTCTTAGAACACATGTGGAGAAGGCAATGGCAACCCACTCCAGTACTCTTGCCTGGAAAATCCCATGAATGGAGGAGCCTGGTAGGCTGCAGTCCATGGGGTCACTGGGAGTCGGACACGACTGAGCAACTTCACTTTCACTTTTCACTTTCATGCATTGGAGAAGGAAATGGCAACCCACTCCAGTGTTCTTGCCTGGAGAATCCCAGGGATGGGGGAGCCTGATGGGCTGCTGTCTATGGGGTCTCACAGAGTCGGACATGACTGAAGCAACTTAGCAGTAGCAGTAGAACACGAGTTTGTGGATAGTTCAAACAGAGTTTCATGCTCACGTTAGAGTTGATAAGAGAAAGAAGCAGTGTTTGAGACAGCCAGTGATGATATCCTAAAACCACAAAGCAGGGAAGTATACATAACAAATTATACATGCTAAAATTTATTTCTTTTAATGGGAATATTCTAGGTATATAAAACACAAAATGTATGCTAAAGCAGTGTTTGAAGGATTTTTATCATTGACAATAAGGACCATGTATTCTTTTTCACCCTAGTTATACCTATACCCTTGTGTATCAGTGAATTCCATGAGGGAGATTACAGTTCTGTTGCAGGAAGGGGGACCCCTTCCAGGGCCTTAACTGGGTTCTTGTGTAACACTCGGAAATGAATTGTCTGAAGAGACACATGTGCTGACAAAGCAAGAGATTTTATTGGGAAAGGGCACCCGGGTGGAGAGCAGTAGGGGAAGGGAACCCAGGAGAACTGCTCTGCTGCGTGGCTTGCAGTCTCAGGTTTTATGGTGATGGGATTAGTTTCCGGGTTGTCTTTGACCAATCACTCTAATTCAGAGTCTTTCCTGGTGGAGCATGCCAAGATGGATACTAGCAAGAGGGATTCTGGGAAGTGGACGGACACGTGGTGTCTCCTTTAGACCTTTCCCGAACTCTTCCGATTGGTGGTGGCTTATTAGTTCCGTATTCCTTACCAGGATCTCCTGTCATAAAACAACTCATGCGAATGGTTACTAAAGGGCCTGCCCAGGGTGGATGGTTTTAGTCAGTGTGCTTCCCCTAACAGTTCCATCTAAAGTCTGAAAGGCTAATGTGTCAAAAGCTGACATGCTATCTGAAATGTGGATGTTCATATTTACTTTGAGTCCAGTAAATGCAAGATGATACTGCCAATCATTGGACTCTGGTCAGCTTTCATGTCTGTTGACAATTCGTTGACCCTATTTCTCTAAACTGAGCACAGCGATGTGCCCCCAAAATAAAAAGGACTGAAGGGATTATGGGGGAAAATATTTGGAATTTGAGCCAGTGCACAAAGATCATTTACTGAAAAAGTGATACAAAGGAATGTGTAGAGAAGTAGGATGTATATTTAAGTTCATACTTGGCTTAGCTTGAAGATTGTGAGGAAAGAGGGAAATTACTAAAGATGACATCTTGGTTTTGGTATCAGTTAGTCTTCATAAATAAGATTAAACTTCTAAGAGGTAAGCCCAGGAATTTAAGAGCATATAATTTATATTAATATAATAATAAACTCTCTGTCTTGTCACAATATGCTTCTTATTTAGTTATTTACTATCTGAAAATATGTTGAGTTTCAATTCTGCCTTAGGCATTACCTGTTACACCTCATGCCCCTGTAACTCGAATCTGAGTTGTTAAGGTTCTTAGATGTCTCCCATCCTCTGAGGTCTCTGTCTTTTACTATTTGAATTAAAATGTCCGAGCACTGCATATAGAGTGGGGAACCCAGTGCCTCCCATTTTCCCATTCATCCTACCTTATCCAGCCCTGGACCCTGCCTCTGGTCCCTTGTTCAGAGGATCACTAACAAAGGACATTTCGAGTGTTTTGTTATGGTGGGAAGATATTGCACCAAATAAAAATTCAGGAACTACTTAAAATTCAGATGTTTGATGTCAGAGTTCTCTCATTTACACTATTCTGCCAACCTTCCCTTCATCCCAGTGACAGATGATTCCTTCTTGACTCCAGCCTTGAATCTACCTAACTCTTCCTGCCTCTCCCGCTTCCCAAGTCCATGGTGCTTCTCTGTAGAGCTCTGCTTGGAAACTCATGATGCTTCTGCTTCATTTTGCAGAACATTTTTTTTTTTCTCTCTTAGCCATCCAGGCTACGCTCAGAAAGGCTTCTTTTGTAAACCAAATGGCTCATACAGAGTCACCTATTCACTTTCCTTAAAAAATAAACCAAAAATATATCTGTCCCTCCCCTCTGTTACCAAATAGCTTTCTTTTTTCTTTTTCCATGGGTCTTTCCTCCAGCTGAAAACCCAATACCTCCTCTGTGGCCAAGTCGTTACTTTCTTATTCTCTATTCCTGGCCCTGAGGCTCCCAACAAGCTTTCATCACCTCTTGCTTGCTACCTGCGCCTACTAACTAGCTGCAGAATAAGGCAGTGTCTCCCTGCATTCAGAAGGCTAGTGAAATAGATACTTTTTATTTCTTTTAAAGGACTGCTGACAATAGGAATATACTGACAGGGGCTAACACATATAAGTTATAAGAGAAAATTGCTAATACTAACTATTATTCTTCTGGTGGAAAAATTAAAAAAATTCTGTCTCTCAAACAAAGCCAGTTTTATATATGTTGGGTTGGCCAAAAACTTTGTTCATACTTTCCATAAGATGTTATGGAAAAACTCAAATGATCTTTTTGGCCAAACTCAACCTATAGACTTTTGGAATAGGTTGTCAATTTTATGAAACTTTTTAACAAATCAAGCTTTGGATTTTTGAGACATTCATTTAATTTTTATTTTATTTTTATTAACTCTGTTCACATCACAGTATTCCTTTCTACTTCCTTTAGACTTGGGGTTCTTTTTGAGTCCCCTATTTTGGACACTTACTTTATTTAACACTCAGCTTTCCTTTTTTTTCAGTTAATCATTTAACACTGCAATTTTTTTTCCACATACTCTCTTAATCTAGATGCCACTAGTTTTGATTTATTATCAATCAGTCATGATTTCTAAATGTCTTTGTGATTATTCCCTAGACCCATGAGTCTATACTCAATTGTTTGTTTACTATGATTTTTTTCAAAATTACTGATTTCTTTCTTAAATTAGTATTCAATATAGTCTGTATGAAATTTATATTTTGAAATTTGGGAATGCTTCTTATATGGCTGAAGACAAATTCTTCTTATATGGCCTAAAACTATGTTGTGGAAAGAACATTTTTTTTTTAATTTTCTACCCATTTTGGACATTGCTTTCATAAAATGCAGTGAATTGAAAAATAAATGTCACTGGAAAAAAAACCTTTAAAAATGGTTACAGCCCAAACAATTAACATTAGGATCCAAAGGAAAAAGCTACATGCAGATAAAATAGCTTCAGTGAGTAACAGTCGTTCATTTGTGTCTGACTCTTTCCTACCCCATGGACTGTAGCCTGCCAGGCTCCTCTGTCCATGGAATTCTCCAAGCAAGAATGTTGGAGTAGGTTGCCATATCCTTCTGCAGGGAAAATAGCTTCAGGCCATGGCCTAATTTTGATCTTTAAAATGTTGTCTTTAATATAATTGTGTTCTCAATATCTACGAGACCTAAAAACCATCTTGGATTCCAAACTTCTCTATGTAGAAGACTTTCAGGATGCTAATGAAATGGTAACAGGAGAATTTCCATATGGGTGGAAGAGTCCTCAGTGAATTGAACACTTAGAAACAACATGAGTGTAGAGGTGATTATGGCAGTTAATTCTCCAGTGTCACTCAGGGCACCTTTACTGCCGGGTTTATGGTTCAGCTTCCCAAACAGTTTGAAAAGACGTGTGTTTACTTTAGGTTTTATTGGATGCTTTCTTGTTCTGCTAACTACTCTAGGGGAATGGTGACGACAGTGGACCTCCTCACCAATACCAGTGATGTTTGTTGTGGCAGCTGAAATACTGGGATGTGAAATGTTCCATGGTGATTCCTGCAAACTACATCATAAATGTCATGTTCCAACAAAAACACAGTACCTAGCATTTAATGAACTACTGAATAATGAATTATTTTATTTAGCTTTTATATGCCTTATTGAAAATTATTTAGAAAGTAAAAATATTACATTCTTGTGCTATTTTTCCTCGGTCTTCCCAGGTGGTGCTAGTAGTAAAGAATCCACCTGCAATGCAGGAGACCTGGGTTCGATCCCTGGGTGGGGAGGATCCCCTGGAGAAGGAAAAGGCAACCCACTCCAGTGTTCTTGCCTGGAGGATTCCATGGACAGAGGAGCCTGGAGCGCTACAGTCCATGAGGTCGCAAAGTGTCGAACACAATTAAAGTGACTTAGCACACACACTCTTGCTCATCAGTGATATTATGAATGTATTCCCTTATGCTGTCTTTACTAGAATTTATTTTTCCAGTCTTGTGACACTAGCTGATAGTGCCATATATGGCCCTCAGATTATTTACTTAAAACTATTAAAGCTTACTTGGGAAAAATGCATTATTTTAACATAAATAGGAAATGCATATTTCTAAAATGGTGCATTCACCAGTAAAAAAACTGTAAATGCAGTTGCAAAGCAAAGCAATGGAACTCATTTTCTTAGTTTTATAAAATAACCACATTTTTGGTCTGTGAAGCTTAGAAAACACAGGTTACCCAGACTAAAATAGGTATTATTTTTTTTAATTTTCCTTCAAATAATAAATATAATTGCTGTTAACTATTTGAAAAAATTATTAATTTGAAAAATTAAGATGATCTATAATCAACCATTTTTTAAAAGGAGGATTAGAACTAATTATCTTATGAGCTTCCCTGGTGGCTCAGTGGTAAAGAATGCCTGCCAAAGCAGGAGATGCAGTTTCAATTCCTGGGTCTAAAAGATGCCCTAGAAAAGCTAATGGCAACCCACTCCAATATTCTTGCCTGGGAAATCCCATGAACAAGGGAGCCTGGCAGGCTACAGTCCATGAGGTTGCAAAAGAGTCAGATATGAGTTAGCAGCTAAATAACACCACCAGTTATCTAATATATTTCCTTCCAGTCTTTTTTTCAATTATTTTAAGTGAAATAAGAGTTTATTTTGAATTTTATTTATAATGTATTTATAAAAACAAATATGAGACTGAATAAACTACTGAAACAATCCTCTGTTAATTTTAGAGAATTTTTATGTATTTCATAGTGTTAAAATTTAATCATCTTCTAATTCTTTGTAACTGTGCCATCTACTAACCATCTCTATTGATTTCTAAACAAATAAGCATGTTCATGACCACAAGTCACATTTTATTCTATAATTGTTCTTCCTTTTTCAGACCATTTCTTCCCCTATTCTCACTAGAGACTGAGGGCAAAGTTGCTCTTCTATTGACAGGATTCTGGTTTTGGACTCTGCAATGATTCACTTGGGTTGTGGAATTATTTCCCTTGAAAAGCGACGGGGGAGTGCTAAGATGGTAAAGTAATAATTACTTCCTTCAGCAGCAATAGTTTAGGGAAAAGCTCCAAGACATATGGGCTGAATATTTAGCAGACAGTGATAATGGTGAGGTCACAGATTCGACTCTGTGGGACGCCAGCGAAGCACTATTGCGGGGGAAAATTGATTGAAATCTTTGCCCAAAAGAAAAGGGAAAGGCAACTACAAATACCAGAGTTAGGGACTCAAATGAGGAGCCTCCAAAAGGAGCATATTAAGAAGGGTAAGGCTAAAACTAATTGATTTAGAAAATGCCAAGGGGAAACTTAATAGGATTCTAAATGAGAGAATGGAGTATCTAATAAAGCTCAATAAGAGCAAGTTTTCCTCCCATGGCAATAAAGCAGATACTATCTTGGCCTGCGAACTTAGAGGGAGAACGCAATTGAGACTAATTAGGGAAATTATGGGACAAAAAGGGGCCCCACTGTAAACCCCATGAAACAAGAACCAGCATTATTCTTTATTATTCTTTCACAGACACATATGGCATTAAAATGTGTGTGTTATTTGAAAGTTTCTAGACCCAGTTGATTGCCATAAAATGTAATCGACTTCATTCAACGTGCTGTTTCTATCTCTGTGTCTTCATGTGACTCTGTGAACATAATAGGGGGTTTGGGACACAATGTGAAAAGTAATGTAATACTGTGCAAAGACCACTAGACTAGTAATCAGAAGACCTTTTGTCTAGTAGCAGTGGTGTTAGTTGCTCAGTTGTGTCCGACTCTTTTCTACCCCATGGGCTGTTACATGCCAAGCTCCTCTGTCTATGGGATTTTCCAGGCAAGAATACTGAAGAGGTTGCTATTTCCTTCTCCAGAGGATCTTCCCGACCCAGAGATCAAACCCAGGTCCCCTGCATGGCAGCCAGATTCTTCACTCTCTGAGCCACCAAGGAAACAGAAGACCTTTTGTCTAATCTTGTTAAACAATTTTCCCGAGTTCCTACATAAAATTGAAAGCTCCTGAATCTTCTCCATCTGAGTTTGACAAAAGTAGTTATTATGTTATCCTTTCAAAGCTATCAAAGATAGAGAGTAAAGCAATGCATGTATCAGAATTGTCAAAGACCCTTTAGCCAAAGAAGAAATGAGAAAAGAAAAGAAAAAAAGAAAATAATAATAAAATGATTAAACCTATGCATTTAAGATGACCTACTAAGTGTCACAGGGTAACTGATGAACTGTTATCCCCATAAATATTTATAGGGAAAAATTCCCCAAATGCATCATCTTTGGAAGAACTGTTTATATATATATACATATATGTATTTTAACAAGAATGTATTTACACTTTTACATTTTTAAATTAAAGATATTACTGTGAGCAATTAAAATACCTTAAGTCTTTAAATATTTTCCCAATATCAAAAGCATTCTTAGTGTTTAATAGATTTTTAAAATATAATTTTGCTTGTTTTAACTGGTGAAAAAAAGGGAAATACTATTTTTTATTTTCTAACTCAATTTGATATCAGAGAGTGAAACTGATGCATAATGCATTTATTTATAAGTTGATTTTTGTCTACTTAACTGAAAGAACTGATACTAAAATAGACTCACTTAAATAAACTATGCTATTATATATTCTGTATCATTCAGTTCCGTTCAGTTCAGTCGCTCAGTCATGTCCGACTCTTTGCAACCCCATGAATCGCAGCACGCCAGGCCTCCTTGTCCATCACCAACTCCCGGAGTTCACTCAGACTCATGTCCATCGTGTCAGTGATGCCATCCAGCCATCTCATCCTCTGTCATCCCCTTCTCCCCCTGCCCCCAATCCCTCCCAGCATCAGAGTCTTTTCCAATGAGTCAACTCTTCCCATGAGGTGGCCAAAGTACTGGAGCTTCAGCTTTAGCATCATTCCTTCCAAAGAAATCCCAGGGCTGATCTCCTTCAGAATGGACTGGTTGGATCTCCTTGCAGTCCAAGGGACTCTCAAGAGTCTTCTCCAACACCACAGTTTAAAAGCATCAGTTCTTTGGTACTCAGCTTTCTTCACAGTCCAATTCTCACATCCATACGTGACCACAGGAAAAACTGTAGCCTTGACTAGAAGGACCTTTGTTGGCAAAGTAATGCCTCTGCTTTTCAATGTGCTATCTAGGTTGGTCACAACTTTTCTTCCAAGGAGTAAGCGTCTTTTAATTTCATGGCTGCAATCACCATCTGCAGTGATTTTGGAGCCCCCCCCCCAGAATAAATCCTGACACTCTTTCCACTGTTTCTCCATTTATTTCCCATGAAGTGATGGGACCAGATGCCATGATCTTCATTTTCTGAATGTTGAGCTTTAAGCCAACTTTTTCCCTCTCCACTTTCACTTTCATCAAGAGGCTTTTTAGTTCCTCTTCAGTTTAAGCCATAAGGGTGGTGTCATCTGCATATCTGAGGTTATTGATATTTCTCCCAGCAATCTTGATTCCAGCTTGTGCTTCTTCCAGCCCAGAATTTCTCATGATGTACTCTGCATAGAAATTAAATAAGCAGGGTGACAATATACAGCCTTGACGCACTCCTTTTCCTATTTGGAACCAGTCTGTTGTTCCATGTCCAGTTCTAACTGTTGCTTCCTGACATGCATATAGGTTTCTCAAGAGGCAGGTCAGGTGGTCTGGTATTCCCATCTCTCTCAGAATTTTCCACAGTTTATTGTGATCCACACAGTCAAAGGCTTTGGTATAGTCAATAAAGCAGAAATAGATGTTTTTATGGAACTCTCTTGCTTTTTCCATGATCCAGTGGATGTGGCAATTTGATCTCTGCTTCCTCTGCCTTTTCTAAAACCAGCTTGAACATCTGGAAGTTCACAGTCCATGTATTGCTGAAGCCTGGCTTGGAGAATTTTGAGCATTACTTTACTAGCATGTGAGATGAGTGCAATTGTGGGGTAGTTTGAGTATTCTTTGGCATTGCCTTTCTTTGGAATTGGAATGAAAACTGACCTTTTCCAGTCCTGTGGCCACTGCTGAGTTTTCCAAATTTGCTGGCCTATTGAGTGCAGCACTTTCACAGCATCATCTTTCAGGATTTGAAATAGCTCAACTGGAATGCCATCACCTCCACTAGCTTTGTTCGTAGTGATGCTTTCTAAGGCCCACTTGACTTCACATTCCAGGATGTCTGGCTCTACCATCATTATTATCTTGGTCATGAAAATCTTTTTTGTACAGTTCTTCTGTGTATTCTTGCCACTTCTTCTTAATACCTTCTGCTTCTGTTAGGTCCATACCATTTCTTTCCTTTATGGAGCCCATCTTTGCATTAAATGTTCCCTTGGTATCTCTTGAAGAGTTCTCTAGTCTTTCCCATTCTGTTGTTTTCCTCTATTTCTTTGCATTGATCGCTGAAGAAGGCTTTCTTATCTCTCCTTGCTATTCTTTGGAACTCTGCATTCAGATGCTTATATCTTTCCTTTTCTCCTTTGCTTTTCGCTTCTCTTCTTTTCACAGCTATTTGTAAGGCCTCCTCAGACAGCCATTTTGCTTTTTTTGCATTTCTTTTCCATGGGGATGGTTTGATCCCTGTCTCCTGTACAATGTCACGAACCTTCATCCATAGTTCATCAGGCACTCTATCTATCAGATCTAGTCCCTTAAATCTATTTCTCACTTCCACTGTATAATCATAAGGGCTTTGATTTACCCCTGATTTTAGACACTCAGGAGGCTAAAACCACAAAGTAATTTTGCTTATCAGGTTATTTTAAATATTTAAAACAATTAATAAAATCAAGGACTTAAATATGAAAAAAAGTTATATATGCTGCTGCTGCTGCTAAGTCGCTTCAGTCATGTCTGACTCTATGCAACCCTATAGACAGCAGCCCATCAGGCTCACCTGTCCCTGGGATTCTCCAGGCAAGAACACTGGAGTGGGTTGCATTTCCTTCTCCAGTGCATGAAAGTGAAAATTGAAACTGAAGTTGCTCAGTTGTTTCCGACTCTTCACGACCCCATGGACTGCAGCCCACCACGCTCCTCCGTCAATGGGATTTTCCAGGCAAGAGTACTGGAGTGGGGTGCCATCACCTTCTCTGATATATATATATATATGTATAGTATACCCTTAAAAAGTATGATTTCATATATTTCCCAAAATAAATCCAAGCAAAAATGTTAATGGAGAATATTCACTGTGGAACTGAGGAACTTGAATGAAGCTTGCTATGAGCAGGTTTTTTTTGTGCACTATTTAGTGAATTCTGCTATTATAAAATATCTACAAAACCTGCAAAAGTTTTCAATTCTATTAGAATGTGTGATGACATTGAAATGAATCTTTCTTTCTCAGTATTTTTTAGTGACACTCAATATTGTTGAAAAGAGGCACTCTCAACAGATCCTAAGGATGGAGGCTGTCCCTTTAATGTCCCTTGACTCATCTACTACTGTTTTTGTCATTAAACTAAATAGTATCAAATGGCCCACTGATTTTTTTTTTTCCTTTCCTCTGAAGATCCCATGTCCCTTCTCTCTAGCATAAACAGCTTTGCCCACTAGCACACTAGGAAAGGTTGAATCAAAAAGTAATATAATAGAATGCACAGGCATATGGTCTTTGATTGTTTGTGGCAATATCATTAAAAAGAAGAAGGGGATTTGGTTTCCTAGGTCATTGTCTTGAGCTGTAGAGATCCACCCTCACCTGTTATGAATGTATGATTTCAAGTAGCAAGATCTGTAGAAAAGTTCACAATATATAGATACCACAACTAAGCAGCATTAGACTAAAATATGGAAAGGTGATAAATTTAGGTGTAAGTGCTTTGTAGGATGACAGAGCAGGTACAAACACAAGCAAATTAAGAAATTAGGGTTGTATTTCAAGAAGAGTACACGCTAAAAGAGAGAGCCTGGTAAATTTCCTCTGGTCTTTTTAATTTTTTCCTTTTGTATTGGAATATAGCTGATTTTCAGTGTTGTGATAATTTCAGGTGGACAGTGAAGGGACACAGCCCTCCGTATACATGTATCCACTCTCCCCAAAACTCCCCTCCCATCCAGACTGGCTGCCACATAACATTGAGCAGAGTTGCCTGTGCTATGCAGTAGGTCCTTGTTTATCCGTTTTAAATATAGTAGTGTGTACAGATGACCATTAAGTTCCTTCTCTAAGTCTGTGAGTTTCTTTTTGCTTTGTAAGTTCATTCGTATCATTACTTTTTAGATTTCTGCATGTAAGAGATGTCATACCACGTTTCTCCTTCTCTGTTTGACTTAACTCACTTTGACGATTTCTAGGGCCATCCACCTCTGGTCTTTGTGGAAGAGGTTCGTGACAAAGCTGAAAGTATATACCTATCTCCCATTTAAATGATGGGAGAAAGAAATACATATAGTCTTGGGAAAAGGAAATTGTGTATAAAAGCACTAAAAGAAAAAAAAAAGACAATGTGAACATTAAAGCATGAATAGTAATTTTATGCAAAATGTGAAATGATCTATAAAATCTTGCAAACAGAATCATTAACTTGCACTTTTTCAAGTTGCTTAAACAACTATGTTGGGTAATAAGTAGTGTTTTTTTTGGTTTAATTCAGTTCAGTCACTCAGTTGACTTTGACTCTTTGCGACCCCATGGACTGCAGCGGGCCAGTCGTCCCTGTTCTTCACCAGTTCCCAAGAGCCTGCTCAGACTCATGTCCATAGAGTCAGTGATACCATCCAAACATCTCACTCTCCATTTCCTTTAGTCTTCTTTTAAAAGATTTTAAATCATTTTAATTGGAAAAATTAATGTTTTACTTCTGATATAATGGAGTGAATTAATGGAAGTAAATTTTTAAAACATATTTTAGACATCTTTATATTCATGTCAGAATATTCTATAATCTTTCAGTGAATTTTCAATTATTTGTAAAGTTTTCAATGTGATATTCATTTTTTTAAGGATGAAATCATGTTATATAATTCTAAATTGCTGTCATGTAATTTTATACATTTGTACATTCTTATCTCATATTTATTTCATTCACTGGATATATTGGTTGGAAATAAGAAATACAACCATGTCAACAATAATAAGTTTTGAAGTTTAGTGACTAAATTTAGTGAATTTAGTTAGATTTTTGCTGTACCAGGCACATGATGAAAATAGCAATTAAAGCTTAACCAAAAAGAAAAAAAAATCTCAAAATATCAGAGAACTGTTGGCTTTTGTCATATTAACAGACTGAACTAGAGGATTAAAAAAAAAAAAAAACTTAATGTAGCCTATTATTAAATTTTGACCCAGGGAGTTTTTACTTTCTTTAATGTTTTAATGTGGGAGATGTAAAATCCAATTTATATCAAACCTTTAGATAATGACATGTATATTAATACATGATTCTGACAAAGACTTCTGTATCCTTTCTACAAAAAAGCACAATCATATATCAAAGAACTGTCAACCACTGGGACAGCTCTTTGTTTTAACAGAGATCTACAAAGGCTCACACATTCTTTGGGCAAAAAAGTGAGTGACGATCAAAGAACTTTGCAGGGGAGCTTCCAATATATAGGAGCGATCTCTATATTTATCCGATTTCAGTTATTCTGTGAGTAATAGGTACAAGATGGAATACTTTTTGACAAAATATCAGTGTGAATTATGTACTGAATTTTCAAGCAATTTAGTAAAATTGGATAAATAGCCATGTTTATTTTTCTTCAGTACTGTGCAGTTTGGTTTAAATAGTGCTTAACTCTTTGTAGTCTTTATTCTTACACTGATTTAACAAAGTCTTCCAGCACCTATTGTGAGTGCTCCAGTCACAGCTCTGGCCTGTAGTCTCCAGCTTTCAAACTGAGATGAGAAAATTACCAGGAGTAAATCTTTCGAAGAATGGAGCGTACCACATCTTCCCACTTTCCTCAGATTCCATCTTCACATGCAGTGAAATCTTGAAGATGGAATCAGAGTGAAATGATAAGAATTTCTGGGTATTAGTTGAAAATTACTTTCATCTAAGGAGCCCTGTCTCCGCTGGTTATTTCTTCACATTAGAAAGACAGTAAGACTGCGTGTCCAACAATAGCAGAAGTGGGAAGCAATTCACTGGAGAAGATGGATATTTTTGACAAGACAATGGGCAGCTCTTTGCCTTAAAGATTTAGAGGGAAAGAGAGACAAACTCCAAAGAGATAGAACACTTTTTGACCGAACACCTTTCTCCCCGAACCTCCCATTTCCCTCCCCTGCTCCTCAATGAAAAGTGCTGCGGTTCATTCACCCGAGTGCCCTAAGCTGAGACCTGAGCCTTATCCTCCACTTCCCCACACACGGTAATCCAAGTCACCACCATCACTTTCTCCCACCCCTCCACCAGCTCAGAACCAGGTACATTACCTGACCCTGGGTCCTGTGACAGCATCAAGTCCCTATTGCTTTGACTGCAGCCCCACCAGCCCCAGTCCATCCAATTTGCACTCACTTTGATTCAGCCATAGGAAACTATTTGCAGTGCATGAACACATTTGCATTTCTCTTACATGGGAATCTTGCCCTGCCTAGAGAAGCTTTCCATCCATAGCTACCTGCTGCTGCTGCTGCTAAGTCGCTTCAGTCATGTCCGAATCTGTGCAACCCCATAGACAGCAGCCCGCCAGGCTCCTCTGTCCCTGGGATTCTCCAGGCAAGAACACTGGAGTGGGTTCATTGCCTTCTCCAGCCATAGCGACTTACGTGTTGCCAAAGAGGGAAAATCTAAACCCACTCTTTTGTTAAAATCTTCACTTCATTGTTGCTTCTGATACATTCTCAAAACAAAGCATGGTTAGTTGCCCTCCCTGTAGGCTCCATAAAACTCTGATTAGCTTGTTGTTGTAGCACTGAACTTACGTTTGTTTTTTTGTGTTTTGTTTGCCTGCCCAATCTGTTTTTTCCTCCCTCTGTCTCCACACCGTCTTTGAAGGAAGGGATTGTTAATTACTGTATTTTCAGCATTCAGACTATTTTCAAAATATAGAATTAACTTGGAGAAGGAAAGGGCAATCCACTCTAGTACTATTGCCTGGAGAATCCCATGGACAGAGGAGGCTGGTAGGCTACAGTCCATGGGGTCACAGAGAATTGGACACGACTGAGTGACTTCACATTTTGGTAAGGTAGGGTTTGGCGACAAGAGGAAGAAGACAATGAGAAGAACCAAAGTCAAATAAGGATACCTTGGCAGTGATACAGGGGAGCTCTTGAGTAATACTGGTATTAATTGAAGCAGGCTGGACCATATATGAACTATATAGAAATAATTCTGTCTGACTTGGTAACTGGGGACCCAGTGAGAGGCAATTAATATGTAACTCCAAGTTTCCTTTCTTAGAATATTATAGAAATGATTCTTAACCCACCATTGTGGGACATTTTGGACAAGAAAGTTATATAGGAAATAAGTTATAAGATTCTCAAACAAGCATAGTGTATTGACATCATTGTTTAATTATTGGCCCAATTGATGTATAAGATGGAGTGGTAATTTGTGGGTAATCTGAAGACCATATTAAATCTTGAAGATAAGTATTTAAAATTTAAAATTCACTGGGTATGTTTGATCACCCAATATAACAACAGTGACACACAGCTAATAGGCAAGAATATATCCACTACTCAAAGTCCTCTGTTTTTTCCCTGACCCCTTTAAGGCGAGTTTTCAACTTAATAGTTGCATCAGCAAAAATGTGCAAATCTCTCTTATCTATTTTGTGTGAGATAAGAATAAGCCAGTCTAACAATCCTGCCACCTGTCTGTATAGGTTTAAGAAGATTCTTCTAGAACCTGCTTATAGGTAATGATGGCATAGCTTATGGTGTCCATTTAAAATAAGAATACAGAATTGTAAAGTAAAATAAAATAAATTTAAAAAATAAAAAATAAAACCATTTTATAAATAAAAAAAATAAAAAATAAGATAAAATAAGAATATTCAATAAAACTTCGATCCCCAAGGCAGATACACTGCTCTGTCCACTAACAAGGTGGATTTCTATCATGCTCTGGTTCCTTTTGAAGCTGGATTACTCGATCTGCCCTACCCTCTCCTTGCCTTTGAATTAAGCAGAAATTGACTCTCATTTTTTAAGTTCTTTCTGCACCTCACTAGGGAGTTAGTAGGCTTTCTTTTAATAAATAATAATGAAATAATAATCTTTTCATAGTAATAATGAAAAATGAAAAGATGTGATTAAAATAAGATTCAACCAATCTCTAATTTTTTTTTTTTGCTTTTTTCTTAAACGTGGTATAATGCTTATCTTACAAGATTTCACTTTCCCTTCCCAAAAACAGCTTTCATTACAAAGTGATTTATGTCAACATTTTAGACAGAAATCTTTCCCTCCCCTAAGATTTTGATAAATGCAATATCTGGTATATTTCCTACATTATAATACTTAATATTTAAAATAACACACTTGATAGAAAACAATTTGACCTTAAAATTCATGGAGCATGCTCTTCTTCTTTAAATATTGTATTCTCAAACCTTTCTAGCTTGAACACATACTCAGAACTGAGAGAAATGGTTGTATGTGTCATGACAGTTAAATTAAACCATTATAGTAATAGCTAAGTTACTTCAATTCTGCATATTGATCAAAACTCATAAAAATCTTTATATCAGAACATCTGTAAACATGAGAGCAGATGATTATCAGAAGCTAAGTGGGATGTTGATAATAAGCTGTAATTTAGGGCAAAATTGATTATGTATTTTATACCATAATAAATGAATCATGTAAGAGTCACCTTCATCACATGCCTAGTAATACATAAGAGTCAAGTTTTGTACATAACAGAACTTGACCTTTTTTTTCAATATTTATTTTAATTGATTGATGGTTGCTTTACAATACTGATTTGATTTCTATCATCAGTTCAGTTCAGTTCAGTGGCTCAGTCGTCTCCGACTCTTTGCGACCCCATGAATCGCAGCACGCCAGGCCTCCCTGTCCATCACCAACTCCCGGAGTTCACTCAGACTCAGGTTCATCGAGTCCATGATGCCATCCAGCCATCTCATCCTCTCTTGTCCCCTTCTCTTCCTGCTCCCAATCCCTCTCAGCATCAGAGTCTTTTCCAATGAGTCAACTCTTCGCATGAGGTGGCCAAAGTACTGGAGTTTCAGCTTTAGCATCAATTCCCAGCTTTAGCATCAAATCCCAGGGCTGATCTCCTTTAGAATGGACTGGTTGGATCTCCCTGCAGTCCAAGGGACTCTCAAGAGTCTTCTCCAATACCACAGTTCAAAAGCATCAATTCTTCAGCGCTCAGCTTTCTTCACAGTCCAACTCTCACATCCATACATGATCACTGAAAAAACCATAGCCTTGACTAGACGGACTTTAGTCGGTAAAGTAATATCTCTGCTTTTGAATATGCTATCTAGGTTGGTCATAACTTTTTTTCCAAGGAGTAAGCGTCTTTTAATTTCATGGCTTCAGTCACCATCTGCAGTGATTTTGGAGCCCCCCAAAAAATAAAGTCCGACCCTATTTCCACTGTTTCCCCATCTATTTCCCATGAAGTGATGGGACCAGATGCCATGATCTTAGTTTTCTGAATGTTGAGCTTTAAGCCAACTTTTTCACTCTCCTCTTTCACTTTCATCAAGAGGTTTTTTAGCTCCTCTTCACTTTCTGCCATAAGGGTGGTGTCATCTGCATGTCTGAGGTTATTGATATTTCTCCCGGCAATCTTGATTCCAGCTTGTGTTTCTTCCAGCCCAGCGTTTCTCATGATGTACTCTGCATAGAAGTTAAATAAGCAGGGTGACAATATACAGCCTTGACGTATTCCTTTTCCTATTTGGAACCAGTCTGTTGTTCCATGTCCAGTTCTAACTGTTGCTTCCTGACCTGCATACAGATTTCTCAAGAGGCAGGTCAGGTGGTCTGGTATTCCCATCTCTCTCAGAATTTTCCACAGTTTATTGTGATCCACACAATCAAAGGCTTTGGTATAGTCAATAAAGCAGAAATAGATGTTTTTCTGGAACTCTCTTGCTTTTTCCATGATCCAGCGGATGTTGGCAATCTGATCTCTGGTTCCTCTGTGTTTTCTAAAACCAGCTTGAACATCTGGAAGTTCACAGTTCATGTGTTGTTGAAGTCTGGCTTGGAGAATTTTGAGCATTACTTTACTAGCATGTGAGATGAGTGCAATTGTGCAGTAGTTTGAGCATTCTTTGGCATTGCCTTTCTTTAGGACTGGAATGAAAACTGACCTTTTCCAGTCCTGTGGCCACTGGTGAGTTTTCCAAATTTGCTGGCATATTGAGTGCAGCACTTTCACAGCATCATCTTTCAGGATTTGAAATAGCTCAACTGGAATGCCATCACCTCTACTAGCTTTGTTTGTAGTGATGCTTTCTAAGGCCCACTTGACTTCACATTCCAGGATGTCTGGCTCTAGATGAGTGATCACACCATCATGATTATCTGGGTCGTGAAATCTTTTTTGTACAATTCTTCTGTGTATTCTTGCCACCTCTTCTTAATATCTTCTGCTTCTGTTAGGTCCATACCATTTCTGTCCCTTATCGAGCCCATCTTTGCATGAAATATTCCCTTGTTATCCCTAATTTTCTTGAAGAGATCTCTAGTCTTTCCCATTCTGTTGTTTTCCTCTATTTCTTTGCATTGATCACTGAAGAAGGCTTTCTTATCTCTCCTTGCTATTCTTTGGAACTCTGCATTCATATGCTTATATCTTTCCTTTTCTCCTTTGCTTTTTGCTTCTCTTCTTTTCAGAGCTATTTGTAAAGCCTCCCCAGACAGCCATTTTGCTTTTTTGCATTTCTTTTCCATGGGGATGGTCTTGATCCCTGTCTCCTGTACAATGTCACAAACCTCATTCCATAGTTCACCAGGCACTCTATCTATCAGATCTAGGCCCTTAAATCTATTTCTCACTTCCACTGTATAATCATAAGGGATTTAATTTAGGTCATACCTGAATGGTCTAGTGGTTTTCCCTGTTTTCTTCAATTTCAGTCTAAATTTGGTAATAAGGAGTTCATGATCTGAGCCACAGTCAGCTCCTGGGCTTGTTTTTATTGACTGTATAGAGCTTCTCCATCTTTGGCTGCAAAGAATATAACCAATCTAATTTTGGTGTTGACCATCTGGTGATGTCCATGTGTAGAGTCTTCTCTTGTGTTGTTGGAAGAGGGTGTTTGCTATGACCAGTGCGTTTTCTTGGCAAAACTCTATTAGTCTTTGCCCTGCTTCATTTTGTATTCCAAGGCCAAATTTGCCTGTTACTCCAGGTTTTTCTTGACTTCCTACTTTTGCATTCCAGTTATTAACCCTAGGTGTACATATGTCTCCTCCTTCCTGACTCTCCCTCCCACCCCCTGCCCATCCCCACCCCCTAGGTATTACAGATCCCCAGTCCGAGTTTCCTGAGTCATGCAGTGAATTCCCATTGGCTGTCTATTTACACATGTTAGCCCATATGCTTCCATGCTGCTCTTTCCATTCATCTCTCCCTCTTCTCCTGCACCCTTGTCTGTAAGTCTGTTCTCTATATCTGTGTCTCCATGGCTGCTCTGAAAATGGGATCAGTACCATCCTTTTGGCTTCCCTGGTGGCTCAGATGGTAAAGCATCTGCCTGCAGTGCGGGAGACCCCGGTTCGATCCCTGGGTTGGGAAGATCCCCTGGAGAAGGAAATGGCAACCCATTCCAGTACTCTTGCCTGTAAAATTCCATGGACTGTGGAGCCTGAGGGGCTACAGTCCATGGGGTCGCAAAGAGTCGGACATGACTGAGTGACTCCAGATTCCATATATATGCATTAATACACTGTATTTGTGAACCTGGAGCCTATTATACAGAGTGAAGTAATTCAGGAAGAGAGAACTTGATTTTAACCAGAGAATCCAAGGAGTAGAAAATGATCTTGCATTCTGATTCTATGAAATTCTAGAAGGGAAAAGAAATTAGGAAGAAAATAGTCTTAGTTGGAATGAGTGTATCTATAAACAACAGATGAGAAGAATAAATTCATTTTTATCTCTAAGGAGTTTATTTGCACTTTGCATTGTTGAGAACACTTCTACTGACCCCTTGCAATCTAACTGGCTACATGGTCCTTTTTGGCACTAGTATTTTCTTTCAGGGTTCTAAGCTAAATAAAATATCAAGGCCATCTTGGACTTCTTCGAGAATATTTTGGTCTTTTAAAAAGTATGACTCAGTAATTTCTGCGGAAAACAAAGTAACAAACAAAACAAGGTTCCATTTATTTCGAGTTGGTTCTCAGGACTGGGAGAGAAACAAAACTTTGGTTCAGCTACAAATTATATTATTTTCAGATTGCAGCAAATTAGAGCCACTTGTTATGGGTTTTAATTCACAGTTCGGATTTGGCATTTATACACACAAGGGCGTTTTGGAGACAAATTCTCATGGTGATTTAAAGAATATTTCCAGGTCTTTACTGAACATTTTCACATATAAATGGACTGTGCTAATGTGTTTGACTAAGAGTTGCGATTGGAATCGTTCTGAGATCCATTCTGCTGCTGCGCAAATAGATAGAGCTTAGGTGTCTTTATGTTCCAGTAAATATTGCTGGTAAAATTCCTTGTGTTATTAACATATAAAATAATATTTGCTTTTGAGTCCACTAGATTCAAGAAACATAAAAACTGCACTACTTCAGATTTAATTGACCACAGGGTTAGTCTGCACTGATAAAAATCTGAATTATAGAGGAGTTTAAAAGAAATGCTGCTTTTTCACTCTACTGCAGGTCCCTAATAGATTATTAAAGGAAATGGATATAAATAATTTGTTGTGAGCCCTGCTGTAATAATGTCCTTGGGTGTGTGCCATGAAACTACCTTATAAATAAGGTCATTATAAAATAAGGTCCTTTTGGTGACTTAGAAATTAAATGTTCCGACTAGTGTCCAAGACAAATATGTCCCATTTCCTGTCTCTAGTTAACAGAATTACTGTCGTGTTTCCCTGATATTTGGCATCTGAAATTTCTCTTTCTTTTACACAAATCTTTCAAACACATCTTGTTCAGTTTCTTAAGCCTTTTCCTCCCAGATAGTGAACACATTTATTTCAACCTAGATCTGATACAATGATCACAAATATTAAATGTGTGTTATCTAAATTAATAATGTTATACTGTGCAACCTGGGCTTCCCAGGGGGCCACTAACAGTAAAAATCCTGCCTGCCAGTGCAGGAGACATAAAAGACACAGGTTTGATTCCTGGGTCAGGAAGGTCACCTAAAAGAGTATAGCGACCTGCTCCAGTGTTCTTGCCTGGAGAGTCTCATGGACAGAGGAGCCTGGCAGGCTATGGTCCATAGGGTCACAAAAGAGTCAGACACAACTGAAGTGACTTTATTTGAGCACACGGCTAGCACAGTACTTTATTTAAGCCCCCCAAATTTAAAAAAAAAAAAAAGTGATACCAACTATAGAGTCTGGATCCCTTCTTCACAAAGAGAACCAGATGCAGAATCTCCCCAGCTCCCCAGTCAGACTCGAAGCTCTGGTTTCAGCTCACCTTCAGATCCAAAGCTCAGAACCTACTGGTGACACCTACGTGTCACCAAAGAAAGGGAACGTGAAGCAGGAAAGATGAGATTTGTCTTTGAAGTCACTTTCTTGTACGCCAATGCTAAAAGTCCTAAATATTGAAAAATTCCTGTTGTGGTTGAACTGTACATTCTTGGTGCATTTTATGCCAAAGAGCATCACTGCTCTGCTAAAGCATTGAACACGCTCACTCCAAGTTTGCCGTGACTTGCTCTCATCAGGTTTAAGCACATAATCTGAAGATGGGACATTTCAGTCGCCTGCTTTATATAAACTTTCTGAGAGTCAGTAAGGGACAGACTTGCTTTTCCTCTTACCCATAAGAAGTTGGGAGTTGTTTTTTTTTTTTTTTGCTTCAGTTTTTGCAGCTCCGATGTGGTGGTGTTTGAAACACAACTTATCACTTATACTCCTGTGAGGGAGCAAAGATGTGATAAGATAAAAGAAATGAAGCTTGGAGTTATCTTTCTAATCCTCATACCTGGGATTACTTTCAAAGAGTGTTTGCTCTTATCTTAGGGGAAATTCTTCTTCCCTTGGACTACAACAGTTCTGGTAAAGTGTTTTAGAAAACATGGTATACTGTTTGTGAAGATAACAAAAAGTATCCATCTTTTGAGAGTCTCTTACATAGAATAATATATCAAATATATTTATTTATTCTTTTAGCCTGTTCTGGATCCCTGCTCCTTTCCCAAAGACAAAGTGTCAAGGGAGAACAAAGAAAGTTTTCTTCTCTTTGCTCAAAAGATTGTCTGAGGTGGGCTTTCATCACAGTTTTCAGAGTCCAATCCAGGCTTTATTTTCTGTGTCCATAAGTGTGATTGTCTCATAAAAAAGGCCATTAATTGATCATTTATCCCATTAAGCACATTTTTAAGCTTATCTTGCCTTAAGACATTATATATAAAGAAATGAACACATAGGTTATCTGCAGCCTAAATATTTCAGACAAAAGTCAGCTTTACCATGAAGGAAAGTGATATCCAAAGTGACTGAAATGATATGCTCGTTTACTGCTCTTAAAAGGAAGAAGGTTTGATATAAATACCATACTACTCCAAGTAGCAATAGAGAAAAAAAAAAAAAAAACAGTTCAAACAAACAAACAAACAATATTTCCTCAAAAACAAGCAATCGGAAGCAAAGTTATTAAGAGTTTCAAGGACAGAGCATGTTTATGTTTTAGTACTGAAAAGAATAAAAAAAGTTCTCACAACTGGAGCACAGTTTTGTTGTAATCAACAGAAGGACACAGGTAGGAAGTTAGAGTGGGGTTTTCATTTCTGGGAACGCATGTTTTGTTATTTTTAGGAGATTTTGAACTTAATATCATGTGTACATACAGAAATCAGAATTCTTGCAAAAAAACTTTTTTTCAAGTTCAAATTTGTGCTGTGCTGTCACTTCAGTTGTATCTGCCTCTTTATGACCCTGTGGACTGTTGCCCGTCAGGCTCCTCTGTCCATAGGATTCTCCAGGCAAGAATACTGCAGTGGGTTACCATGTCCTCCTCCAGGGGATCTTCCTGACCCAGGGACTGAAGCCAACTCTCTTAAGTCTCCTGCATTGGCAGGTGAAACCTTTACTACTAGCACCACCAGGGAAGCCCAAGTTCAAACCTACATTCCTCCAAGTTGCATCACCATTGCTAGATTTGATTGAAAGCTTTGGAGAAACTAAGAATCAAACATCAAATAAAGACTCCCCTTGTCTTCCCAGGTTTCTATAGAAAAATTAAAGGAAAAATATTGCTTATGTCCATTAGGAATAATTAAAACACCATCCCATCTTCTGAGGGGTTGATTTGTTTCTTATGAGTTAAATATATCTTTATGTTTTACATGAAGAGATATCTGAAATGCCTTTGCTAGTAATTTAAATTATACTTTATTTTGAATGAAGCCTAAAATTTAACTTGCTGCATCACAACCAAACCAGCATTGATTCTGTCCAATATAATTTAGAGATATTAATGCACTTGCTACTACTTTGTTTAGACTTCATTTTACCACCTTATCAGTGCTGATTTCACATTAATTGATATTTTGCCAAAAATTATACCTCAACATTTATGTAGATCTTGAGCCAAGAATATAAAAATGCTTCTAAACTCCAAATGCTTTCCTTTATAGAACTTTAAGGAAAGTGCATTACTCAAATTATATATAGGGAGAAATGTGCATAGGAAGTTACCTTATTCTTCTTTACAAATTTAAGATGAACCAAATTACCTTAAATATGACTTACAAATGGCAACCCACTCCAGTACTCTTGCCTGGAAAACCCCATGGATAAGAGTCGGATACGACTGAGTGAATTCACTTTCGCTTTTCACTTTTCACTTTCATGCATTGGAGAAGGAAATGGCAACCCACTCCAGTGTTCTTGCCTGGAGAATCCCAGGGACGGGGAGCCTGGTGGGCTGCTGTCTATGGGGTCACACAGAGTCAGACACGACTGAAGCGACTTAGCAGCAGCAGCAGAGGGGGGAAAAAAAAACACAAATGTGAATTACCTAAGATGTGTTACTTTCCGTTCAGTAAATAGTAAGTAGTTCTTCCTGCTGAGTACTATACTGCCTGCCATAGAAGGAAAAAAGAATGATATGACCCTTGACCTTTAAGAGTTAATTGAATAGCTTCAAATTGATAAGGAAAAGACACACGCACAAGTTATCTACAAATGAAAGGAAATGTTCCTCAAAATGAACTGCTAAGGTAGCATGTGCTTGAAAAAGTAGAACAGGATCTGTTAAACCTGGGCCTTGTCAGTCCAGGCCTGGAAAATGTGAACTGGCTTTGAAATGATGGATGACGTGGGCAGGAAGGAACGTGAGGAAAGCCATTTGTGGCCAGGAGGGTTCTGTGGGGCAGATGCTGCGATGAACGTTTATTTCAGATGTGCGTTAAAAATGAATGGCAGGTGGGCAGCTCAGGACCGGGCAGGGAGAGAAACTGAGCTAGGACATGGTAGCAAAGGCTCTCCCAGCTCAGCATGAAGACTGGGGCCAGCCAGCCTTCCCCATAAGAGAATCCTGAATTGGCCAAAGTGGACCCTTCGACCCTTTCTTGATTGGTCTTCAGGAGTGAGAGAGCTTGCCTTTGGCCTTGGTGGTCTTTGGAAACTGAAGCTGATGGGTCCTGAAGTTGCTGAGACCTGAGGGTGTCTGTCGACGATCTTACCCTCAGCTGAGTACACAGTCCTTACCTACAGGGAGATGGGGACTGTTCACGTCCACATCTGCTAACCTTTCCTTGTATGAGAAAGAGCACAAGTGAAACGCTGCAGGGGAGAATCAGCAAGATGGTGTTTGAGGGTGGGAGTCCCTAGTAAGGACCTCCTGGAGGTGAGGGTCACTGCTGCTGCTGCTGAAGAGATAGGAGGGCATCGTGGGAGGAGCTCGAGTGCCTGCCTGAGAATCTTGTCTTCAGGAGGGAAGCCATGTGAAATAAACAAGAGTGTGCTGCTTTTTCTTTCTAAAGGCAGCACTTGAGAAAGATGCCAGGTATTCTTTTACAGTCTCTGTGTCTGTTAGGGGAAAGTGGGGAGATGGGGGAAACAAGATGATAATTCTCTTGAAAATTATTCTTGGGTTTAGATATTAAAGGTAGAATCTTAAGAGCAAAATCATCCCAAATCAGTAAAATACTTCAGCAAAATGTTCCTTGAACAAATGCATTTGTGCGAAAGGGGCCATAACTAAACATTATTAAAAACAATTAATGTTCATGTCTGGTGTGCATCCTATCATTGGCACATTCTTATCTGTCCAATTAATCTGTTTATTTTCCATTTTCTGAATATCCACTAAGTTCCAAAGGTGAATGAAATGGGCTCCCCGTTGTGAATATCTCACGATGTGATCATGGAGACAAAAACCAAAAGCAGATAACTTGCATGTATGTATGTGTCAGTTGCACAGTTGTGTGCAACTCTTTGTGACCTCATGGGCTTTAGCCTGCCAAGCTTCTCTGTCCTGGAATTTTCCAGGCAAGAATTCTGGAGTGGGTTGCCATTCCCTTCTCCAGGGCATCTTCCCAACCCAGGGCTCAAACTCAGGTCTCTTGCATTGCAGGAAGATTCTTTACCCTCTGAGCTACCTGGGAAGCCCAAGAGAACTTGTAACAGAGTATTTTCAGCCCTGGAGAGAAGCAAGGAGAAGATGCTGGGAATCCACAGAGAAGAATGGGAACCCTTTCCTTGGAAGTAGCTGAGAGCTTTTTGTTCCATGATAAAGTGATGAGGAAACATTGAAAGCAGATTATATTTTTATAATCTGCATTTATATTTTATAAAGCAGCATTTATATTTTAGAAAGGTTACCTGGTGACCGTTAGAATGTAGAACAAAGCCTGGTGAGACTGGAAGTAGAAAATCAATTAGGGAAGGTATTACAAGAACTTTGATGGTAAAAGCTGGGAAAGATTAAAGTATGATTAACTGAGCACTTACTGTACACCCAGCTCTGTCCTAAATTATATGATTAACTGAGCACTTACTGTACACCCAGCTCTGTCCTAAATTATGTGTGTATGTGTGTGTGTGTGTGTGTATACTCACATTTGCAATACATGTGTATTTATATGCAACCAAATTTTCACAACAAAGCTTAAACAGGTGAATGATAGGTTATTTGCATTTTGTCTATGATTATGCCAATTCATTGTTGATTTATAACATTGGCAAGCTCAGGCAATTAGGAACTGTGATGGACTGACATTTGTAAATGTAGCAATTTTAATATTATTAAAGAATGAAATCTTGTCCTTTGTGACAAACTGGATGGACCTAGAGGGTATTAAGCTAAGTGTTATAAGTCAGAGAAAGAGATATACCGAATAATTTCACTTATGTGTGGAGTCTAAAAAAAACAAAACAAATGAACAAACATAAAATGGAAATAGGTATACATACAGAGAACAAACAGGTAGTTGACAGAGAGGAAGGGATGGAGGGAGAAAATAAGTAGGGGAGGGAGATTAAGAGGTACAAACTTTCAGTTGCAAAGCAAATGGGTCAGGGTATGAAATGTACATTGTGGGGAATATAGCCAGTAATTTTGTAACATTTTGGTATGGTGACAGATGGTAACTAGACTTAGGATGGTGATCATTTTGAAATGTGTAGAAATATTGAATCACTGTGTTGTGTGAGAAAAACTAACATAGTATTGTAGGTCAATTACACATCACAAACAAATTCATAGGAAAAGAGATCAAGATCTGTGGTTAACAGAGAAAGAGGGTGAGG
The DNA here is from genome assembly GCF_014754425.2 of Oryx dammah. Classification (NCBI taxonomy): domain Eukaryota; kingdom Metazoa; phylum Chordata; class Mammalia; order Artiodactyla; family Bovidae; genus Oryx; species Oryx dammah. Next base: position 10,950,625 of record NW_024070191.1, read on the forward strand.
GGAGGGGGAATGAAATTCACAGACATCCAGTTACATGATAAATACTAGGAATGTAGTATGCAATATGATAAATAAAATTAACATTGCAGTCTGTTATATATGAAAGCTGTAAAGAGAGTAAGTTCTAAGAGTTCTAATCACAGGGAAAAATTACTTTTTTTCCTGTTTCTTTAATTGTGTATGCATATCAGATGATAGTTATTCACTGAACATATTGTGGTAATCATTTCATGATGTGAGTCAAATCACCATTACTCACCTTAAACGTATACAGTACCATACATCAATTAAAACAAAACAAAACTGGAAGAAAAAAAATTGAGTATAGCAATTTAAAAGAGTAATGAGAAATGATTCCTTATATAACGATATTTACTTGACCAAGTAAATCCTTTAACTCATACAATATTTTAGAAAAAAAAATTAAGTGAACCTTTTTGAAGGCTATGGATCACTAAGACAGTTGATCAGGAAGTTCTTTAAGAGGAAAAAATTAATTGTCTTCTTTCTTTCACTGTGATTGTGTGCTAAGTCATTTCAGTCATGTCCGACTCTTTGTGACTCTATGGACTATAGCCTGCCAAGCTCCTTTTGTCTATGGGATTCTCCAGGCATGAATACTGGAGTGGGTTGTCAAGCTCTTCTCCAGAGGATCTTCCTGTCCCAGGGATCGAACCAATGTCTCATGTCTCATGCATCAGTGGTGGGTTCTTTACCACGATCACCACCTGGAAAGTCCTTTTTTCACTGTACTTCTGTTTTGGGCAGCATTTAATTAAGCTGTAAAAATTGTTTGCTGCATATCTGCATGTATATACTCCAAAAATTTGAGGAAAGATACAAAGAAGATAGAAAGATCCAAGACCATAGCATCCCATCCACCTCAATATGCTTGAATAGTAATATATAGAATGTTAATATACTTACTTATAGAAGGAAAAAAATAGCCTAGGAAAAATAGCCTTAATGTATGGATAACCACTGACATAGTAACAACCAATATCTGGCTTGCTCGGTGAGAGAGAGTGTGTGTATGTGTTTATGTGTGTGTTCAGTCTTGATCGAAAGCCTTAGAAGAAGGAGATTCAAGGGAAGGAAGGATAAAAGAAAGAACACAAAATGTATTAGCATTTATAGAGAATCTAGACATATGTTGTAATACCCATTCACTTCATCACTCTCCACTTACCTCTTCATTGCATTTGCCCCTAACACAATACTGATGTATGTATCTGTGTATGTGTGCCGCTATGCATGCATGCATTTTTAGTTCATTTATAGTATGTATGTATATTTGCTGTTCCTCTTACGCTCTTCCACTGATTAGAAAGTAAACTCCTGGAGGCTGAGTTTTTCCATGTTCCAGACTGTCTTCCTGTATTGAAAATAGTATCTGGCACATGCTAGATAATCGGTTATTGATTAGATGCTGCAAGAATGAGATACCCATATTATCTCATTTTATCTCATATTCAGGGAAAGAAGCAGTCTTTTTCTTCCTTATATCTAATTACACTGAGGTTCAGAGAAGTTGAATTGCTTGCTCAAGTTCTCTAAACTATGGAGCTAGTTTTTGAAACCAAGTTCGAAAGCCCACATTCTTCATGTTCTAAAGCAATGCCTTCTAAGATGTTAAACAATCATGCCCCATTGGACTTTTCTTAAAATGATGTGATTTTGTGTGATAATGAAACATCCAGTGGGGTGATGGTGTGCCAGCTGAAAAATCTTTAAAGATAAATTTATGGTTTATAGCATCTTTATTTTAAAAAAAAATCTCTCAAAAGTTAATTGGAAATATGCACCTTCAATTTTGTGACAAGTAATAATGAAAATAAATTTAAAAGTTGTAATGTAATAAGTATACCTACACCAAAATTTTTGTCATATTTAGAATAATCAAAGAAAACATACTGAGTTTTGAATTGCATAAAGTCAATGTTGTTTATTACCATTTTTGTGATAAAATAATCAACTGGTAAAAAAAAGATATCAGAGGATTTTTTAAAAATGTTCATTGTTTTTGACATCCTGAGCAAGTCAGTTTATTAATTATCCCTTTCCATGACTAGCACCAAAGTGAAAATACTTGACTGGTATCTCTTGGATGTTAGAGAACAAACAAGACTCCTATGAATCGAACAGAGGCTGATGAATTAAGTTATGAACTCTTTTGAAAATCACAAAAGACGGATGCCCAAATGTACCTGTCTATGATCACCTTATGTTTTACCAAACTTCTGGTTTGGTAGTAATTGCATGAGATGAATGGATCTTAAGGCCACTGGTCAGTATAGTAAGATGGTCCTGGAGAATTAATAGGATGAATCATGGTTAATTTATTTTTCACATATAACCATGAATTGAATTTCTGAAAGCTGTATTTCTATATTTACTTATATTTCCCCCAACTTGTTGGAATCATTCCAATTTAATAGTGATCAGGATACTCATAATTTTTAAATTAATTCCATAGTTGTTAGTAGGGCTGCTGTTTGATTAAAATGAAGCAGAAGAGATAAAGCTGTGTCATGAATGTGTACAATTGAAAGGCTTCATGTCTGCTTCCTCGTTGTTCTAATAAAAGAAAAGATATATCCTCGTTTACATGATGTCTCATGCCTCACAAGTACTTGTACATAGTCACTAAAGAATATTGGATTCCATTAGTTTATATTATGCAACTGTCTTGCTGCATGTTTTTTTTATTATTATCCATTAATTCTGATAGAGTTTCTCTGCCTTTATTGAAGATTTACTTTTCCTTTTCACTGAAAGTATCTTGGTCACTTGGGCTTGTGTATACACACACACACATGTAACTTTTGCATCTTCTCTTTCTTCTCTGCCTGTGCTCTTCCTCTCTTGCTCCTTATCAGAAGACAATTGCGTCTAGGATTTCTCCTTAGAATATTTTTCGAATTTACAAAGTGTCATTGGTATTTGCCATGCCTGATTCTGTAATTCCATTAACATCTGTAACCTAAGCTATGTTGTATATGTAAGCATGTTTCTACCTGTCTACATTTATAAGTCTATAACAAAACAATTTTATTTGAAACCATTTTTACACTTTCTACTAAATATGTTTAGCTCAGAAATTCCTTTTTTAATGACACTTGCAAGTCGGACCCAGTTTTGCTCCAAAAAACTGGATTTATTGCATTTCCTACCTAATTGCTGCTAACATTTTCAACAAAGAGATATCTGCCTCCCGCCTTCACGTGGTTAAGAATATTGGAATCTCAGTGAATCTTTGTGTTGTTGCTGCTGCTTTATTTCAACTAATGCATAATCTGCTAACAATACGTGGCCATTTGAAACATCACAGAAATTGATATCATGCAAATTCCCTCACCTAAATTTTAGTCTGTGGTACCAATCCAGTAGATTTAAGGCAACACACACACATACACACACACGCAGGGTATTGTACTTGATCCCCTATCCCATAGCTCAGAGACCAGATCATTTGATATTTTACCTCTTTGGCACCCAGTTTTTTATTTGTAAGATGTTGATGATAAAAATTACCCACTTTATTAAATTATGAGCACTTAATAAAGTAAAGATGGAAAACAACTAATATCAAGCCTGACCTGTGTCTAATATTAGTCCTTACTGTTTTCTGCATGATTTCTGGGATCTTTAATTTTTCAGAAACAAAAGTATTTTTTCACCAAGAAATAATAGTTTGGCATTCAAGTTATTTGTAAAAGTTCAGATTATTCTGCTTGGTTGAAAGAATAAATGGTGATTCTTATTTCCTGGAATCATCATGAATGATGTCAGAGGTATGAGTTTCTATTATAGTAAACGATGCTAATTATTTATATTTTTCACACCTTACCAACTTCCTTTCCCAAATCAAAAAGAATATATATATATATTCCAAAAGTGATTGTATTATATGCTCTAATTTACAACTGCGATATCTTTACTTCCACTTGACCATCATAGTTAGGAAGGAGCATTATATGGTTGGAGTTTCCCAGGTAATACTAGTGTTAAAGAACCTGCTTGCCGATGCAGGAGATGTGAGAGACACAGGTTCGATCCCTGGGTCAGGAAGATCCCCTGGAGGAGGGCCTGGCCACCTACTCCAGTATTCTTGCCTGGAGAATCCCATGGACAGAGGAGACTGGCTGGCTACAGTCTTTAGGGTTGCAAAGAGTTGGACACAACTGAAGCGACTTAGCACAGCACAGCACAGCACAGTATGTGGTTAGAGGCAGGGGAAAAGTGAAAGCGAATGTGTTAGTCGCTCACTCGTGCGTGTCCAACTCGTTGCAGCCCCATGGACTGTAGCTCACTAGGCTCCTCCGTCTTTGGAATTTTCCAGGCAAGAATACTGGAGTGGGTTGCCATTTCCTTCTCCAGGGGTAGAGGTAGTGGAGGGATCCCCCCCCGCCAAAAAAAAAAGTTGACTCTGTATTGCTGATCTACCTATGCTGCAGATATAAAAGATCTGGAAAAGAAAATGATATAGTGTGTTAACGCTCCCTCAAGCCCTAAAGGAGCTCATGCTTTCTAGATCAGGTATCAGATGCAATGGTATGTCTTTCCCCTCATGCCTCTCTTGCTTTCTTTAAGCACAAAGATATATGCCTTAGCTCCAGGGAAGGACGCCTTTCCTCAAGCTGGCAGCCTGCATAGCTGTTGACTCCAATACATTTCTACACTTGTTTTGGAGAGAGAATTCTGTGCATTTCTGAGATGTATGTGTAGTTTCAACATTCCTTTCAAAATCAGTCTCCAAGTTTACAAGAGGCTGGTCTCTGAGCTGTAGGATGGGGAATCAGGTACCATATCCTGCACGTGTGTGTGTGTTCTTGAACCTATTGCATTGATCCTACAGAGCTAAAATTCAGATGTAACTCACTGAATGAGTTAGGTGTCAGAAATTATCAAAGTTTTCTATACATTTTTGACTATTAGTCATTTCCCTATGGTGGTATATCTCACAGTGACTTTTATTTATTATAGTATTTTACTATCTGTTTTATTTCTTTACGTTTATTTAGGAAAACGAAAAGTGAAGTTACTTTACATAGCAATTCCCAATCCAGATTTTAAAATGACATCAATTTCTTTTTTCCCCTTTCTCCTTGAAGACTAAAATCAGATAGCAGATTTATCATTTCAGAAAATTTTATGTTTTGGATTGACTTTGGACTAGATTGCATGGTAGCATGATTCTAGGAGCCATGAGTACCCAAGTAACAGACTAATTGATAGATTAACATTGCCACAAAATAAGTGCAAAATAAATACAGCAGCTGCGGGAGACAAAGTCAGCTTAGATTTGATAGGCTCTAAACTTACGGCAGTGCAACCACTTCCCCTAAAAATTTTATGCCTGAAATCACCAAGAATCACCCTGCTCTTTCTAAGCCTGCCTCCGACAGTTTTTCTGTCTAGTTTCATTCATTTAGCCACAATAACCTTCACTCCGCTTCAAGGCTGCCCCGAGGCGTCCTATATCCAGCTTGTGTCAGGGTGTCTTGATGCACTTCTAAGCATGAAGTCTTGCAGTTTCCTGGAAGCTTGGCAAAGACAGCCGCGGGTTATTAGATGAAACGGACCGCAATACCTATAGTAAGTGTTCAAATTCCATCCCTTCTCCAAAAGCGTGTGTGCCCTAGGCAAGAACCCAATTTGCTCCCCCTAGGGCCAGCTTTGAACAAGTCCTCTTTTCCCTCCATGCTTGAACTGGAATGTTGTTGGCACCACAGAATCTGCAATAACATTGCATCTCTTGAGAGATCATACGCCATTATTAAAAACAACTACAATCTATATATAACTACTGTTAAGTCAGTCAGATTTCTCCTTTAAATAAAATCATCGTATGGGACAGAGGCAGAATTCAAAGTTTCATTTTGCCCACAGTTTAGTGAGTTATGTGAAGGGGAGTAAAGAGGTTATACATTTAGATTTAATTCTGTATTTCTAGCCAGCACAGTTGCATTGGAAAAATGTAAGCACTAAAGCACTAGGTTTCAGAACTATCTGCAATTCAAGATGCTCTATAAAACGTGTTCTCTTTAATGAGCTCTGCCTTCCATCCACTGTTGAACTATACATCAGCTGCATGCCCCTTCCTTTCAACATTCAAACTGTTTAGCTCCCACTAATAGGTACATTAAAAAGAATCTTCCTACAAATATGAACGAAGACATCATAGCTATATGCATTTCTGCCTATGCTCACACTTTTTAAAAAGCTCCTAAGAGAAATCTTTGCAACGATAAACTGTAACCCTTTTTGTGCAGTATTTGCTAATGGAGAAAGACATGAAGTGTGTGTGTGTATGTTCTTTTTTTTTTTTCTGTACATAAATACAGCATCAAGATGCTATTGAGTAGGGAAAAAGCAGGGGGAGCTGGAATAACCACTATATGGTAATGGACATAGGGTATTAATAAACTGTTTCACTTCCTGCATGCCTTTGAATGTTTCTGTTGAAAAAGAATGAAAATAATCTTTAATTTTTAAAATTTAATCATGGTGCTGTAACAGTGCTTTGAAAACAGTGATGTCTATTGTTAGAGAGTGCTTTGAAGGAAGTTTGAAACACTACAAAGATAATTTAAATAACATAGAAACAATAATCTTAAGAGAAGAAATTAAAAGGCATTTTTTAAATTACCTTGTGTTTCAAATGATTTTCAATCTCTTTATTTAAAAGAGTGTTACCTCTTTACTGAAAAGGAGAAAGGTATTTGAACTCCAGAGTAAAATCCACCTATTTTTGTTGTTGTTGTTGTTAAGAAAGAAAGAAAAAGAGAAGAGGAGGAGAGAAAGAAAATCATTCTCTTAAAGAGACACCTGTTATAAAGCTCTCTAATTGTATTCCTAAGAGAGAATTCTAAAATGGTTTTGCTTTATATTGTTTTTAACATAATTACAAAAATACATCTCTCTAAATAGGTTTAATTATGAGCAGTCCTGGAAAAGTCCATATGAATTGTGTGTTACCTTCTAGGTTATATGTCTTGAGAAAAGAATTATTTAGCTGAATGCTAATACTCATAGCTAATAACAAAGAAACCACTATATACATACATATATACCTATATATACATATATACATACATATATATGGTTTGCTTCAGATGTCAAGCTTGAAAGCAGTGCCTGAACATTCTCATCTTTTCTAGATTAGTAGAGTACTTTACCTATAATTGTCCACACAGTATGTTGGTTAACTTTTGAGGGCAATAAGCAGAGAATAAATATTCTATATTTTCTGGGTAAAAGTAAGTATCTTTTTATCCAGATTATCACAAAATTATATATTGATAGATAATTCATATATAATATGAACAGAGAATCATGTTCACTCTTTTGCATGTGGAAACACTGATACTTATAAGTCATGTCTCTTTTACACAAAAATTTTCCTCTTGCTGTTCTAAATGGATTCACGCATGCTCTTTCTCTCTTTCACATACACACACACTCTTTCAGATAAATTTTCTCTATTGTAGAACATATTGGTTAGATAAATGCTTCACAAAAATGACAGCATTAAAGGTAATTTTTAAGATTCTTAGTGGCATGAAACAATTTAGATTTTATTTCCATAAAACCATTCAAATTTTACATAATGGGAACAAAATATGTAAATTAAACCAGTCTATGTGCTTATTACTAAAATGTTATATTTTTTTCCTCTTTATTTTAGCACATTGATGTGTGATACTCTCTTTTGGACTTTGTACATTTTTAGATAGGGTTTACATTATTTGTTTTATTTTGAATTTTGCAACTTGAAGGTCTTTTACAGGATTGGGTATATAAGACAACTATAAATGTTAATAAATCTGCCAGTAATATGCTTCTCTGGTGACTCAGACAGTATAGAGTCTTCCTGCAACACAGGAGACCTGGCTTCGATCCCTGGGTTGGGAAGATCTCCTGGAGAAGGAAATGGCAACCCACTCTAGTATTCTTGCCTGGAGAATCCCAAGGACAGAGGAGCCTGGTAAGCTATAGTCTACAGGGTCACAAAGAGTTGGATACAAACGAGCAACTAACATTTTCAGTTTCAATATGCATATTGAGTTTATTACATATATGGTAGAAATTTAGTTCTCTTAGATTTAAAAATAAATCCAGATTTAGTGATTAACAGTAAATTTCTTTGGAATTTATATCTGTGTACATATATTTATATACACATGCATATATAGTCATATTGTTAGTCTCATGAAAAAATTGACAGTTGTTATACAAGTAACTTATGAAGCATATAAGCTAATCATTTCCCTTCATTATGCATAAATTGGCTGTGTAATTTTGCTATGTAAACATAACCTTCAATGTAATCTTATAGCCTTTCAAATGGTTTCTGCACTCAAAAAGAAAGTCTTGAATTATATTGTATATGTTACCAATATTGGCTTCCCTACAAGGTTGAGCAAACAGAAAATAAAATGAAAACATCTGCAGAAAGTGATCCCAGTATGAAATATTGCCATAACATTTCATTCGAATCAAAATTACTGTTTACTTTCAATATTAAGACCTGTAGTAGGTAAGACTGCTGGCTGAAAATTAAAAGCTAATCTATGGAAAGCTGTGGTCAAGGGATATGTCGTCTACATTTGAACATTTGTTAAATAAATAATGAAACATAAGAAAGAAACCAATCCCTTCCAGAAACCCTTGGATTTTATTTATACCTTGGTGCCCAGACCAGAGAGCTCCTACTCTCATATGCTGATTTGGCTGTCCCTGCCTTAGCTGTTGCCCACCAACACGCGAGTCATTGTTTTTAAAGAGCTTGGAGATGCCTTTAGCGGGAAAGTTGATTTTATATCACCCCGGTCTGTGTGTTTTATGAAGTACTACTCATTAGGCTTTTTTAATTCCTTTTATTTCACAACAAAACTACTGTAAATCCTGTTGCAATTCCCACTGCAATTTGATGAATTTCCTTCTCAGGATTACATTATAAATGTGTTGTAAAGGGCTACTGCAGAGACTGAGGTGTTCTGAAATAACAAATAGGTACATTTGAGAAGCTGTACATCTAAACGGCTTGAGGTCTTAGTGTTCCATGGAGTGGTTCCTCAGATCATCTGCTCTATTAATATCAGGCAGAGTAATTTTATTATTAATACAAAGCACAGTGCTTTGCCACTGGAGAAGAATTCCACCTTGAGTGGATGATGGACCTATCATCTAAGCAAACCACAGAATTCAGTGAAGCCTGGTTTGTGATTAAAGGCAGTGAGACGTGGCTTCTAACAATGTGAGACGAGGTGAACTGCAGAGCTATGGAACTTCATTAGTTCATAACTATTTCTTTCAAGGACGTAAAAGTTCACTCTCTGTGGCAGATTCACAAGAGAATAAATGTAGAGCAAATAGTTTCCCTCTTAAATTCAGACGTGTCAAGGTTTGCTCTATGTTCCCGATTACCCCTATTCATTGTTTTTTCCTGGTACACACATTTAAATGGAATCTAAAGTATTAAAATTATAGGATCGTCCCTCGCCACAAGACCTCAGAGTTGATCTAACCAAAGAGAACAAGCCTCTCATCCAACATCACACAGGCTGGAAGTTCTAAGACCGTTTACCACTTTGTATTAATTACCATCCACAATTTCTCATTCTATCAAAGCATCACCACCCTTCAACTTCAAAGGTTTCTAAAAGTTTACTTTTGTGTAATGGTGTTTTAATGGAGCTCCAGCCAGCTATTAAAATAAGATTGACTTTATAGAATTAAACAAGCAATGTGACATGGATTTTGATTTGACTGACTTCCCTGTAAGCTCAGCTGCTGCTAGCATGGATTTGTCTATGCCCAGATAAGTCCTCTGGGCATTACATTTGCATATAAAACACCAAATCCAGGAAACTAAGACTGGTGGCACCATGTCTAGAGCTCTAACCTGGCTTCTCTCAGGCTACGATGACAGCCCAGAAGTATGTATGACTGATTGGTCCCTTATGAGTTGTAGGGACCTGAGTACAGCAGAGTGTAAAGGCATTGGTGTTTGTACCCTTTACCAGACTTTTGGCTTAGAAGATACATAAAACCAGGATTCATGATAGAAGAGGTCTCTTTAAATTCTTGCTGAACAAATAAAGCAACAAATTAATTAATATATTTATTTATGGAAAAGGATTCTGAGTAATTCATATTAAGTATCATTGTAGTTGATTTATTGGAGCTTTAGAGGCAGAAGTACTTCATACATTTTTGCGCTCTCTCTTTTTTTTTTTAATGAATAAGGACATCAAATATCAGGCAAGTTTAGTGATTTGTTCAAGACCACAGAGCCAGACAAAGCTTACTTTTTTGTGTGAATTCTTAACTCACAGCCTGAAGTACTTTCTTTTCATCCTATCAATTTGTCTATTTTAAGGAAGTCCAAAATTATTTCAATCTCGGTAATCAAGAACCACCATAGTTCCTATTCTTCAATTTACTGAAGATTAATATCATTTTAAAAAAATATTGGCATGTGTTTCATATAACACATTCTTTCTGGTTTCCATTCAATAAATGTTTTTTGAAGATATTAATGGAGCAGGCACTATTCCAAGAGCTGGTACATGGTAAAGAACCCAAGAAACACAGACCTGTCCTTATCCTGTCAAACAGTAGAATTGGAAGAGGGGCGTTGGAACCATGAGTCCCAAACTAGGAATATACTTCCTTTGCAATAGAAAGATGGTGATAAAGTAAACTCTTCAGTGGTACATAGATGTCCAGAAAAAGTAAATTATAACTTTTATCATGATCTTTACCATACTATTTTTAATATCAAGAACACATCTAAAATAGAGGTTTTTATTGACTAATTACAAAATGTTAGCACAGAATAAAAGGTTCAATAAAAAATTACCAAAATGCAACATTTTCACTTATCATATAGCTAGCTGTACTCCATCTCTGATTGTATGTATTACCCAAATGATCACAGACCACATCTCTCCCTTTGAGGAGATAAAATGTAGTTGGATTTCAAATTTTATCCATTTCTATTTTTTTTTAATCTTTCCCAGGAGTTAGCAAGCTCTATTAAGTTGGAGAGATCTATCATAAAACTATATTGTATTTCATTTATTTTTTATGGTTAGTCAAATAATTAAGAATGACATAGTTGAAAGACAAAAGGCTCATCAACATGATATGCTTAGAGGTTTGTTTCATAAATCATTATAACATATATGAGTAATAATAACTCTCTTCTTAGCGATTAACATAGTGTTCATCTTCTGTCACAAATAGCCTTTCCTAATCGAGGTAATTTTTAGATACACATAAAGGTATTGCGGTTAAGCCCAGTATTGTTAAACTCACTACAATATAATATTTTTCATCATTAAACAAAGGGAATATGTAAGTTCTGTAATTGTTGTTCAGTCACTAAGTGGTATCCAACTTGACCCCATGGACTGCAGCACTCCGGGCTCCTCTGCCCTCCAGTATCTCCCAGAGTTTGCTCAGATCCACGTCATTGAAGTTGGTAATGCCATCTAACTATCTCATCCTCTGCCACCGCCTTCCCCTCCTGCCCTCTGTCTTTCCCAGCATCAGGGTCTTTTCCAATGACTCAGTTTTTCGCATCAGATACCCAAAGTATTGGAGCTTCAGCTTCAGCATCAGTCCTTCTAATGAATATTCAGGGTTGATTTCCTTTAGGATGGACTAGTTTGACCTCTTTGTAGTCCAAAGGATTCTCAAGAGTCTTCTCCAGCACTACAATTCAAAAGCATCAGTTCTTTGGTACTCAGCCTTCCTTCTTTATGTTCCAACTCTCATATCCGTATGATAATTAAGCAAAAGTAACTGAAAATAGTATGTTAGTAGGAGTTCTTATTGTGGTTAATTTGTTGTTTGTGAGTTTCATCAGATTCTATATTGAAAGATTCCTTAACTGAAACATTTTTAACCCTACATTGCTTTATATAAAACAAATACTGATATAAAATGGAGCCTAAAGAGTCTAAATAGGTTTTAAAGTTTTAGCATAAAGAATTTATTGACAAGTTAATATATTTAGGCTGAGTCCAAATGTAAACATAGCCTTAACTTGTATTCCTAATACACAACAGCCCAAATAAATCCTTTCAGATTCATAGACCCCCTCCCAACTCTACAGCTTTGTGAAATCAAAATTCCACAAAGCTATAGAAGTGACTTACTATTCTTTTTTAATTGAAGTATTGTTCACTTACAATGTTATGTTAATTCAAGTGTACAGCATAGTGATTTGGTATTTTCCTAGCTTATATCCTTATAAAGCTATTACGAAATACTATTGGCTATATTTCTGAGCCATACATTACATCACTGTGACTTATTTTGTACATAGTGATTTGTCTCTCTTAATTCCTTTGCCTGTTTTGGTCCTCTGGCCCCGCCCCACCCCTCAGATAACCACTAGTTTGTCCTTTGTACATCTGCTTTTTGTTATTGTTGTTGTTGTATTTGTTAATGTTTAATTTTTTTATTTTTCACATATAAGTGAAAACATACAGTATTTTTCATCCTCTGTCTGATTTATTTCAGCAAGTATAATATATCCCAGGTCCATCCATGTTTCACAAATGGCAAAATTATTTTTTATGACTGAGTAGTAACCTTAGTCAAGTTATCTTAATATTCTGTAACTATATAAACTGAGTCACTGACAATCTCATAAAGCCTTGTTTACCTACTATTTCTATGTTAATACTATTACTGTATACCCACCCTTTCCCTGAAAACATTAATAATGATGTGAAAATAACATAATACTTCATCTCCAGAGTATCTTTGACCTTTCTGTAGAGACAGAAGATTCAGAACACTCCAGGAAGAACAGTTCCTTAAAAACCTTTTGGAAAATGTACATTTGAATGGACTTATGTAAATATAGATATATGCAGTTACTTCAAGGAAATCTATTTAATGAAATGTGTTTTATTATCTAGCAAACATCCAAAACTATCCAGTAATCACACAACCAGGGATTTTTGTTTGAGCATCCAAACTTGTTATTTCACACTGATTTACCATACATAATAAATTATTCAAGACAATTGCTGTTTTATTGGTCATCTATTTCAAGGATTTAAAGAAAGTTAAATGAGACATAATGGCTTGTCTACTAAAACATCATCTCAAACTGGCGTTGCATTTCAGAGTATTTACTCCTCGAACCATGGCATTCTGGGCCCAGATATTAAACATCCACACTAAGTTTAAAGTATAAAACAGGGAGGTTTGTTGTAGAAGCTAAAATGTCCTTTACTATGAAGTCTGCTTATTGTCTATAAATAAATACCTTTGTCTCACACACATTCTATCCACCATCTTACCACTCCATGAAATTCTGGCTTAGTATCAGTGTTTAATTTTTCCCATGCTAAATTTTGGACTTATTGAGATTGAGCTGCTGGGAAGTTGAAAGGAATAAGAGATTTTTTTTTATTGTCTGGTTTTGGAGAATGGAGGCCACAGGATTTCATGAGACGACCTGGTGAACTCTCATTTCACTAAAGATCCACGTTTTTCCTTGTGGCCACAATGCACTTTCCGATGTCTATGGTTTTTCCTTTTGTTTTAATAAAGCCAGAGCCAAATCAAATGATATTTTTAGGTATGTGTTCGCAGGGTAACTTCTCGAAGTGTTTTTGGTGTCTTAAAATTTTATTCTCCTATGCAAATTGTATATTTTCTGTTTGGTAAAAAAATACATTTCCACATCAAGTCAGTGAGGACAGTAAAATGTTCTGTACAGGTGGAAAATGTCAGTTTGCCATTGGTATGAGGGTTTTTAACCTTCCTGCCTTGCCAGCTATCGGCTTTCTGAGGTGTGACCATCTTTCCCTTAACTTTTATTCGGTTGTGTTGCTTTAATTCATCCCAAAAGACTTTTGGTATTTTATGAGCCTTCACACTTTGACCTGCAATCATCAATCTTACAAGCCTTTAATCTGGACAAAAAAAGATGAAAAACAGCTGAAAACTGACTTTCTGAACCAAAATTATCTCAACATATATTTTTAAAGAGGAAAATTACTATGACAGGTTGATTGCAATTTAAAACATCAACTTTGGATTACAGTTATTTTAAGGTTCATAATTTCCATAATCATTTTTTCTGCCAATGAAAGTGCTTCGAATTTAATTTAAAATAGCATCTGTATTAATTTTTATAATTTAGAATGAAAGTTGATTGTTTCTAGGGCTTGTAATTCTCTGAAGTGTTGCATATCAAACTGTGCTCTCTGCGAATTTAAATCATAAAATAAAATGTGTATGTTTTCCCCTGCAGGAATTCCATTTGAATCAAGCCCATCTTTAGTTCTTGTCAGAACGCACCATTAATAATTTATTAACATTTATTGTAGTTTATACCATAACACCTTAATACACCTTAAGCTGTTTTAAATATGTATACATTATAATTTGAATGTTTTTTAAACAGCTTCTCCAATGCTTGATTCACCTGTTACAAATTTGAATAATCTCCTCATTGTATTAGGTATTATGGGATACCACTCACAGGAATGCAGTTTAAGGAGGAAAAACTGAAGTCAAACTGTTAGGTGCATAATTATGGAGGGATGTGGCATGCTACAATTTTATATCTGCTCATTAGCTTTAATTAAACCATGTCAGTTTTTGAAATCTTTTGAGGCTGCTAGAATGAGTATTTCGGGGTACTTTTCTGAGTGACTTTAGTTTCAAATCCAGGGATTGAATACAATTTAATACATTCATTGCAATCAGTATTGACAATAGCTATCGCAAGGAAGGAATCTTTGGGTCAGAGTTAATTTTAGAAGGTTATAGTATTGTCAATTCTACAAAATTGGGAAATGGAAATGTATATTATCGTGTGACATTTTGTCAGTTCCTGAAATGGCAAATAGTTAGCGATAGAATGAATGCAGGTCACACCTCTTCTTTCTTTTGATGTGACACTCCAAGACGTCAGACCACCATCCAAACAGAGGAACACTGAGGTTAGGAAATTACTTTTGCAATCTATTTCTACATTACAGAGCATATGCTCTATTCAATATTTTTCAAGCCTGAGGGATTTGTCCTATAGAAAACAGGATAGAGTAAATATATATATATGTTTACTGTATCTCTCTATTTTTTTGTACTATCTTTTGCACACACACACTCATGCATGAACACACACATGATATTCTGAATTCCTTTGAATGCTGTCTGCAAGTTACTTACATAAACAGGACCATCTGCTCTCCTATTACCAACTTCTTAGAATTGTGGCATTCTGTGATGTGATTGCAAATCATTAAGCATCCTGTTAGAAGAATAAGTATGCATGATACTTCTAAAAGATTCTCAGGGATCTTACAGGGGTATAATGTGAGGCCCTGAAAAAGTAATGGATCAGTAAGTATTAATTTCAAAACATCCTTTGATTGGTGAATATTGTCCAACTTTTTACTTGTAAGTACTACTTCTTTTAACAGTTAAGAAAAATTTAGGGGGATCTTAAAATATAGCTTCTCATGTCCTATGAAGTACACATTTAAAGAATAACAGCATTGTGGTAGTGTAGTCAAAACATCCAATAATGAAATTATCCCTCTTGCTCTTATTAAGGCAAGATACTACTTCTTGATTGACAAGATTTTAGTATTAAGAATTGAACTGCAGGCTAAATAAATCCCTTTGTTGTTACCTTGCCATTGTTAAAAATTTGGTTGGTTATAAAAATAGCTGATTTCTGAATTTGTTTCTTTTGAAATGTGTAAGTTTAAAAGATGCTTGCAGGATTGCTTTTTAATCAGTTCAAGAACCAATAGAAATTTCAAGTTTTGTTTAACTTATATTTTAGTTTTTTACTCTTTTCAGATCTAAATACTCTCACATAAGTATTCACATGTCCCATATTAAAATGTATACATTTCTCATAGTTTATGTTGCTGTTGTTGTTTAGTTGCTAAATCATGTCTGACTCTTTTGTGAGCCCATGGACTATAGCCCGCCAGGCTACTCCATCCATGGGGATTTTCAGGCTGGAGTACTGGAGTGGGGTGACATTTCCTTCTCCAGAGGATCTTCCCAAGCCAGGGAATGAAATTAAGTCTCCTGCATTTGCAGAAGCGTTCTTTACGACTGAACCAGCTTATGTATTTATATGTAAGGGCGTTTACACTATTTCAAGTGTTTTCTAGTCTTCATATTGATGTTATAAGCAAATTTAAGAATCATTAAATTTTTTCCTTCATTTGAATGTCTTCTGCTGCTGCTGCTAAGCCACTTCAGTCGTGTCCGACTCTCTGCGACCCCATAGACGGCAGCCCACCAGGCTACCCCGTCCCTGGGATTCTTCAGGCAAGAACACTGGAGTGGGTTGCCATTTCCTTCTCCAATGCATGAAAGTGAAAAGTGAAAGGGAAGTCGCTCAGTCGTGTCCGACACTTCGCGACCCCATGGACCGCAGCCTACCAGGCTCCTCTGTCCATGGGATTTTCTAGGCAAGAGTACTGGAGTGGGTGCCATCGCCTTCTCCAATGCATGAAAGTGAAATGTGAAAGGGAAGTCGTTCAGTCGTGTCCGACTCTTTGCGACCCCATGGACCGCAGCCTACCAGACTCCTCCATCCATGGGATTTTCCAGGCAAGAGTACTGGAGTGGGGGGCCGTTGCCTTCTCCACTGAATGTCTTCTACTAATCTAAAATAGACTCTTTTATCACTCTGGTTGTCTAATACCTCTTCCATGTATAAGGCGATCTAAACATTTCCATTTTCAATATTTATGAATTATCCGTCCATAAGGTGAAATTAAAGAACAAAATGCATGTACAGTGAGGAGGATTCCCAGTGTCTGAGGTACTGACATGGCATGCAGGGCCAGTTCCCTGTACCCACAGATCACACTTGGGACCCCTGCCAGCCAGCTTGTGAATGCCAGATCCTAGACTAAAGTAGGGCCACTACAGAATGGCCATGTTCTGATGTAATTTCATCTCATCTGTGAAGCTACACAGATATCAGTGTCATTTTAACAGGAGAACAAAAGTAAATCTGATATATATTTATATATATACACACATAAGTGTATGTGTATGTACAAATATATATGTATATAATTTCATATCTAATAATTGTCTTTGTTTAAGTATAGTAGGAGTGAAATGCTGATCTAATTTTTCATACCAGAAAGAGGGACTGACCAGCTATGTTCCTCTCCACCATAACCATTCTACAATTTCCTCCTTTGTCAGTGCTATTGACCTTTTGAGGCAATATTGATACTACCTTGGTCTTTTCCCAAATTGGCATTTAAACTGTCTGTTGGCAGTGTTTTTTTTAGCTTTTCATTTACGAGGAAGAATCACTTTATAAAATTTTAAGGCTGTTAGTTATTACAATCTTAAGCACAAATCAATACATATTAATACACTGCTAGTAATAATAACACTGACCTGGTATTCTTTCAAAGCAAATAAAAGATGGACATGTGAAGTTCTCATTTTTTCTATTTCTTTTTCCTCCACCTACTTGGAAAATCATGACATAGATATGATGGCATTTAAACAGTTTATCAACTAATATCATATTATGAGTATATTGAATAAGAAAATAAATACAAGATAATGTAGCTATGTAGAATCTGCATTTAGTCTAGGATTTCTATGGTTAACTGTGAAAGCTGAATTGCTTCTCTTTATTCTTAGCATTTCCCCATGTAGTGCTTCTCTCAGTAGGAGTTATGGCCTCTAGGAAGAAAATTAGATGTGCTTTTTAAGAACGGATGAAAAAGAGATTGATGAACTTGAGGGAAATATATGCTATGTAAAGTGTACACTGCAGTTTTCTTTCAACTTTGAAACTTTAAAAGCAATGCACAGAGTTTTCCCCATCATCCCTTCCCTCTCTTTGAATGTGCACAGTGGGCGCTGTTCGATAACAACTGGATTTTTTTCACAGTTTCACCTACAGAACATCTATTGAACTTTACCATAAAGGCTCCTAAAAAGTCACATTTAAATTCAGTGGATAAATACTTAGCATTTCCCTTGAAATCTGATTTAACTAGATATTGGTAAAAGCTTTTGCTATGATGTAGACTTTTAAAAAATACTTAGCAGTTATTTTTTGAAAGGAAGATTTAGGGATAAAATCCATAGTCTGTTGTTGACTCTACAAGTGTCATAAGAAATGAAGGATTGAACAAATACATTTCAGAATTTGTCACTTTCCAGAGATCCACTTTAAAATTTTACTTTTGAACTCTAAAAGAAAGATGCTGAGTTTACAAAAGTAACAGAAAATATATACAAATTATTGGAGGTTAATTTTGTTGAAAGGGAGACAACAAATCACTTTCAAAGTATATTTGCCAACTAGACAGACTTAGTCAATGTAGCATAGTTGCATCACAATTATTATGTGAAAACATAACAGCGTATTTTTAATTGTACAGAAGGTACTTAAACTATTGCTGCCTTTTCCTAAAGACAGGAGCAGGGATTTGGCTAATTTGTGAATGTGGCTAATTTTTGAATTTGGCTAATTCTTACATTTGGAAAAAACTTGGTTATTGTCATGTTCTAAAGATGGAACCTCTTTATCCTCTGCCCCATCCCCTTGAAGGGTAACTCTTTTCTAGTAATTCTTAATTAAGACTTTATTTTTAAACAAAGTTTATTTTTTTGATCTAATTTGTCAAGTTGGAATAAAGACAATTTCATTAAATATAATAGAATTTCTTCTTCAAGGTGTGTGGTTTTAAGTATACTTGCTCTGGGTTTATGTATTTGTGCCTGCCTCTCTCTGTCTCTGTATCTCTCTATATATATTTTAATATATATATATTTAAATATATGCATGGTATATTAATTATGTGTTGCTGCTTAAAAAATGAAAGTCTCCAAAACTCAGTGTCTGTGGACCCAGAATCTGAATGCCTAACTCTGTGACTCAAGCTCTGATGTCTCCTGAGGCTGCAAAGTGTTGGTTGGGAACATGGTCATTTTCAGGCTTGAAAAGTAGGGGAGATCCTCCTCTAAGCTCTTTCTTTTGCCTGTTGGCTGTCTCCAGGTCCTCACTCATTAGTGGGTAGAGATTATTTCTTCCAATACAGATCTCCGCATATGGTGCAGCACAATATAATAGCTGGCTTCCTCCAGCACAAGGACTTTGATTGATACAGGGATAGAAAGAGAGAGTGCCAAGATGGGAGCCGTGGTTGTTTTGTAACCAAACCTCAGAAGCAACACCTGTATTTTATTGATTAGAAGTGAGTCTGTGAGTCTAGCTCACAATCTTAAGGGAGGAGATTCCCTAAAGGCATGCGTACAAGGAGGCAGGGGTCACTGAGAGTCATCTTGGGGACTGCTTCCCGCATACGATCAAAACTTACTGGAGACCCATGGTTGTTTAGTCACTAAGTCGTGTCTGACTCTTTGTGACCCTCTGGACTGCAGCACACCAGGCTCTTCTGTCCTCCAGTATTTCCAAGAGTTTGCTCAAATTCATGTCCACTGAATCAATGATGCCATCCAACCATTTCATCCTCTGCTGCCCTCTTCTCCTTTTGCCTTCAATCTTTCCCAGAATCAGGGTCTTTTCCAGTGGGTCGGCTCTTCACATCAAGTGCCCAAAGCATTAGAGCTTTAGCTTCAGCATCAATCCTTCCAATGATGAGTTAAAATTTCTGAAACATCTTAGTTTCAGAAAGTAAGCATTCTTACTTTGTTCTTCCTACTAATTATCAGATGCTAAGAAAATAAAGTCATATCTTTGGGCCCCAGCAACTTCATTTTTATCTGTAAAACGATGTTAGTTGTCACCTATACCCTACTTTTAAATATGTTTGTGACATTTAATATTTGAAAAGTATTATATTTTATTCATAAATTGTTTTTCACTATTTTAGGAAATTGTTCTACTTTTATTTACCAGAACAATTTATTCTTATATATGCAGAGGTAGCTTAGAGTGTCAGTGCAGGAGAAGAATGCATTGGTTTGCGTGCTTTGTCAGCTGCTACCTGTGTACAAGTGACTTAATGTGTGTTTCCACTTTTTCATCTATAAAATGGAGATGCTAATAGTACTAACTTCATAGAACTGTGAGGCTTCTAGTCCATACAAATAGTTTGAAAACTGCTTATTATTGATTAAGCTCTCAATTAAAGACTCTTTTTATTATTGTAGAAATCATAAAGTGTTAGCAACAGTGTTAGCAGCAGCACTTTGGGAAACATTTTGAAATAGTATAAACTGTCAGTATTCAGCTAATAAATGGACAGTGTGAGCTTAAAAAAGAAATAAGACAAAGGCTCCCATATACCTATTGTTCTATTAATGAATCCTTGAAACAATTTTGACCTTTCTCCCAGAAAGTAAAATTATATGGTACGAAAGGAAATATCACGTAGCATATCATTTTTATGACAATTAACTGTCAATGAAAACAAAAGCCAGCTTGGGTGACCATATTCAGCTATGAGCTTTCATATATAGGAAACAAAACCTTAAAAGGAAATACCCTACACAGGAGGCCCATTCTACGGAAAACCTGTGATGAGGAGATAATAAAACCTCTCTCCATGGAGTTGAGACTACCATCTGTGCCAGCAAGCTGATACCTTAGAGGGAAAACCGAGGAAACGATGTAGCATCTTCTACTTTGATGACATTTAATGAGAAACTGGTTATGTTTTATACCAGATCTAATAGCATTTTATTGATTAATTTTGCTCTTCAACACAAACAATGTCTTAAGTGGTTGGGGACCTCCCAGCAACACCTAAAACTTGGCCTGGGCTGCTGTTGCTTAAAAAACATGTTTGTAACATTTCAGATAACAAAAGGATCATGTAACATTCACATAAGGAATTATCCTTTTAAACCAGTGGTTTAAGAGATTTGTTACTAAAGTATGATTCACTGTGAAACTGCAAAGTCTATACAGTGTCTTCCCTTTTTTGGACAACTTTTTTCATATGTATCCCTGGCATCTATGAAAACATCATCTGGCTAATAATCTACAATTAAAGGAACCCCTTCAGAATTGTGGCTTTATATGGGGTCATATGGAAATGCTGTTTTCATGACCATACCTTTTAAATAATTCAGTGTTTCCACAGTTCACTCAATCATCAATTTATTCCCAATCCACATTTAATCGAGGTCACATTTGGATTCCTTTTTGAAGTAAATCTATTATTATTATTTGATTTTTCTTTTCTTCTCAAATCTAATTAAATACACAGAGAATATTAACTTTGGTTGATGAAGTGACTGTGTATTAGCGCCTAATAAGCTATAACACAAGGCAGCCAATGGTCTGAGAATTCAGGTTAACACTGCCATTAAAGCAAAGGTCTAAAGCAAGGGAATTTGTCCTCTTTCACTGAGAAATAATTGAAAGAGAGACTAGAAAAAAAAAAAAAAACAGTAGTGGGTACAGACAGACAAATGGGTACAGTATTTACCTGAATAAAAATGGGGGTCTGATTCAGCGTTACTTCATTGACTACATCTAGTCATTTCAGTAGCTTTATTGTGGCTGAATAGCTCATCTCCGTGGGTCTGTTTTATAGATTTTATGGTTAAATGAGCACATAGTCATTGCTGAGATATACAGAGTTGTAAATTGGTTCATTTCATAGTTAGGAATAACTTTAGAACTCGATTGTTAACAGAAATACTACTTCTCATCAATGGCCTTGAGAGTCAAGTGGATGGTAAGAGTCTCTTTGGGAAGAGAGAGGGTCTGCTATTGTTTTCCATCTTTATCAGAATCCAAGGTTTCACACACGCTGTAAGCACAGTGTATCTAAGCATGAGACTCCCCATATTTAAACTGTGATCATTTCTTGCTTGAGCTCTTTAACAGCGCCCCCCCACCTTTTTTTAAAATCCAACTTTCCATCTGGCTAAAGACCAAGACAACTATGAAAACTTATAAATCAGCCTTAAGAGTTTATCGTTTCACTGATCTTCCGAAGTTAGTCTAGGCTGACTAAGGCAATGTTCGGCCTGTATTAAATACCTGCTCGCCATCCTCTGGACACTTGGATTGTTAGGGATGTAATCGGCCCTTCCTCTCAGTGACTGCTGCTGTCTGGTCACTGCGACTCTGTAAAGGGCTGGTTGGATGGATGCTCCTGGCTCTTTGCAGTGCCCATCACACTGGAATGATTAACATACCACTAAGATAATGTCCCAAAAGCTGTCCCACACAGTGTGGTTTGGGGATGTTAATGTTTAATTGGCCCTTTGGTTACCTTGTTGTTATTTGGTTGCTAAGTCATGTCTGACTCTTTACGACCCCATGGACTGCAGTGTACCAGGCTTTCTGTCCTTCAGTGTCTTCTAGAGTTTGCTCAAAATCATGTCCATTGAGTCAGAAATCCTATTTAGCCATCTCATCCTTTGCCACCCTCTTCTCCTTTTGCCTTCAATCTTTCCCAGCATTATGGTCTTTTCTAATGAGTTGTCTCCTCATTGGCTACATTATGTCATCTTAAAAAAGAATTGTAAAGTAAAATAAAAAATAAAAAATAAATAAATAAATAAAAATAAAAATTAAAATCAGTTTTAAAATTTCAAAAAAAATAAATAAAATAAAATATAAAAAAAATTAGAAAAAAATCCCATGAAAGGATATGCAATATATATAATATTGATTTTTTCCTAAGATATGAAGACTCTAACACATTAGAAGAAAACTAATTATATTTTATATTTACTAAACTGTAACGTATATTTCAGTTGGCTAAATTATTATCACAATATAAATTATATATCACTATACCATTGACAAAACATTTTACAAATTACCTAAAGGATGAGGACAATGAAGATGATAATGTCAAGTCTATTATTTTTGCAGAGGAATGAAAACATATGAGAAAGTAAAATTCTTTCATGGTGATGATCAGATAGTACATTTAAACTGTATCTTCTTTCAGATGTGAAAACTTACTACTTTTTTCCCCAGATATCTCTAAAGATGCTACTTCTAGATATTCACCATGTCATTAAGAAAATCACGATATATCAGTATTTATTTCATTCACAAACTGTAAACCCAGTGATGTGATGCCAACTATCTAAATAAGCTATAATAAACTGGGAAGAAAATGTTGTTTTATAATGCTGTTTTATCAAAGCATACACATTCTACCCTCATTCAACTCTGAACAGCTCTCTTAGCATATGAAAGAGTAGAAAATGCTGTAGAAAATGAAGCTGTAGCTTGGGAAGGTCAGTGCTTTCAGAAACTGCCTGGCACTTCCCAG
This sequence comes from Oryx dammah, assembly GCF_014754425.2. Lineage (NCBI taxonomy): Eukaryota > Metazoa > Chordata > Mammalia > Artiodactyla > Bovidae > Oryx > Oryx dammah. Next base: position 10,973,886 of record NW_024070191.1, read on the forward strand.
AGCCATGATTCAAACACAGTCTTGTTCTGACACCACCGTGAGTACTCACGAAGTGGGATCAGGTTGGGAAGTTTCTGGACACTCATTGTTTATAGGCGCGTGTTCATGAAATGGACAGATAACTCCATTAATGTGCAGGAAAGAGAAAAGTAATCAAGATTAGAATCAATAAAACATTCTAGTCTTTGTCCATCACAGATTTTCCTTAAGTTAAATGGAAATTAGATCAAGTGCATAACACTGGAGATCATCAGTTTCCACCCCCTCCTACACACAAACACACCTTTTCCTCTACCTTAGTAAGCTTGCACTTTATTTCATTGTTTTATCTGCAAGCTCTTCTAAGTTTTGAATTAAGGCATGTATATTGAGGACCTTTAACTGTAACGCCCCGTAGGCAGTATTGAACAGTTAGATGGAGTTCTTAAACACACAGGAGTGTGCATAATGCACACCATTAAACCAGATTTGTTTCCAAATTTAAACAAATTTGTAAGAACAGTATTTCTGCTATTGGCTAGATCTAGAAAAATGTCCTTTGAGTAAGGCATGACAAATGGGAAATACTTGCACAGGGCTGATTATTACTAATAAAAATATTAGATAAAATGACATACGCACGTGTGTGCTCAGTCTCTTCAGTCGTGTCCAGTTCTGTGCAAACCTACGGACTGTAACCCGCCAGGCTCCTCTGTCCATGGGACTCTCCAGGGAGGAAGACTGGAGCAAATTGCCATGCCCTCCTCCAGGGGACCTTCCCAACCCAGGGATCGAACCAGTGTCTCCTACATATGCTGCATTGCAGGTGAATTCTTTTAACCACTAAGTCGCTCAGTTCAGTTCAGTTCAGTCGTTCAGTCGTGCCCGACTCTTTGTGACCCCATGAATCGCAGCACGCCAGGCCTCCCTGTCCATCACCAACTCCCGGAGTTCACACAGACTCAACGTCCATCGAGTCAGTGATGCCATCTAGCCATCTCATCCTCTGTCGTCCCCTTCTCCTGCTGCCCCCAATCCCTCCCAGCATCAGTCTTTTCCAATGAGTCAACTCATCGCCTGAGGTGGCCCAAGTACTTTAGCATCATTCCTTCCAAAGAAATCCCAGGGCTGATCTCCTTCAGAATGGACTGGTTGGATATCCTTGCAGTCCAAGGGACCCTCAAGAGTCTTCTCCAACACCACAGTTCAAAAGCATCAATTCTTCGGCGCTCAGCCTTCTTCACAGTCCAACTCTCACATCCATACATGACCACAGGAAAAACCATAGCCTTGACTAGACGGACCTTAGTCAGCAAAGTAATGTCTCTGCTTTTGAATATGCTATCTAGGTTGGTCATAACTTTTCTTCCAAGGAGTAAGCGTCTTTTAATTTCATGGCTGCAGTCATCATCTGCAGTGATTTTGGATCCCCAAAAAGTAAAGTCTGACACTGTTTTCGCTGATTCCCCATCTATTTCCCATGAAGTGATGGGACAAGATGCCATGATCTTTGTTTTCTGAATGTTGAGCTTTAAGCCAACTTTTTCACTCTCCACTTTCACTTTCATCAAGAGGCTCTTTAGTTCCTCTTCACTTTCTGCCATAAGGGTGGTGTCATCTGCATATCTGAGGTTATTGATATTTCTCCTAAGTCACTATATAGCCCCAAAATAACATGCTGTGCTGTGCTTAGTCACTCAGTTGTTTCCGATTCTTTGTGACCCCATGGACTGTAGCCAGCCAGGCTCCTTGGTCCATGGAATTCTCCAGGCAAGAATACTGGGATGAGTTCCCATGCCCTCCTCCAGGGGATCTTCCCAACCCAGGGATCAAACCCAGGTCTCCTACATTGCAGGCAGATTCTTTACCATCTGAGCCACCAGGAAGGACCCCAAATGACATAGATTTGCTTAATTTAATTTTTAAACTATAAAGTATATACTTTTAGGGTTTACTAATAACTCAGTCTTTGACACCCTCTGCATGTTTCTATTTTAACAAAAGATTCCATTTTATTTCGAATTTCCTGTTCATGTGGGTTTCACACTTGAATTACTTTCTTAGGAAAACTAAATGCTTAGAATACTACATTTCCTGTTCAGAGTGAGGTGAGGTCAGAAGCCAAATACTTTTCTTCCTTTCTGTTGACACGGTGGACCTACACACAATCAGTACCCAGGACTAGTTTTTAATGAGTGAAACCAGGAAGGGAGAAAATGGGAGGCTCAACATGAAAGAGGGTCCGCGGCAAAAAAAGAGAGAGAGAAAGGAGGGCGGTAGGGAGTGGGGAAGGAAGGGAGGGAAGTAGGAAGGAAACGCAGTAGGGAGTACAACAGGCAAGAGCGTGCAGTGGGGGTGATGGGGTCTTGTGGAGGTCTTCAGGGTCCCTGTGAGTCTTTATACCTCCAGTACCCTCTGTTTGAATGTGGCACAGTGGTCACTTCTGTTTTTCCCGGAAGAGGGTTTGGGGGCTTCAGCCTTGTCCTCGCACACATCCAGGGATGCTATGACTGAAGATCATCAAGGAAGGGCGAGCAGAAGTGAGGAGGGCAAAGACTGAGCAGTGCTGATGGCCGATGTTCCTTGCACGCATGCTCAGTGGAGGTCTAACTGTATAAATGGAGAAAAGAAAAGGTGAAAGTCACAGTGGAGGGTCGATCCCCTTTCGTTAGATAGAGACTTCTCACGCTCCCTCCCCTGGCAGGTTTATAGGACCTGGCTGTCCAGAACATTGCAGCAGAAACTTCATCTCTGGGTGAAGACCAATCCCCTGGTCTAAATAAATGCATTCAGAGCCTGGGAAGAATTTCCCAACTTGGGATCTTCAGTTAATGGAAGCTCCAGCTACCAGGAGGGGACATGTACAACAGTGCAGTCAGGACGCTGATTAAGGTCATCCATGACTTTGTTTTGATCTGGAGTTGGGCTTGTCTGCAGTCTTAATAAAATTCTTCAGGTTCTTATAGACAGAAATCAGGAGAACCTGGAGGACTTGACCTGAGGTCATATTAACTGCCCTGAGATTGCTGAGTTGCCAAGACCTCTCTATTTCTGTCCCTTAACTCTGGGGCTCCATCCTGGCTATGAATTTGCAGGACATATGCCTGTTTGGGCCACTGTCCCGCCCACCAGGCATCTTCCAACAGATTTTTCTAGCACTCTAATTTATTAATGTATAAACATTCTTTCCCTCACACCATCAAAAATATTTGTGACTTTTCAATTATTTTGTTCTCTTCAGGATTTTAGAGATGATATGTGTGGCTGTTAGATTAATTACAAATGGACTTATTTTTTTTAAGTCATGGCAAATGTGCTTCTGATTTGAATTTTTTTTAATCCTACTAATTGCATGATTTTGATTAATAAGAAGAAAAGGTCAGTTTTAGAATAGATGTTCAGACAGAAGTTTTGAAACATTTCTAAAGCAAAAGTTGAGTTGTCACCTAAATAATCCGATTGTACATTCAGGGGCTTCATCTTATACTTAATCAACTAAAAGCAATGTCTGTGGAGAAGGAAATGGTAACCCACTGCAATATTTTTACCTAGGAAATCCCATGAACAGAGGAGCTGGTGGGCTACAGTCCATAGTCACAAAGAGTCAGCCACAACTGAAACAACTTAGAACATTTTCCAGACCACATATACTTATAAATGTCTGTTTTTATATTTAAGAATCTTACAAAATCTAAGAAATAAACAGATAATTAATATATTTCAAAAGAGCAACATCTGAAGTTTATAAAATGCTTGAAGATTGTATTTCCTGTGTTTGAATTCAATGGCAAGTATAAACGTGGAGAGAAATATACATAGGGGAGGGTTTCTAGAAACAAAATAGAACCTTTTGGAAACAGTAGACATTGTGCCAATAGCATTTTGGCAAGTACTGCTTGCCAAAACACAGAGTAATTTTAAATATTGGAGCCAAATAGGCAAAAATGATTGATTAAAGCAAGTTTGCTAAATTGAAATCTTGGCCATTACCAGTGACTGTGTGAGACAATGAATCTTTGCCTAAAGCGGTGAGTGCAATAAGGCTTTTCATAACTTTTTGTATGCATAGTAAAGACTAAATTTGTTGCAGCATCCACAGAGATTTAAATTAATTTCAGAAAGAAAATTATTACATTAATTTGTTTTCATCGAATATAATTTAGAATTAGTTATTCAGTAAGGGTTTTCCCAGTAGCCTTTAATAAAATGATAGAGATGGGCTTATGGGGAGAGATTCTTAATTGTTCAGCATTCCATTTCTGTTTGCCTCATTTTAGAACTTAGTTATTAGTGTGAAGCAGCTTCCGTAAACTGGTGTTTGTAAACTAAAGTCCCTGGCTCCCAGGTCTGCTTTCGTATTATTATTACCTTTAAAGAAATACACACATGCAGAGCTTGTTCTAGCACAAGCTGTTTACAGGAGCATTCTGATTATTCTGGAAGCATAGCATACATAACACAATGAACTGATTTTAAATGTCATCTCAATCTACTGAAATATATAGCTCTCAGAGTCACCTCCTTGGGTCCCTATAATGTAAACTTCCAATAAGTCTTGAGTTTGCCTGACTTTTGTTCAATAAGATACAGCTTTCATAGACTAAATAGGTGACAACCTTGTGCTTGAAAGAGTTAACACCCAATGGTGGGTCTGTATAATCCTGCTCAAAGGGAATTATACTGTAAGGACAGCTTAATCATAGTGAGGCTGTAGTTCAGGTTCTTCAGTGAGGAGTGGCTGCTTAATTGAAGACTGGACCAACCAAATGTCCCAGGTCCTTCTGATTTACTGATGTTAATATAAAATTTGATGCAATAATACATGCAAAATCCTTTGAAAAATATTAAGTGGTTATAGAATGAGAGCATACTCTGTGACAGATTTTAGCCTGAATCTCACTAGCTGAGAAGTTGGAGTGTCATTTAGTCATTGCAAATAGTGCTCGTAATGAAGAGTTGGACTCCTTGTGATCCACACGGTCTGCACAGGCTGTAGGCTGCCACTGGCTGTGGGCCTCATCCTCCAAAACACCTAACTGCTTGCTATCACCTCTTCTTCCATTTTTCAACAGCAGGATATCCCACTCCAGCAAGATGAATAGAACACTAGAGTTTGAGACCTTCTGACAGCTCTTGAGAAAATGTGCTGAGCCCTGGATTCAGCAGTAAATAGACACTAAATATTTGGTAAATGATTCAAGAAGTGATTAAATAAATACATGAAGAATATAAGCAGCAGTGCATATATGTTAAGTGGCTGCTGTAAGGTACAAGGTTAGTTGCTTTCCCTGTGCAAAAACACAGTTAAATATATGTTTCAGGCCTCCCTGAGGTGAATTTGTTGGTATCATAAAGACATACAAATCAAGAGATCACAATTGGCAGATAACGCCCACCGATGATTCAAGTAACACAAATTAAGTTAACACAAGTTAAGATTTAATAGAATGACACAGAAGGAGACAGCACCTTAAACTAGTATGATTAGTGAGGCTTCTTTAGATTGAGAGAACTTGAAGAAAAGATACAGACCTGTTTACATGGATCAGAATGAAGGGCACATTCTAGGAAACATGGCAGAATGAGAGAGAAGCCAGAAGGATGCTATCTGTGTGGTTGGGGAATTAGACTTGCTAAGCGGGGTATTCACATGATAGCTAGTGGACTAAAGTACATTACTGGCTGTGTTACAATTGTCTAGAATTGTAAATGTGAGAATCGGAGCTTGTGTCTACACATATGAGAATCTGTGCAATGAAGTAGCTATGCAAAATAGTGCTTTACAAGTGTGAGGCTAAATGTGTGCTAGTGAGAAGAATTTGAGGACTGCGAAACAGGCAGAAAGGTGGGAAAGGATATTTCCATAAACCACATGGAAAGTGATTAGGATATGGGTTCTGATGGCATCAAAAAGAATAAAGAATGAGCCCTGTTCATGAAGTATGAAGAAATAATGAAGCTTTAGAAACTGATTGGGGAATTTTGAAAAATTATTTTAGAACAGTATTGCCCCAAATAAAGGACTGCTAATAGACAAATATGAGATATTCAAAAATTTAGGAATCATGTAAAATTAGAACATAACTAATTTTAGTTTTTTTCTTTGCTTATTATTATTATTTATTTTTATTGGGAATTTCTCACGACTTACATGTTCTCGGCTTTAAGAATCTCTAGAAGAGAACTCAGATGGCATTTCCTTAAAACCGTTTGATCTGAACACATTTGACTCAAAAAAAAAAGAAAGAAAGAAAGAAAGAAATTTAACAATTAGGTGTATTTCTTAGGATATGCCAGAGGAACACTCAAAGGGATAGTAGTTGGGTGTTGCCCCCCTCATCAATTTATAAGAGCAGGTATACTCTTGGTATTGAGCCAAGCTTGAGTATATATTGAGCCAACCTTGAGTATTAACCCTTATGTTTATCTTGAAAATCCTTATTTACTTTTCTGAGTCATTGTCTTTAAAATTGAACAGAAGGATGGCATTTAATTTATAACCATTATACCTAATAAAATTGGAGCATTTTAACACAACTCTTTAAAATATTAGGATTTCTTTGGAACGTGGTTATAAATTGTTCTGAATCAAATGCAGATCTGGCTAATATACATTTGGAGTAAAATTCACTTTTGAGTTCATGAAGAGTCTGTATTTTTTATGCAAAAAATATGTAGTAAAAGCTGTATACATATATGCTGATTTCTTTTGAAAAGGGGATCTTCTGGACTGGAGTGGAAATATTTAATTAAACAGTTAAATAAGCCACCTTAGTATCAAGAATTTGGGAGAATATATAAAACCTGAAGCTATGTGAATTTTAGTGAGCTAGAATAATTGGGTATATCAGATTCCTTATATCTAATCTAGCTGCTTCTGATAGCTTAACCTGAAATTGACAGTTGACTTGGAACTCTGAAAAATAAATATGGAATTCCTTTTATCATATTAAATGGAACTGTCTTTCATTAAGACTTATACATATTTATACTAAACACTAAGATAGTAGCCTGAGGCAACAAAGTTCTAAAGTATTTTTCACTTTCAAAAAAGAAAACAGTGTCAGTGTTAATTTGTGATTTTTAAAAAATGTATTCTAATGTTAATGATTAAACAATATATTTTATAGATGGAGCTAGTCCATTAACAGGATCCCAATTCATATTTATTGGTGTCATTTGGTTTATGAATGTTCATTAATTGTTCACAAGGTGTTATAAGAACACAGCTGTATTAGGTAGTATTAGTCATACATGCAGTTTTAGAGTATCTATTAATATTTTTGAGACTAACTCAGCTTTTTCAAATGATTTTTAGATACAGGAAGTGTTCCAACTGGCATAAAATTGGAATTCACCCAATAAAAGAGAGGATGCAAATCTACTTAGCTAATTAAAGGAGCTTATGTTAGGCAGTAGGTTCAATTCAGAAGACTGAGGATCAGACCAACATTTCAAAGAAAAATTACAAAGGATAATTTGGAGGTCCACATTATGTTTTTACACAAAATTCTCAATCTATAAATTGCTTTAGTTAGAACACTGCCTCTTTAAATTTTGAGATTGTTATTCATTTTGCCATATCAGGAAAAATTAGCAATACTTCTGAATTTCTGTGTAATTGGACATTTCATCTATGTTCTGTTCCACATGTGCTTGAATTAAATCTTTCCTTTGTTAGCTAATCACTAAAGGTTACCATGACTCTATCTATGATGTAATATCTATGAGTTAATTCAGAACATTGAGCCAAACGGTGACTTGGGCTAAGAATAGCAGCAAATCTGATGAGGGTGGTTTTTTCTATGTCTTCATTAAGGGAACTTTAATAAGTATCAATACAAAGAGTATTATTACACCACCTACATGTTTTATAACAAGATCCAGAGTTGCATGTTCATCATATGTGTATAGATTTTTTCTTTAACCACAGGATATGTGCAGATATGCAAATTACATAGCATATACACTTATTTTTAAATCTCACCTTCACATTTGTTGAAATAATTATGCTCACTTCTAAAGTTTCAACCAAAGCTGTTTACTTCATAAACTGAGATAATTGAATACAGTGACACAAAAACTCTTGAATCTTTCTATTATATTAGCCAATTGAATTAGAAAACTTAGATTTCATTTATTAAATAAGAAAGCGCACAAACACATAAATGCTTGCCTTTTAAAATCAGGCTTTTCTCTCAGTTCCTACTCTGCAAAATTTGAGCATCCGCAATGAGCATCTTTCTCATTATCACAAATGCACCAACCTGCCACCAAGGTCTAGGGGCACTTGGCTGGCAGAATATGGCCAAGCCTCAGAAGAGCTTTTTTCTGCTTTTCTGGTAGAGATGTATGGAGGTTAATAGGTTTTGGTCAGAAGTACTTAAAGCAATTTTTAAAATTACATTTCAGAATATCCCACCTGATCTATTAATTGTCCTATTAGACCTAAAGTGATGAGAACTAAAACTTGGAAGTCATCCCCCACCTCCCAGCAGTCGCCAGGTGTGATGCTGCTATAGAAAGAAATCTTTAAAAGCCTCCAGCATGAGACAGTAATACCCCCTGCCTAGGAAATCTTAATGATGTAGAAACTGATTGAAGTAGAAAAAGGAGAGTGAAATTACCGTGCCATATATTCTTGTTTCTATTTTTAAAAAAGATACACCATGGTTGGTTTGCTGTGAGAAAGCATGTTAAATCTTCATCAACTGTGCTTTAAAAGTCTAGGCTACAATCACATTAATGTGATTATAGGTAATCTATTCAGATTCATGAGGTAGGCATTTTGTAATTGCCTGCTGTAATTATGTTGAATTGTACCTTTTCAAAACTTGTCTTTTCATGTAAAAAAAATGTTTTTCTTTTTCTCTTCTTTTAAAGCTGCATTTACAAAATCAAGTTATAATTACTTGACTTGGAAAGAAAAAACTAGCAAGATGTAGCCTTTAAGTAACTAAGAGTCAATCGATCAGTTACAACTAATAAATAGCCCTAGATTCATGGCCCTGGACCAGGAGTGAGATAATCAATGGAAAGTAGAAAAGGCATGAGGGTAATTTATTTGTTGTCAAATAATGTTTATATGTGCCTATGCCAATGTGAACTAATAGCATAGAGTAAGCTCGTTAATGTAGATAGATGTACATTAACATTTGTAGGAGAAATAAGGTGTTTATGAATCTGATGACTACTTTTTAAATATTTTTAGATGTGGTGATTTGTACATGGTAGAAACATGCAGTATTAAGAAGAGATTTTCTTCCTTTTCCAGTCTGAAGAAAAATGTGTGTTTCAGTACGTAAGCTTAGGAAATTCATTATTTTGGTCCTTGAGAGAGAGAGAAAGGAAAAGTATGACCATGTACTATTATGTTATGACATTCTAGAAACATCGTAGAGATGCACCGACACAAGAAAGTAAATCACCTCTACTGATGCCATAACCCATATTCTGTCACCAGAAAGAGAAACTCCCGTTGGCATTACAGTAGTTTCCCTTTCTAAGAGATTAAATTCAGCAGATGGCTCCGCAAGTGGAAGCCGTTGTGGGTCATCTTTAGGTATGAACTTTGTTTACAGGTGATTTCTCTTGCAATTTAAGACACCAGGTTGCCGTATATATAAGCTCTGTACTTGGGTCTTCTCATGCTCATATCTCTGAGAATTTAAATTTGCATGATTTACTCCTATCGAGTTTTGAGTTTCTCAATTACAAAAGTAAAGCTTGTCACTGGAGATAATACAGAGGTTTCCAAGGTATTTAGTGAAAGCTCCCACCCAGACTTTCCCAACCAATCCCATTCTCCAGAAGTAATCATGACTAATAGTTCGCTGGATAACTCTCCAGACATTTTTCCATACACACAAATCTCTGTGTGCATGTGCATATACATATAAGACAGATCTAGTTTTTTTAATGGCTTTGTACTATAGAATGTGTTCTCTAATTTGCTTTTTTTTCATACTGCAATATGTTGGGGATGTCTTTCCATTTCATTATATGTTTCTTATTATTACATAGGCCCCCAATGGCAACCCACTCCAGTACTCTTGCCTGGAAATTCCCATGGACAGAGGAGCCTGGTAGGCTGCAGTCCATGGGGTCACGAAGAGTCGAACATGACTGAGCGACTTCACTTTCACTCCAGTGTTCTTGCCTGGAGAATCCCAGGGACGGCGGAGCCTGGTGGGCTGCCGTCTATGGGGTCGCACCGAGTCGGACATGACTAAAGCGACTTAGCAGCAGCAGCAGCAGCTTTACATGTTTTACATGACCGTATTTTTAAAAATATTTTTGCTGGTGGATGTAGTGAAAATCCTAGTACGCATGTCTTTCTATGTGTAGACTAATGCTGAAATAGAGTAAGTTCCGAGAAGCAGGATTGCATGGTCAAAGAGGGTGCACGTTTTTGATATGGATGAGATGAAAAGCAATGCAAGAGGCACCATGTGGAAAAATGGGTGAAGGTGGGTCTTGGTGTCTGACACACACGTGTTCTATGGTGGCTTTTCAAAAGTGTTCTGAAAGGAAGTCTTAACTGCCTGTGCTGCGCGATACTGACAACTGTGAGGTCATGAGCAAGCCTCGGTTTGTGATAACTAAGACAGGGAGGAAAACAACCCCAGGCCAAGGGTTACAGTGACAAGGAGGGACGATGGATCTACTTAACACAGCCCCTGCCACATGATAGATTCCATATGTTATTACATGAGTCTTCAAAATGTTTTATTTCTATAAGCTTCAGCTTTATATCTCCATGTCATCATCTCAAACTCAAGAAGTATATTTTCAGCTTTACCAGAAACCAACTTCTCTTTGATCTATTTCTGTTACCAGCAAAACTTTGTTTTTGTCATCCAGCTAAGAACACCCTAGTTTTGCCCTGATTTGCCACATTGATTTAATACCCAAAGGCTTTGGGGTTCTGCAAGGGCTAGGCATCCCTCGCTTTGTTTCAGAATTATCCAGTTATGACTTGATTTTTCCAATTCTTGGATTTTTGTCAAATCTCACTCATTTCTCCATCCATCAATTCTTCAAATGTTCATTAAACATATATTATCTGTCACATGAGTCTTACTTCTTCATAGCTATGTGTTGTCATCTTATATGTAGGTGAGAACCCTCTGAATTTTAAGGCAGAAAAGACTATCTATATCCCCAGATCCCTACAGATAGATTGCTACTTCCTAGTACACACAGGGGGAAAAGGGACTTTTTCATCATACCTTTCTTTTTCTTCTAAGAAATCACCTCCTTAGGTACAGCGGTATTGCACTCAGAATTTTGCTCATCACTCATTACAAGAAAAGGACAAATTTCAGAAAAATGAGAAGGAAACATCAGTGGAATAACTTGATATCTCTTTGATTACACAATAATGACACCCAGGCAAGGAGAGAGGTAGAATTACAGGCAATATTCTCAGCAAGTGACTGTGTGGCTCTGTCGCTCTTTAAACCATGGAGAACTTTGTGCCATCACAGACAATACCATTTGATTTCAAGAGGCAGCTACCATTAGAGGGTCCATGTTTTAATCTTGTTTGATGAAATAAGTGTTTGTAATTCTGTATTTGATGTTGTATTCTTAAAATTTTAAGGTAACTTCAGTTACTTATTTTTATAAGATTTTTATTTTTATTGTGGCTGGAATAAAGAAAAATGTCATTTTCTGTAGAAATATCCTCTATATCAGCAGTATAATCTTCTGCTGAATTAACAGATTAATCTTATCCTCTTTCTAGTCACCTGTTACATAGTCACTTAACACCTGCCCAGTGTGTATTCTAACGCCAGGGTTTTCAACTGTTGGTGTGAATCAGAATAATTTTGGAGGTTTTTGTTGTAAAGGTGGACTCATAGGTCCCTTCCAGACTTATGAACACATTGCTTCACAAATGAGCACTCACATCTTTTCAATAGCTGGTCGTTATGGACTGTAATTTGAGAAACACAGATAAAGATTCATCAAGATTGTTTTCCCAACCGAAAAACCTGCTTTGCTGATGCATTTGGTATTTACTGTCTTGTTAAATGCTTCTAGGTCATTGCTAGGGAGGAAGAGTATTTTAGTTATAATGAAAAAACCCTTTAAATTTAAAACTGTGGTAATTCATGAGGTAATAAAATGGTTGATATTTTCCTAGAAGTTGTCTGTGATGTTTCTTATTAAAATAAGTATTATGTAGCTTTAAAATGTGGTATATGTAGAATCACAAATCAAGTAAACAAACTTTTAATCTAAAATACAGTTTATTATGATTTTAGGGACATTACCAACCTATATAGAATTGATTCAAATAAATGACTGAGGTATATTATTATTATTATTATACTACTGATTAGCTATGGTGTAGAGATTAGGCAATAAAAGATTTGGGGCCCTTAGCATATGAATATATGACACACGTTAAATAAAGAGCCAAGACGATTGCTACTGTGCCTTTCCTAGAAGAAGAGAGGTCTCAGGTGTAGCATATGAACCTAATCTTGCTGCTTAAGTGATTTTTGCAAAAGATATCAAATGCATTTATTGGGGGGGGATGTCTAAAGTCATTACTCTGTCAAGAATATGAAAATGAAGAATTATATGCTTGTAGAATAACCCATTCACTGCATCTACCAAGGAAGTAAGTGGCAAAATTTGTTTTGTCTGAATAATTGAACACTTGATTCCAGGGTGAGCATTAGTAAAACAGATGAATAAAGGAACTGAATTGAGAGAAAGTTAGAAATGTAATTGATATTGGAAAATAGGATTTTCTAAACTTAGTGCTCAATTTGTTGAAAGTGTCTCTTGTTCAGATTGAATGATAGAACTTAAAGAGTTCATTATGCACTTGAAAACAAAAATATTTCTGAGACTGATTAGTAATTATTCAGAAATTACTTGAGTAGGTCTTGTAGGTTTAGTCTCATTTGATGGCCACTCAAATGAGTATTGCATGGTCAGTGAAGAACTGTGTTTGAATGGTTTATGTAGGGGAGAGGAAAGAAGACTACAGTGTTAGAATATGGAAGTAATGATCCTTGTAAAGTAGGAACAAAAAATGTTATAGCAAACCAGTGCATTCAAAGGGAATGTGATCTGGACCAACCTCTCTAGGAAAGAGAACTAAGAAATCTGATGATGTGCAGGGCAGGGCGGAGGAATTTGACGATGGTCCCAGTGAAAAAGTTCAGAAAAAAGTACTCGTTAATGTGAGCTACCAGTGATTTATGCTGGTGACCAGGAAAGATAGGATAAGAGTCACAATGGATAAGTAACCAGTTTCCAGGAGAGCATGTATCTATGCTGAATAGAGTGATGTCAGGAGTAGCCTAGGAGTATATTCTTATCAAGAAAATTCTAATTCTCTATTTCTAATTCTAACTTTTAATTTGAATTCGCTAATTCAGATTCATTCTTGGATCTCACTTGCACCATAAATCTTAGTATGTAGTCCAGTAAATTCCACTTCCAAACTCTTTGGTGTCAAATCTATCATTTTATTTCCACATCTACTTCCACAACCCCAAGCCAAGCCACCATTTCTTCCATAGACTCATGAGTTTCTAATTAGTCTTCTCAATTGCATTCTTGTTTTCCACCAATCCCTTCACACACCTTTGAATGGTCTCATCTTAGAGAATTGATTGCATCCCTGATTAAAACGGTTTAATGTCTTAGACTGCACTTGGAATACCCAGGACCTGATAACAAGGATTTGCATGAGCGGATCCCAGGTCCTTGCCCAGCACTTTCCACACCAGTCTCCATCATGCCCTCCTGTCTGGCCCCTCTGCCTTCTCTCTGTGCCTCACTCTCCCCAAACTAAAAGCACAATCCTGCCATACTGTCTTCATGCATGATCTTATTTATCCTTTGCTAGGAATGATTTTCCTCACTCTTTGTTCATGGGTAGAATATATCTCAGTGATGCCTCCTCTGACTATTCAATATTGTTTTATATAAATTAGTCAATTTGTGTTGCTATAGTATTTTTTAGTGACTGCAGGTAATGCCACTGTATGAATCTCATGGTTCAGATTTTTTATCTTTTTTATATTTCATATTACAAAAATATGATAACACATTTACAGGAGACTTGGAAAATACAGAACAAAGTTTCATGGGGTCTATGTGACCTGATGGACTGCAGCACACTATGCTTCCCTGTCCCTCACCAACTCCAAGAGCTTGCTCAAACTCATGTCTATCGAGTCGGTGGTGCCATCCAACCATCCCATCCTCTGCAATTCCCTTCTTCTCTCGCCTTCAGTCTTTCCTAGCATCAGGGTCTTTTCCAATGAGTGTTTCTCACATCAGGTGGCCAATGTATTGGAGTTTCAGCTTCAGAATCAGTCCTTCCAATGAATATTCAGGACTTACTTCCTTTAGGATGGACTGATAGGATCTCATTGCAGTCCAAGGGACTCTCAAGAGTCTTCTCCAACACCACAGTTCAAAGGCATCAATTCTTCAGCACTCAGCTTTCTTTATGGTCCAACTCTCACATCCATACATGACTTCTGGAAAAAACATAGCTTTGATGGGACAGCCCTTTGTTGGCAAAGTAACATCTCTGCTTTTTCATATGCTGTTTAGGTTGGCCATAGTATTCTTCTAAGGAGCAAGCATCTTTTAATTCCATGGCTGCAATCACCCTCTGCAGTGATTTTGGAGCCCAAGAAATAAAGTTTGTCACTGTTTTCATTGTTTCCCCATCTATTTGCCATGAAGTGATGGGATCGGATTCCATGGTCTTCATCTTTTGAATGTTGAGTTTTAAACCAGCTTTTTCACTCTCCTCTTTCACCTTCATCAAGAGGTTCTTTAGTTCCTCTTCACTTCCTGCCATAAGGGTGGTGTCATCTGCATATCTGAGGTTTTGATATTTCTTCCAGCAATCTTGACTCCAGCTTGTGCTTCATCCAGCCAGGCATTTTGCATGATGTACTCTGCATATAAGTTAAATAAGTAGGGTGACAATATACAGCCTTGATGTACTCCTTACTCAAATTTGGAACCAGTCCGTTGTTCCATGTCCAGTTCTAACTGTTGCTTTTTGAGCTGCATATAGATTTCTCAGGAAGCAGGAAAGGTGGGCTGGTATTAAGAATTTTTCATAGTTTGTTGTAATCCACACAAAGGCTTTACTGTAGTCGATGAAGCAGAAGTAGATGCTTTTCCGGAATTCTCTTGCTTTTTCTATGATCTAACGGATATTGGCAATTTGATCTCTGGTTCCTCTGCCTTTTCTAAAACAGCTTGAACATATGGAAGTTCTTAGTTCATGTACTGCTGAAACCTAGCTTGGAGGATTTTCAGCATTACTTTGCTAGCAATGAGATGAGTACAAGTGTACTATAGTTTGAGCATTCTTTGGCATTGCCTTTCTTTGGGATTGGAATGAAAACTGACCTTTTCCAGTCCTGTGGCCACTGCTGAGTTTACCAGATTTGCTGGCATGCTGAGTGTAGCACTTTCACAGCATCATCTTTTTTCAGATGTGAAATAGCTCAACTGGAATTCCATCACCTCCACTACCTTTATTAGTAGTGATGCTTCCTAAGGCCCATTTGACTTCACACTACAGGATGTCTGGCTCTAGGTGAGTGATCACACCATCATGGTTATCTGGATCATTAAGATCTTTTTTGTATCATTCCTCTCTGTATTCTTGCCACCTTTTCTTAATCTCTTCTTCTGTTAGGTCCATACCATTTCTGTCCTTTATTGTGCTCATCTTTGCATGAAATGTTCCCTTGGCATCTCTAATTTTCTTGAAGAAATCTCTAGTCTTTCCCACTCTATTGTTCTCCTCTATTTCTTTGCACTGGTCGCTGAGAAAGGCTTTCTTATCTCTCCTTACTATTCTTTGAAACTCTGCATTCAGATGGATATGTCTTTCCTTTTATCCTTTGCCTTTTGCTTCTCTTCTTTTCTTAGCTATTTGTAAGGCTTCCTCAGATAATCATTTTGCCTTTTTGAATTTCTTCTTCTTGGGGATGGTTTTGATCACCACCTCCTGTACAATGTTACAAACCTCCATCCATAGTTTTTCAGGCACTCTGTCTATTAGTTCTAATCTCTTGGATCTATTTGTCACTTCTGCTGTATAATTGTAAGGGTTTTGATTTGGGTCATACCTGAATGGTCTAGTGGTTTTCCCTACTTTCTTTAAGTCTAAATTTGGCAATAAGGAGTTCATGATTTGATCCACAGTCAGTTCCCAGCCTTGTTTCTGCTGACTGTATAGAGATTCTCCATCTTCTGCTACAGAGAATATGATCAATCTGATTTCAGTGTTGACCATCTGGTTATGTCCATGTGTAGAGTTTTCTCTTGTGTTGTTGGAAGAGGGTGTTTCCTATGACCAGTGCATTCTCTTGGCAAAACTCTGTTAGCCTTTGCCTTGCTTCATTTTATACTCCAGGGCCAAATTTGCCTGTTACTCCAGGTATCTCTTGACTTCCTACTTTTGCATTATAGTCCCCTATGATGAAAACGACACCTTTTGGGGGTGTTACTTCTAGAAGGTCTTTTAGGTCAGCATAGAACCATTCAACTTCAGCTTCTTAGGCCTAAGTGTTTGGGGCATAGACTTGGATTGCTTTGATATTAAATGGTTTGCCCTGGAAACGAACAGAGATCATTCTGTCATTTTTGAGATTGCATCCAAGTACTGCATTTCGGACTCTTTTGTTGACTGTGAGGGCTACCCCATTTCTTCTAAGGGCTTCTTGCCCACAGTAGTAGATATAATGGTCATCTGAATTAAATTTCGGACTCTTTCGTTGACCATGATGGCTACTCCATTTCTTCTGACGGATTCCTGCCCACAGTAGTAGATATAATGGTCATCTGAGTTAAATTCACCCATTCAAGTCCATTTTAGTTTGCTGATTCCTAGAATGTCAACGTTCACTCTTGCCGTCTCTTGTTTGACCACTTCCAATTTGCCTTGATTCATGGACCTGACATTCCAGATTCCCATGCAATATTGCTCTTTACAGCATCGGGCCTTGCTTCTATCACCAGTCACAACCACAACTGAGTATTGTTTTTGCTTTGGCTCCATCCCTTCGTTCTTTCTGGTGTTATTTCTCCACTGATCTCCAGTAGCATATTGGGCACCTACTGACCTGGGGAGTTCCTCTTTCAGTATCCTATTATTTTGCCTTTTCATACTGTTCATGGGGTTCTCAAGGCAAGAATACTGAAGTGGTTTGCCATTCCCTTCTCCAGTGGACCACATTCTGCATTTTGGACTCTGTTAACAAGAGAGTCCAAAATGTAGTACTTGGATGCAATCTCAAAAACGACAGAATGATCTCTGTTCATTTCCAAGGCAAACCATTCAATATCACAGTAATCCAAGTCTATGCCCCAACCAGTAATGCTGAAGAAGATGAAGAGAATGGTACTGTGAAGACCTATAAGACCTTTTAGAACTAATACCCAAAAAAGATGTCCTTTTCATTGTAGGGGATTGGAATGCAAAATTGGAAGTCAAGAAACAGCTGGAATAACCAGCAAATTTGGCCTTGGAATACGGAATGAAGCAGGGCAAGGCTAATAGAGTTTTGCCAAGAGAATGCACTGGTCATAGCAAACACCCTCTTCCAACAACACAAGAGAAGACTCTACATATGGACATCACCAGATGGTCAACACCAAAATTAGATTGGTTATATTCTTTGCAGCCAAAGATGGAGAAGCTCTATACGGTCAACAAAAACAAGCCCAGGAGCTGACTGTGGCTCAGCTCATGAACTCCTTATTGCCAAATTCAGACTTAAATTGAAGAAAGTAGGGAAAACCATACGACCATTCAGGTATGACCTAAATTAAATCCCTTATGATTATACAGTGGAAGTGAGAAATAGATTTAAGGGCCTAGATTTGATAGATAGAGTGCCTGATGAACTATGGACTGTGGTTCATGACATTTGTACAGGAGACAAGGATCAAGACCATCCCCATGGAAAAGCAATGCAAAAAAGCAAAATGGCTGTCTGGGGAGGCCTTACAAATAGCTGTGAAAAGAAGAGAAGCAAAAAGCTAGGGAGAAAAGGAAAGATATAAGCATCTGAATGCAGAGTTCCAAAGAATAGCAAGAAGAGATAAGAAAGCCTTCCTCAGCGATCAATGCAAAGAAAGAGAGGAAAACAACAGAATGGGAAAGACTAGAGATCTCTTCAAGAAAATTAGAGATACCAAGGGAAGAGTTAATGCAAAGATGGGCTCGATAAAGGACAGAAATGGTATGGACCTAACAGAAGCAGAAGATATTAAGAAGAAGTGGCAAGAATACACAGAAGAACTGTACAAAAAAGATTTTCATGACCCAGATATTCATGATGGTTTGAACATTCACCTAGAGCCAGACATCCTGGAATGTGAAGTCAAGTGGGCCTTAGAAAGCATCACTACAAACAAAGCTAATGGAGGTGATGGAATTCCAGTGGAACTATTTCAATTCCTGGAAGATGATGCTGTGAAAGTTCTGCACTCAATAGGCCAGCAAATTTGGAAAACTCAGCAGTGGCCACAGGACTGGAAAAGGTCAGTTTTCAATCCAATCCCAAAGACAGGCAATGCCAAAGAATGCTCTAACTGCCGCAGAATTGCGCTCATTTCACATGCTAGTAAAGTAATGCTCAAAATTCTCCAAGCCAGGCTTCAGCAATACATGAACTGTGAACTTCCAGATGTTCAAGCTGGTTTTAGAAAAGGCAGAGGAACCAGAGATCAAATTGCCAACATCTGCTGGATCATGGAAAAAGCAAGAGAGTTCCAGAAAAACATCTATTTCTGCTTTATTGACTATACCAAAGCCTTTGACTGTGTGGATCACAATAAACTGTGGAAAATTCTGAGAGAGATGGGAATACCAGACCACCTGACCTGCCTCTTGAGAAACCGATATGCAGGTCTGGAAGCAAAAGTTAGAACTGGACATGGAACAACAGACTGGTTCCAAATAGGAAAAGGAGTATGTCAAGGCTGTATATTGTCATCCTGCTTATTTAACTTATATGCAGAGTACATCATGGGAAACACTGGTCTGGAAGAAGCACAGGATGGAATCAAGTTTGCCAGGAGAAATATCAATAACCTCAGATATGCAGATGACACCACCCTTATGGCAGAAAGTGAAGAGGAACTAAAAAGCCTCTTGATGAAAGTGAAAGTGGAGAGGGAAAAAGTTGGCTTAAAGCTCAACATTCAGAAAACAAAGATCATGGCATCTGGTCCCATCACTTCATGGAAAATAGATGGGGAAACAGTGGAAACAGTGTCAGACTTTATTTTGGGGGGCTCCAAAATCACTGCAGATGGTGACTGCAGCCATGAAATTAAAAGACACTTACTCCTTGGAAGAAAAATTATGACCAACCTAGATAGCATATTCAAAAGCAGAGACATCACTTTGCCAACAAAGGTCCGTCTAGTCAAGGCTATGGTTTTTTCAGTAGTCATGTATGGATATGAGAGTTGGACTGTGAAGAAAGCTGAGCACCGAAGAATTGATGCTTTTGAACTGTGGTGTTGGAGAAGACTCTTGAGAGTCCCTTGGACTGCAAGGAGATCCAACCAGTCCATTCTAAAGGAGATCAGCCCTGGGTGTTCTTTGGAAGGAATGATGCAGAAGCTGAAACTCTAGTACTTTGGTCACCTCATGGGAAGAGTTGACTCATTGGAAAAGACTCTGATGCTTGGAGGGATTGGGGGCAGGAGGAGAAGGGGACGACAGAGGATGAGATGGCTGGATGGCATCACAGACTCGATGGACCTGAGTTTGAGTGAACTCTGGGAGTTGGTGATGGACAGGGAGGCCTGGCGTGCTGAGATCCATGGGGTCGCAAAGAGTCAGACACAATTAGTGGCTGAACAACAACAAAATGTAACCACCTCGTCCCATTGGCCATGTATAGTGACATATTCACAAGTTCTAGGGAATTGCCATTTGGACATTTTGGGGTTAGGGGCATTACACTGGCTAACACAGTGTGAGAGGAGATGGATAACCTCAGAAATTTCACATGAGATGATAACGGTGGAGTCTTGCTGAATGCGTAGACTTCCGGAGAGGTAATGAATAAGAGGTGAGAAAAGGAGGGAGGGAGGAGTCCAGGCAGAGAGAGCCCTAGAAAAGCCAGAGTCAAAAGGAGATCAGCCCTGGGATTTCTTTGGAAGGAATGATGCTAAAGCTGAAACTGCAGTACTTTGGCCACCTCATGCAAAGAGTTGACTCATTGGAAAAGACTCTGATGCTGGGAGGGATTGGGGGCAGGAAGAGAAGGGGACGACAGAGGATGAGATGGCTGGATGGCATCACTGATACAATGGACGTGAGTCTGAGTGAACTCTGGGAATTGGTGATGGACAGGGAGGCCTGGCGTGCTGCGATTCATAGGGTCGCAAGGAGTTGGACACGACTGAGTGACTGAACTGAACTGAAATGAATTAAATTTGCTTATTCCACTCCATTTTAGTTCACAGATTCCCAAAATGTCAATGTTCACTCTTGCTATCTCCTATTTGACCACTTCTAATTTATCTTGTTTCCTGGACCTAACACTTCAGGTTCCTGTGCAATATTGTTCTTTACAATATCCATCATCAGTCACATTCACTGTTGAGCATTATTTTTGCTTTGGCTTAGCCTCTTCATTCCTTCTGGAACTATTTCTTCACTCTTCTCTGGTAGCTTATTGGGTACCTACTGACCTGGGGAGTTCATCTTTCAGTGTCATATATTTTTGCCATTTCATACTGTTCATGGGGTTCTCAAGGCAAAAATACTGAATTTTGCCATTCCCTTCTCCAGTGTTTTTTTAAGCAGCTCTACTAAGATTTTGGGGTTCACTGATGTCTTAGAGGGTAAAGAATCCACCTGCAATGTGGCAGACCTGGCTTGATTCCTGGGTTGGGAACATCCCCTGGAGGAGGACATGGCAAACCACTCCAATGTTCTTGCCTGGAAAATCCAAGGATATTAGCCTGGCGGGCTATAGTCCATAGAGTCGCAAAGAGTCAGACATAACTGAGCGACTAAGCACAGCACATTAAGATTTTTAGCTGGAGTTCCTGTATCAAACTCTCACTAATTAATAGAATGAATGTACAGAGAAGTATAAGAATATAATAGACTTGAAAAGCATTATGAACCAATTCAACATAATTAAGATTTATACAATTTTCACATAACAATAGGACACAAATCTCTTCAAGTTCCTATAGACTATAAACTAGGAGACACTGGAACATATCCAGAGACACAAGACCAGGAGCAGAAATTTCATGGTCTGAAGGTATTGAAATCATACAGAATCAGTTCTTCTATTACTGTGGAATTATGTTAGAGATCAATATCTAAAAACATTTGAAAATACCCATATATTTTCAAGTGCAGTGTGATAGTAACCAAGAGAGATCTTTGACTTAGCTATTGAAAGCCTCAGTAAAGTTAGAAAGCTAAAAAAAAAAAAAAAAAAAAAAAAACCCACACAGAGGGTAATTGTAGCGAAGAAAGCATTTAAATGAGAAATTAATATCAAAATGAGAAATTAATATCAAATATACTTTTTAAAAATCCCATATATCTGGAAATTAAATGTCCACTTTTAAATGAGAAGTATATCTAAGAAGCCATAACAAGGAAAATAAGAAAATGTGTGTAATAGAATAAAAATGAAAAGAGAATTGACCAGAATTTATTGCATACAGCTGAAGCTGCTCAGTGAAATTAAATACAATATGGAATCTTGAATAAAGTATAAAAACAAATAATGGACACTAGGATAAAATTTTGTGAGATTTTAACAAAATCTGTAATTTAGTTAGTAATACTGTAACACTTGTCAATTTCCTGTTTTTTTTTTTTTTGCAACATATTTCTTTATATTCTCAGAATTGGATTAGAAGTTTCCAGCCCCATTAAAAATTTTTTTAATCACTGAGATAATAAACTTTCTCGATTTTTGGCAGCTATTCTAGATGCCAAAATACTTGGAACTGTGAATACAAATTTGAAATCTAACATTCTATTCGTAATAATTCAAGCAAGTGGAATTAAAATGTCATAAATTTTTTAGCTAGGCAAAAATTCATAAGTTTTATAAAATATACACACACACAAGATTTTCTACAATGCTTGGTAAAGGCTTGAGAAAGAACATAAACCAAAAAAGAAAAAAGAGAGAAATTGGAAAATATAAACTAAATGAAATGGGAACACTGAATATGAAATAGAAAAAGTGAAATAAACTACATAAAATTAAAAGATCATCATGTAGTCCATTTGTTTTCAAACGTGGCTGCTCATTAGAGACACATCTGGAGCTTTGGGGCGGGGGAGAAAGCCATACCTGGGCATTTTCATTTTCTAAAAAATTCCAAGGTAGTTCTGATATGCATCCGGGTTTTAAAAAGTGATTATAGTTTTCTCTATTAAATGGTAGTTTTAGTGATACAGAATTCTGTTATTTTCTGTTGACCAATCATGATACAATTATTGTATTAAGCAAAAATTCACAATAGCAGAAGACATTCATCAATTTTCATAATCCATCATCAGTCAGTTTAGTCGCTCAGTTGTGTCCGACTGTTTGCGACCTGATGGACTTCAGCATGCCAGGCCTCTCTGTCCATCAGCAACTCCCAGAGCTTACTCAAACTCATGTCCATCGCATCAGTGATGCCATCCAGCCATCTCATCCTCTGTCGTCCCCTTCTCCTCCCACCTTCAGTCTTTCCCAGCATCAGGGTCTTTTCCAACCAGTTGGTTCTTCATATCAGGTGGCCAAACTATTGGAGTTTGAGCTTCAGGATCAATCCTCCCAATGAATATTCAGGACTGATTTCCTTTAGGGTGGACTGGTTGGATTTCCTTGCAGTCCAAGGGATTCTCAAGAGTCTTCTCCAACACCACAGTTCAAAAGCATCAATTCTTCAGCGCTCAGCTTTCTTTATAGTCCAACTCTCACATCCATACATGACTATTGGAAAAACCATAGCTTTGACTAGATGGACCTTTGTTGGCAAAGTAATGTCTCTGCTTTTTAATATGCTGTCTAGGTTGGTCATAGCTTTTCTTCCAAGGAGCAAGCATCTTTTAATTTCATGGCTGCAATCACCATCTGCAGTGATTTTGGAGCCCAAAGAAATAAAGTCTCTCACTGTTTCCATTGTGTCCCCATCTATTTGCCATGAAGTGATTGGACTGGATGCCATGATCTTTGTTTTTTGGATGTTGAGATTTAAGCCAACTTTTTCACTCTCCACTTTCACTTTCATCAAGAGGCTCTTTAGTTCTTCTTTGTTTTCTCCCATAAGTGCGGTATCATCTCTGTATCTGAGGTTATTGATATTTCTCCTGGCAATCTTGGTTCCAGCTTGTACTTTATCCAGCCTGGTATTTCACATCATGTACATCATAATCATGATGTATTTATAATCAATAGCCAGACAAAAAATAAAATAGCATTACAATTACAAGCCATAATGGAAACATGATTAACCTAAAAATATAAAATAATTACATGCAGTTTGATGAGTTATGTAGAGTGATGTGGTAAATAGAAGTGCATACATGCCCATGTTTTCCTCAGCCCAGTCAATCTATGCCAGTTTTTCCCACTGCCAGTACCTCCCATCAGGAGGCTTACACAAACCTCTTAGCCTCCTCCATCAGAAGGCAGACAGAAGAAGCAAGAAGAACAACAATCCCACAGTGACTAGAACAAAAAGCACTTTGCAGAAAGTTACCCAGGATGAAAAAACAGAAATTTATGTCCCAGATGAAAGGACAAATCAAAACCTCAGAAAAACAACTAAATGAAGTGGGAATAGGTAACCTTCCAGAAAAAGAATTCAGTATAATGATAGTGAAGATGATCCAGGATCTCAGGAAAACAGTGGAGCAGATCCAAGAAAGGTTTACCTAGAAGAATTAAAGGACAAACAGAGCTGAATAGTACACTAAGCGGAATCAATAGCAGAACTACTGAGTGCCCAGACTTGTGGCTCAGACGGTAAAGCGTCTGTCTGCAATGCAGGAGACCCAGGTTCAATCCCTGGTTTGGGAAGATCCGCTGGAGACGGAAATGGCAGCCCACTCAAGTATTCTTGCCTGGAAAATTCCGTGGGTGGTGGAGCCTGGTAGGCTACCGTCCATGGGGTCGCAAAGAGTTGGACACGACTGAGCAACTTCACTCCTTCACTCAGTGAGGCCAAAGAATGGATAAAGAATAAAGGTGATAACAGAGGAAGGATAAAGAACATATAATGGATAAATGGATAAAGGTGGAAATCATTGCCGCAGAACAGAATATAGAAAAAGGAATGAAAAGAAATGAGGACAGCCTAAGAGACCCCTGGGACAAGATTAAACACACCAATATTCACATTATAGGGGTCCCAGAAGGAAAAGAGAGAGAAAGGACCTGAGAAAATATTTGAAAAGATAAGAGCTGAAAACTTCCCTAACATGAGAACAGGAATCGTCAACCAAATCCAGAAAGTACAGAGAATCCCAGGCAGGATAAACACAAGGTGGAACACACCGAGACACTAAGTAATGAAACTGACAAAAATTAAAGACACAGATAAAATATTAAAAGCAACAGGGGAAGAACATCAAATAACATACAAGGGAACTCCCATCAGGCTATCCACTGATTTCTCAACAGAAACTCTACAAGCCAAAAGGGAATGACACAATATATTTAAAGTGATAAAAGAGAAAGAACTACACCCAAGAATACTCTACCCAGTAAGATTCTCTTTCCGATTTGACAGAGAAATCAAAAGCTTTACAGACAAGCAGAAGTTAAGAGACTTCAGCACCATTAAACCAGCTTTACAAGAAATGTTAAAAAAACACTTTTCTAACAGGAATTGCAAGAGAAGGAAAAGATCTACACAAAATAAACCCAAAACAATTAAGAAAATAGTAGTAGGGTCATACACATTGATAATTACCTTAAAGGTAAATGGATTAAATGCATGAATCAGATTTTTTCTTTATGTCAGTGTGTGCCTGTACTTAAAAATACTAGATTACAGCAGATCTATACAGGATTATTTAAATTTTATTTATAAAAAAGATGCCTTATTAACAAGATGTAAAGCCCATCTTTCACACTCCAGACATATTTTATTTGTGCCTTATTTGGCAATTCTCATGTTTTGTCTCTTGCTATAGTCATTGCACACTTGTTTTCTTCTAACTACTGACTTAGATAAGAAACACTGGAAATTTAGAGATTGGGAATTACCTTTTATGGGGCTTTCCAGGTGGCTCAATGGGTCCAGAACCCGCCTGCATTATAGGAGACAGACGCTGGAGATATGGCTTCATTTCCTGGGTCGGGAAGATCCCCTGGAGGAGTGCACAGCAACACACTCCAGTATTATTGCCTGGAAAATCAATGGACAGAGAAACGTGGCGGGCTACAGTCCATAGGTTGCAAAGAGTCGGACATGACTCAAATGACTGAGCACAATTACTTTTAAATATCTTTGTATATGGAAGACATTTAGTATTACATTGAATTCTATACAAATTATCCTGAATTTCCGTAGATTCTTGTCTTTTAAGGAAGAGCCAAGCAACTCCTTGCTAACATTGGAGCTGGTGTGGGATTTATGGAGTACTGAGTGAGCCTTGTGTTTGTTTGGATAGTTATTGTTCTAAAAGAGAAACTCAAGATAGGGAAAAAGATGAAATTCAGGTCAACTTTTTCTTTTCCTTAGAAAATCTTATGAGAAGTGTGTAGTATGTTCCATATTTAAAATATTGGATTAAACATCATTTGGGTATCATTTGTTAATTTCACATAGTCTCATATTTCTTCCCTCACATTTCTCATATTTCTTCCTTCTCATGTTTCATATTGCGCTTCCCTGGTGGCTCAGAGGATAAAGCGTCTGCCTGCAATGCGGGAGACCCGGGTTCGATCCCTGGGTCGGGAAGACCCTCCTGGAGAAGGAAATGGCAACCCACTCCAGTATTCTTGCCTGGAAAATTCCATGGACGAAGAAGCCTGGTAGGCTGTAGTCCACGGGGATCACAAAGAGTTGGACATGACTGACTTCACTTTCACCTTTCACAAGTGATCATCTTTGGCTGCATATTCATAACCCTTAAGATTTTTATAATAAAGTAGACCAAGAGACAAATATATTTTATAATTAGTTGCAGTCTAAGTGTATAACCCAAGCCCTCAACTTGGACACTTCTGAAGTTATATAATAATGGGAAGGCCCTTGATGTGCGATAATGAAACAAGTAGAAAATATAAACTTAGAAGTTAAATACTTCTGCATATGAAGGCTTCCCTTTGCCATTTCCTAGTTATGTGACCTTGAGGAAATTTCTCAAGGGAATTATTTCACCCACTAAACTTCAGCTAACCTGCATATGTAAGGAGAAATTCATATTTTCATCAGCAAGTTGCTGCACATATAATTAACCAAGGGTCAGTATGGAAAAAAATAAGAATACATAAAATTCAATAACTAGGAAAACATTCGAGAAGTGGGCCAATGCTATGAACAGGTAATTCACAGAAAACATTAACAACTTGCTCCTAGTCTTTAGGTTATTTTTACATTCATAGTTTTTATATGTAATTTTCATATACATTTCAAAATTCATTTAATTTCTAAATTTGACTAAATTATCTAATTTAACTAAATTTATCTGTATCTGATTATCTATAACTTTTTATACCTGATTAACAAGCTTATTCCTGACCATACTATAGATCTTCTGAAGTATCATAGATATTTGAGGTGGACTTTGCTAAAATTTTCAAGCTCAGAGACAATTATTAAATTGTTCATATGGGAGCTGGAACCAGGCAAACACTGATGGAGAAATAAAAATGAGACAGGGGAAGAGAAGAAACCAGTAAAGATGCATTTGCAAATAATTATTGCTCTAGGTCACTGGTTATCCATCTGGAAAACCCTAGAGGACACTGTAGAATTTGAGAGTTTTCCTTCCTGAGGAAAAGAAACGGAAAGTCCATATCCATCTGTAAATGGCTGAGGCTACTCCCAGGGATGTTAACGCCAAGGTATTTCCTGCCTGCCCAATACCCCCCATCAGTGAGTGAAAGCCCACAGATAGTTTATATAGTTGCTTGCATAGGACACATTGGCATGTATTGACATTTGATGCCCAGTGAATATGCGTGGGGTACCCACAGCATCTACTAAGATATTTGAAATTTATTTTTCTGTTTTTTGTGAGCTAGGGATCAAATTTTATATTTTTATATGGATAACCAAGATTTGCTCAATTATTTACTGAATATTTATCTTATCCATCTTGCTCTGAAGTTCCATTTCTGCCATAAACCAACTTTCCAGACCCATATGGTCATGTTTCTGGGCTTCTGGATATATTCTCTTGACCTTTTTTTTATAACTTTGTCTAATTTTAGAGATTTTAATTAGTATATTTTTATATTATATTTGAAATACTAACTGAATAATTGTCAGTTCAGTTCAGTTTCTCAGTCATGTCTGACTCTTTGCGACCCCATGAATCGCAGCACGCCAGGCCTCCCTGTCCATCACCAACTCCCGGAGTTCACCTCAGACTCATGTCCATCGAGTCAGTGATGCCATCCAGCCATCTCATCGTCTGTCGTCCCCTTCTCCTCCTGCCCCCAATCCCTCCCAGCATCAGGGTCTTTTCCAGTGAGTCAACTCGTCGCATGAGGTGGCCAAAGTATTGGTGTTTCAGCCTCAGCATCAGTCCTTCCAATGAACACCCTTTAAGATAGACTGGTTGGATCTCCTTGCAGTCCAAGGGACTCTCAAGAGTCTTCTCCAACACCACAGTTCAAAAGCATCAATTCTTTGGCACTCAGCTTTCTTCACAGTCCAACTCTCACATCCATATATGACAACTGAAAAAACCATAGCCTTGACTAGATGGACCTTTGTTGGCAAAGTAATGTCTCTGCTTTTGAATATGCTATCTAGGTTGGTCATAACTTTCCTTCCAAGAAGTAAGCGTCTTTTAATTTCATGGCTGCAGTCACCATCTGCTGTGATTCTGGAGCCCCCAAAAATAAAGTCTGACACTGTTTCCACTGTTTCCTCATCTATTTCCCATGAAGTGATGGGACCAGATGCCATGATCTTAGTTTTCTGAATGTTGAACTTTAAGCTAACTTTTTCACTCTCCTCTTTCACTTTCATCAAGAGGCTTTTTAGTTCCTCAACCAGAAAACATATAAACCCGACACCCGTTTTGTTGTTGTTGTTTTCCTTCTTTAACATAATTTTTCTTTACTGTTTTCTTGGCTAGTCTTTCCAGAAGTGATTTTTAGGATCCTCTTGACAAATCAAATATGTGAGTGTGGGTACACACATACTGTTAAAAGTTTTATTACAATTACATTAATTATAGAAAATGTGTGATGAGAATGACATCTTAAGTATCTATTTAATCTTAATATCCAGGAGAAAAGTCTTTCTTTTTCTGTTTTTTCAAATATCTCATTATTCTCCATAAAGATTTTGCACTGCTTTTAAAAAAATTGATTCTTACTTACTTTAGAAGGGTTTACTCACTCTTGTTAATGGTATTTTTAATTTACTCACCCATAAGTTTTACATTGGTCTAAAGAAATAGTATTTGAGCCCAGAAACTATGCTAACCTCGTTTATTAGTAAAGAATGTGAATTTTCTTGTGTTTTTATTGAAGGTGATTAAATCATCTATAATAATATTTTTATTTTTATCCTCATGGCATATCTTTTCTTACCTTACTGCAATATCTAATATCTTTAGACCAACGTTAAACAAAGAGGCAATCCCAGTCATTTTAGCCTGCTTACAACTTATCATGCTTTTTGTATTGGTTTGGTTGGAATCTCTATATTAAATTTTAAAATTTTGTTTTATTTTCTTGTTTCCTAACATTTATCATGGAAAATAATGAAATTTATGAAATTATTTCTACATCTCTTGAGATGAGTACATGCTTTTCTCCTTCTATCTGTTAATGTGGTCACTTTCACTAATCGATTTTTGAATGCTAAAAAAATCCTTGACTTCCTGGGAAAACTCTTATTTTGTCATAGTAACTTTTATCTTTTTCATTTGGCTTGCCAATAGTTCAGGATTTTCTAAACCAATCATCAATAATTTCCTTTTCTCTAATTTCCTTGAGTGGCATATAATTAAATTTAAACATATAATTACTGTTTAAAAAAGTTGAGTAACTGCTTTTTAAGAAAATTCTTTGAAGCAGTGTGAAAAAACGTACCCTGTTTTAATTTTGAAAGTTTTAAAATTATGTAGACATTATGATTTGGAGTCTTCACTAATGAGTCAACTAAAGTAACAGTTGTAGATTTTAAAAGTCTTATGTATTTTAAAATTCAGTAAATGTATATTTTTTCTATAATGTTCATTTTCTCGAAGTGTTTGATGTATTGACAGATATATTACATATATTTCCTGTTCATTGTTTATATGTTTCTAATCTATTGGTGACTTTGTCTTCTTTGCATTTCCTAGTGGAGCTCACTTATTTTCTTTTTTCATATCTTTTCAGAAGTTTCCCTAGTTTATTGCTATTTTTAACTACCTTGTTGTTTTTTAATTTTATTTATACTAGTTTTGTGCTTTCTATTTAACAAATAATTTCTGATTTTTTTCTACTTTCTTGAGTTTTTTATGATCTACTTTCCTCTTTAACTGAACTCTTGACTTGGTTATTTCCAATCAGTCATATTTTGATTGGATGCATTTTGAGTTATAAATCCCTTTAGCTGTGTTTCTGTGAATATGGATATGTAGTGTTTCATTAACTTCATTTAAATATTTCTTAATTTTTGTTATGATTGCTTTCTTTCTGTGAATTGTTTAGATTTGAATTCTTACATTTTCAAACAAATGATTATTTGGAAATAATTTATTATTATCAATTTTAAATTGAAGATGACCCTTGAACAATGCAGAATTGGGCAGTAACCCTTACATAATCAAGTTATGTTAGTTTCACCACTAAAAAGTTAACTACTAAGTACCTACATCAAAATAGTTTTATCTGATACAAAACACTGTAGATGTTCAATGCATTACTGACACTAGATACCTGAAATGAAAGGTAATGTGAAAACAAATTCATATTTATTTATAAGGTATCATGATTCATGCATTGATAATGAAGAAACAAATATATTTGCTTTATGTAACAGTGTAATCAACATGTATACTTCACAATAGCCTGGCCTAGAGACTAATGAATGAATCATTAAAAAATATTATGACATACTATATTATAGTCATATTCATAATATAGTATTGTTGCAAACATTGTTACATTTACAAAAGAACACTTATCTGTGACGGTAGGCTGATACTCAGTTTCTCCAGTTATGAGGGAGAGAGATTTTATGGTAATATAATTATTAAAAGCAAAATTATGAGACAGTAAAAAACTAACATTAATTTTATATTAAATACACTCACCTTATGTCTATGTAAGAATAGATTAGTATCTGCATGTATTTTATGCATTCATAACATACCTAAATTTTTTCTTAATTTTTTCAGTATTTTTAGGGTACGTGGTTCATCTGCAAGTTGTTTTCAAATTGTAGCAAATCCCCAAAAGTTTTCCCACCATATCTAAACAATACACATATAAGTAAGTCCACACAGTTCAAACCTACAGTTCAAGGATCAGCTGTATGTTCTATTATGATTAGATTGTGTGATCTGTTTGTGACGATTATTAGGTAAGTGTAGAGATTAATTTTTTGATAGCATATGTACAGTCTTCTTATATAGCTTGTATGTACTCTTAAGTACCTCTTGTTATACTACTATTTATTTCTGTCTGATAGATCACTCTGTTAATTAATTGTGCTGTTAAAATCTTTAAATTTATGAACTTTATTTTTATTTGCTGTACCTATCAGCCAGAAATTCAAAAATTTAGTATTTATGGTGTTGTCAGTTTCTCTGACCTTTTTAACTCTACAGACTTTGAGGTACTTACTATTCAATAGCCTTTCCCTTGTGAATTGCATTGTTTGTATAATGAGTCGTGACCCTTTTAGGCTAAAAAGTATATTTTTGTCTTGATTGTTCCATTATTAAAACTGATGCACCTTTTTCTTTTAGTTGGCATCTTCCTCACGTGTCTTTTTTTATTTCTATATTCGTCTTTTAAGTGCTATTCTGTTTGTAGTTTATCTCTTTTAAGCAATGTATAGCTTAATTTCATTCTGAGTGGCTTTTTTAAAATCAAACTTGAGAATATCTGTTTCTTAAATAGATGGCATAATCCTTTTTCACTTATTTCTTTTACCAGTATGTTTGGCCTTACTTCTTCCATTTTGTTATGTATTTTTGATAACCATGCTTTTCCTTTATTTTTGCTGACTTGTATCAAATATTTTGATGACTGAATTGTCTTACTTCATTCTTATCTTTTTTTAATCCTGAAAGTTATAAATAATTATTAGTAATCCTTAGTAATGTTTTCTCTTGCAATTGTAACATTCTCCTTTAATAGAGTAAACATTAATAATTGTTATTACCCTTTCCTCCAGCCAAGCGGTAGGAATCTTAACGTGCCTTACTTTGACCATATCATTCTATTTTATCTCAGCCATTGGAGATAGAACACCTTTGTCTTCTGGCCTCTGTAGTTGTTGTTAAGCCTGCTACCAGGGTTTTCTGTCTTTGTTTTTATTTTTGTTTTTTTTTTTTTGTCCTTTTGACTAAAATGTCTTTAAACATTTTCTCTTCATCTTGACTGATGTACAGTTTCATCAAATGAGTCTAACAGTGAATCTTAATCAAGGATCAATGTGCTTCTTCAAACTGAGGAGTCCAGTTTTTTCTAGTTATAAAAAATCCTTAGCTAATAACTCCTAGATTATTGCATCTCTCTACTTCTAATAATAGTCTGTATTGTGAGCACTGTTAGATACAGATGGTGCTTTCCCTCTTACCTTCATGTCTCACATTCATAGTTTCCATTTCTAAACAAAATGAGCTCCATCCTGAGTAATCTCTTATAGCTATCTTCAAATCTGTGACCCTTCAAAGCTGCATTTATGGTGTTTTAAACTTATTTATTGAGTTGTGTGTTTAAGTGACTATATTTCTCACATTTACAAATTGTCTTTTTCAAATTTGCTAATTTAAATCTACAAATGTCTTTCTTGAATGCAGTATTCTACATATGCAGTAATTTTAAACAAAATTATTTGGCTTGATTTGAAAACTTTTTCTGTCATTTCAAGTTCATGGAGATCTATTTATATTGATTGATTGTCAGTATACCTTATCCCTTGGTAGTTTGTTTACACATGTAGTTGTACTATTTTTGTGACCTTGTCTCATGAGTTTCTTCTTCTACAGAAGGTTCCTGCTCCCTGAGTTGTACAGTAGCCCTGTACAGAATTTCTGCATTTGTTTTTCTCTGGAACCCAGTATTTTCATCAAACTGGGACAAGGTTTTGATGCTAATTTTTCAATTTAGCATCCATCACTCCACAGTTGGCATAAAGTAGTTTTAGATCTGTACGTAAGTGAGGTTTCAATTTCCAGCCAAACCCAGAGCAGATGAAAAACTTCCTTGATGCTTCTCAGAGTGTGTAGTTGGAGAGCCTCTTTTCCCTTTAACACTTCCAGGGATTTCAGCTTGTGCACGGGTTTCTCTTCCAGCTGCTTGTCTGGTGCAGACAGAGACCAATTGTACAGCTGGTGGACATTAACACCTAGCTCCTTCCATTAGGGCTTGTACCTCGGTCTGCACTCTTGTAGTCCCTGAGGCATCAACTTATGTGCTTGCAATTCTGGTTTAGAGTTTCTCCCTTCATTTCCAGCACTTAAATTGCAGATTTTTCTTTTCCTTTTCTTGTTTTTTAAAGTATATCTGTGTGTATAAAATAAATGTTTATTACATTTTATCCAACAGTTCTGTGTATTGTGATTTGGACTCTTGTCTGCCATGTTGCTGTAAATTCTGAAACTCTTTTTTTTTGGCGGGGTGGGGGGGGAGTCTGCTACATATCTGGGGACCCTGCTGTGAAGTAGAAAAGCAGGAGCTTTATTTTTCCTGGTAACTCAGGCTGCAGAAATTGTGCTCGAATTTTCACAATTTCTTTTCTCTCTTTAAAGAGTTTTTAAAAGAAACAGTGAGGATGGGAGCCTCTTACATTTGCCTCCTGTGAAATCCTTAAATTCAATAGTTAATATGAGATCCAGGCTCTGAAAGCAATAAAGTGGTTCTGGGTCACAGATACTAGGCTCCCTTTTTTGTTTGTTTGTTTGTTTCAACAAAAATAAATGCATAAAAAAGCAAATTAGCCATATGTCAGTATGTTATGTTCTAAAAGGAAATCCTTACTTTTCCTGTGCTAATCAACCTACATGTTTTAAATGGCATTTTTTTTCCTCCAAGTGTGAGAAACCAGAACGTGATCTAACTATAAGAGATGTATGAATTAATCACTACTCTCAAATTTTACCTATTTATGGTTTCTACATATAGTTGAGAATGGTGCACTTTTTCACCAAGTCCCCGATCTTTCCTTTCTCCCAACAAGACTCATATTATCCTTTTACATAAAGAAGCAACATTCATTCAAATGCACACGCACACATACACTTATGCACACATACACTTACACACACATACACATACACACACATACACATGTACTTGGTCATACATATAAGCATATCCAAAATGAAGAAGGGAAAAAATTGTTTTATTGTTGAGATTAAAAAGAGGAGTTTTGTTTTCATCTGTGTTCTGATATGAAAATCAGATCACAAGAGGTGGAGGAACATGGAGATAATTGGGTGAAATTAAAGGGTGAGATTAAAGGTGAAAGAGGCAGACATAATATTGGGTTGGACTTGTAGTGTCCTTTAGAAGGGAAGCCCCTGGTAAAAGGAAATAGAACTGATTATGGGTTGACACGTTACAAGAAATGGATGATGGGAAGTACAAATAAGCTGACCCAGCTTTAGTTTTTAAAACCATTTTGACAGGCTGTGTCATAAAAGTGTCATACACATGGTCCACTGCAATGAAGAGAATACCTAAATGTCCCCAACATGCACGTGAAAAATACCAATTTAAAAGGAGTGCAGTAACATATTGACAGGAGTTCTTTCTTCCTCCTGAATTGTATGGCTAGTGAACATTACTTCAGTGAACACCACTTTGTGGTGGTGTCCAGTTAATGGCACATTTGCCACCTGGTGATTCAGATATGAATGAAGATCTCAAATTATAGAAAGGAGGAAGAATTAATATGTTCACTAACCATGACCAGTGAATAATGCTTCACTTGGGGGGAGGAAATGACATTTAATGACCACCTATCCTGTGTAAGGCATGTCCTAGGTCATTTATAATAAGATAATAAGTACTTATCAAGATAATTAGAGTCTCCCCTCATAGTCCAGCCTCAATGATCTGAAAACTGTTATGCTCTCAGAGATGCATATCACATTTTGTTAAAATGCTCACTTAGTAGAAATAAATCAGTGGTATCAGATTGTAGTGGGCTTCCTGGTGGCTCAGTGGTAAAGAAAATGCCTACCAATGCAGGAGACCCAGGTTCAATCCGTGGGTCGGGAAGATTCCCCAGAGAAGGAAATGGCAACCCACTCCAGTATTCTTGCCTGGAAAATCCCATAATCAGAGGAGCCTGGCAGGATACAGTCCATGGGGTCACAAAGAGTCGGACATAGCTAAGAGACTAAATGACATCAACAGCATCTGATTAAAGTAGATCTTACCCTTTATTTATAAATGTACTTTCTACATTAAGGATAATGTCTACATTTTTCAGTATTTGAAAAGAAAAATTCCCATGTCTACCACTGTAACACAGCTAGTGAAAGAGTGGATTTTTATCTACACAAGCTGTCTCTTCGTTATATAAAGATAGGAGCGTATTTTAGTAGAAAGTGTGTCAGTGGTTCAGATTTTCTTTATAGTCCACCTTCGTGGCTGCCTTTGGTGCATACATGAAATGGATGGGTACAGTGATTGTTTACAAGATTCGCATGTGGTTCTTGGGAAATCTAGGTCATCTCTCACTATCATGATTGCTAAACTGCGTATAAAGCAGGTCAGCTATCCTGCACCGCTGATGTGAAGCACCATGACAGCCTGCTATTTGCCTGTTAAGAGTTAAATTGTATCCGCTAATCCTAGCTTTTAAGCAGCTAGAATTGACAGTGCTTAATTTACTTATAACCCTTATAACACACGTTTAGCAGAGGTTATGGGTCTTTGTGCTGGATTGAAAACTGGCAGTCCCAAAGGAAATTGACTAAAACTATTATCATAGTTAAGGTTGCCTATCATTCTAATTATAATTCACATCCAATAATGAACACCTTGTTCAATAATATTTAATTCAAATCATGATGCTGAGTATAAAATTACATATCGAGAGAATTCATTAGAAGTTTCAAAAGTAAGCTAAGTAAATGTGCCTCAGAGAATGTATTTGATGAATTTGTAAAAGTATTTAAATTAGATCTGTAAAGTATTATGAAAAATCCACAAGGGATGTACAATTAGGCGAATAAGCTCTTCAAGGCCAGGAGCTGCTGGGTATCCATTGTAAAGTGCTTTCTGATATATTGTTTATCCGAAGTAGAGAGACAGGAGGGAGGACCATAACATATAATACAGCAGAAATGCAGGAGAGATGACGCCAAAAGTAACTGAATGAAAAATAAGTAATTCCATCATAATTTAGTTCTCTAGCCTTTGCCTACATATGACTCATATGTCACTGAAGTATTTTAATATGAGACAAATGCTTTTTTAATATATGCACATTTTGTAAAGTCCGTAATGTTTGAGCTTCATGAGCTGCTCATCCATAACAAGTCCTGTTTCAAACTATTGTGTGTAGGTTAGACAGTATTGAATGTGCAGTTATGTAATTTATAACACTTAAACCAGTTATGTCTGTGGTGGTTTCTATCTTAATATCCTAATAATACATGAGCATGTCCATTTTTATTTATGGTGTGCTCATTATTACATAACTAGGGTGATTTTAAACTGAAATGCATGTGTCTGTTGGTTCACACATTCATTCATTTGTATGTTCCTTTCATTCATTCAATATGTATTGAATGGTAACTATGTTGTGTTGTTGTTCAGTCATTCAGTCGTGTTTGACTTTTTGAGACCCCATGGACTGTAGCACACCAGGCTTCCCTGTCCTCCACTATTATCCAGAGTTTGCTCAAACTCATGTCCATTGAGTTGGTGATGCCATACAACCATCTCATCCTCTGTTGCCCTCTTCTCCTCCTGCCCTCAATCTTTCCCAGTATCAGGGTCTTTTCCAATGATGGGACTCTTCACATCATATGGCCAAAGTATTGGAGCTCCAACTTCAGCATCAGTCCTTCCAGTGAATATTCAAGGTTGATTTCCTTTAGGATGGACTGGGAGATAAAAATCATTCAATACTAAAGGAAATCAGCAGTATATATTTTAGACAAACTATGCTTGACTGGTACTGAGGAATTAATGAAGTTCAAGGAGGAAAATGATTCAACTAATAATGGAGTTTATACTTAATATTCTAACAGGGAAGATAGTTGTTTGGTAAATGGCCTTACTAATAGTGCACCACTGGAAAATAAATAAATTTTTCAAAGCAGGAACCAGTGAACTGTCTGTGCTGCTAAGTTGCTTCAGTTGTGTCCGACTCTGTGCGACCCCAGAGACGGCAGCCCACCAGGCTCCCCCGTCCCTGGGATTCTCCAGGCAAGAATACTGGAGTGGGTTGCCATTTCCTTCTCCAATGCATGAAAGTGAAAAGTGAAAGTGAAGTTGCTCAGTCATGTCCGACTCTTAGCGACCTCATGGACTGCAGCCCACCAGGCTCCTCTGCCCATGGGATTCTCCAGGCAACAGTGCTGGAGTGGGTTGCCAGTGCCTTCTCCGAACTGTCTGTGAAGGACCAGCTAAAAAATATCTCAGGTTTTCCCAACATGCAGTCTCTGTTGAATCTACTCAACTTTGCAATTGTAACCTAAAAACAGCCAAGGCATAATATCTAAATGATTGAGTATGGCTGTGTTCCAATAAAACTTTGTTTACAAAACCCAATGACTATCGGAATTTGGCTAATGGATTGTAGTCTGCCAATCCCTGCCCTTGAATTACAGTCCCATGAAAGTACAAAAAATGAATTTGTTCTAGGGTGAGCAGGGGGCGTTAGTGACTTTATTTTATTTTATTTTTACCAAAGAGGACGCAATTAAGGCAAGATGTGAACAATTAGTAGAACATAATTAGACGACATGTGGAGGACAGTTTTTAAAAGATATTAGCGAGCCCTATGGCAGGAAGCCCTACTCCATGAAGTTTAGATTTTATAATATATAATATGTATGTTTCCTTTTCACTTTACAAATGAGGAAACTAATGCTCACAGAAGCAAAATGACTTACCCAGTGGTTTAGCTCAGGTTCCTGCCTATGTTGTTCTAATTCCAAAATCTTTTCTTCTTTCTGTTTTACTGAACTACCTCGCTGAGTTTAGCACTCAGGCATATGCAAACATGACTGCTTTCTCTTAGGAGTTTGCAATCTATCACAAACTCTTTTGGACTTACATTATAGAATAAAATGACATTTTTAAACTTCTTTTTGGCCAACTTTCATCATTTCATGATGTGACACAGACCAGGACTAGATTCACAAGGGAAAGTCCACAGGAAACTTTCTGAAACACATCTGTTACCTTCCCCCATCAGCTCCTATACACTTAATATATCACAAAGCAGACTTTACAGAAGGACTGAACCCCAGTGGTTATTTTAGAACAGACCTTGAGCCCTAATGTCTGGAATGTGATTTATTGATTGCTATAAGGCAGAGCAATGAGCGATTTACAGGATTGAGGTAAAAAGAG
The DNA here is from genome assembly GCF_014754425.2 of Oryx dammah. Lineage (NCBI taxonomy): Eukaryota > Metazoa > Chordata > Mammalia > Artiodactyla > Bovidae > Oryx > Oryx dammah. The sequence goes on from NW_024070191.1 coordinate 11,011,820, forward strand.
GAAAATAAGTATCTTTTGGCTAGCAGCAGAGTGGAAGAAATATACCTGTCTTTTTATACTCTATGAATAATTTAGTATGTTTTATAAGCATAAGATATACAATTGTGGGTTTTCTTGGTACAGTTTACTTTTTACTTTCTTAACTCTGCATCCAATATGCCTTTATGCATACTGATAGGTTCTGTCTAATGGACTGAACACAATTTTATAGTGCCCAAGCATTCGGTGAACTCTTTTTAAAGTGCTAGGTCAGATTTTTGTTTCAAATATAGTTAAATAAAATATAAAACCTAAAAAGAAAGCTGCAATAAAGGTCCAAGTGATTGGTAAATATTTATTTTCCATGAGAGTTAATGACACATTAATACAGTATCTTTAGCTGACACATTGAAACAAAGCATTATATCCTGTCAGAATCAAGAAAAACCTGATTTCCATAATTAAGGAAATGGAAAAGAAGACAAGAAAATGGCTCTTTCCCCTTTTTCCTTTTATAATGTATAAGCTGGCCTAAATACATGCCTGGAATGAGGTTAGATTGACTTTTAAGGAAAATGTTGCTTTTATTCAATTTGATCAGAAAGAGCTTTAATGAGTATAGATGCAAGCTAAGAAAGAAGTCATAAATTCTAAGAATTGTCATTTTCTAGTTAATTCTCTTCTGATACATGGGTTTTTCTTAGCTGTTAGGAAAGAAAGGGGCTATTAACTAGACATTAACAAGCAATTTCCAGTTCAATTTTGCAGATAAAAATGTTTGATTAAACATAGTGTCTGTAGATATTTAGAGTTGTTAATAAAACCAAATGTCAAACTCAAAGGGAATTTCCTATTAACAATTTTCCTCCTGTCCACTCCACTCTAGTTTTTTTTTTTCCATATATTGTTAGAAGTTCTTCTGGATGTGAAATATTTAATGAGTATCAACTGATAAAGAAAAATATATTGAATCTATTTTTCCATGATGGGGGTTTCTCCAGTTAAGAAAAAACTATCCTCAAAGATTCAGGATTTTTTAAAAAAAAGTGAAAGTGAAGTCGCTCAGTCGTGTCCGACTCTTTGCAACCCTGTGGACTGTGTCCATTGGATTTTCCAGGCAAGAGTACTGAGTGGGTTGCCATTTCCTAAAGATCAACACCCAACATTAACATTTACATAAATAAATTTATTTTATTCCTTTTTTTTTGCATGTTGTTTTACCATTTGAGGCCAAACATTTGATTTGGGCTACTGATAGAACATTTGTTTCAAATGCAGTATTATAGTTCCTTTACAAATGACAGGTTACTTTTCTTAACCTATAAAGTGTTCAGTGACCATTTTGAGATGTTTTCCAGTTTTTAGAAAGGTATGCCACTTCTCTCAATGTCATTGCCTTGTCCAGAAACTTTGACACACTCAATAGTGCTTCCAAAAGCTTTGTGACATTCACACACAGACGTGAAATTAGTGTCAAGTACCTTTTTTCAGTTTCCAAACATTTCACCAGCACTCTTTTCATGGGTTCCATGAAAGTTGTAAGAAACAGTCTTAAATATCTATGGCAGAATCTCTTATAAGTTGAAATATATAAAGTATTAATCTCTGTATTTAAAAAACACACTTTCAAAGAAAATTTAAAAATCACTTTCAGTAGCTTTCATCCTGTTATATTTTTATTCTCCATGCTTCTCTGATGGTTTATTTAAGTGTATGAAGTTGGATTACAGTCAGGGTAATGGTAGAATTAGCAGAAACAATGAGCTATTTGCAGGAGTTATTTTACAACAGGAGGTTCTGGTAAAAAACAGAGAACTAACATGTTGTGGGCCATGCCTTGCTCATCTGTAAGACACCATATCTTTTACTGAGCCTGGCACATTGCTGCCACCAAATGCCATTTGTCCTTGTTACCCTGGCTGGACCAAACAGCTTAACTGGCAATATGAGTAATGACGATAATACCGTACTGCTGCTACAACTATCCTGTGTTTGCGAGAGATAGACACTGACCCTCCTTCAGTCTTGCAAAGAAAATTTCAAAGGACGTTGCTGAAATGCTTAAGACTTTCTATTTACTCAAACATTGTTGTCTTTGGTTAAACTGTCATTGAAAATGGCTAAATGGTAAAGGTGAACCTTTGCCAATTATGTGAGCAATGCCTAATTCTCTGATTTATAGATTCTTGCAGACAAGTTGGTTAAAAAAAAATAAATAAAATGGCTCCATTTCTTCCTTGAAATAAAATCTTTGGTCACCAAGACCAAGCTGCATGCTGCTATCACTGAATTTCCTTATCTTTTCTCTCCTATATAGTAGCTGTAATAAGTCCATTAGTCAATTTCAGATTTGGCCTTGTTATTTTCTCTATTGTCAGGCTGGTTGCCCCCCTACCCCACCTCTTTAAATAACAGCTTATTTATATTAGGGTGAATTGTCATTATCAAGTACATTCATGGTTTCAATGAACCACATTTTCATTGTCCAACTCCTTGTATGTTTCCTAGAATGAAATGGTTCAGAAGTGACAATGTGCTGTTTCAGCCATTGCCTGCTAGGGCTCCCTGAACGGCCATGTGTTTTATTGGCGGGGCCACTTGGAGTCGCGCGTGTGGACTTACCACTTGGAGAGGGATGAGAGAGAAAGAGGTAGGTCCTGGATGCTAATGGACTTACCACCTACAGGTGGGCGTGTGAATAAAGACCTGCAGAAAGGCCACCTGACTGTGCTCACTCAGCCTGATGATTTGTAACCAAATGAAATGATCTTTGTGTCAAGGCACTGAGGTTGGAGGAAGGTTTCTTAGACATCAGCAGATGAAACGTGTATTAAGAAAAACATGAAGGATGGGTGGGAGTTGGGCTTAGAAGTTTTGAGGACTGATGACCAAAGGGACTCTTTTCACCTGAACATGTACAGTTCCTGGGTAGGAAAAGAAATCTCTGTGCTTGAAGAGAGAGAGGGAGAGGGAAAGAAAAAGGAAAGAAGAACAGAGGGAAAGGAAGGATGAAAAGAAGGGAGGCAAGGAGAGAGAGACGAGGATAAGCAAGCAAATAGGTCCTGTGACTTGCATTTCTTAGTGATGAGAAGAGTGGCTGGGGTAAGGCTGGGACAACAGGTAGGGACAAGAGGCAGCAAGACCCTGTGGATTCGGTAAAAGATTCTGGACTCTAAAAAAGATGAAGGGTTTTAAGGAGAGGAAGAAACAGAAGGCATTTTGTGCTTTAAAAAATACGACTTCAGTTGCTGTGTGGAGAGTGGGTGGAAGAGGGCCAAGGGTGAAAGTGGAGAGACTGGTTGAAGGAGTTGGCAATATTTCAGGTGAGAGATGACAGTGACTTGGAACAGGGTTATAGCTGTGCAGGTGGGGTGAAGAATAGGAAACAGATGTTTGGGAAAATCAATCAAGTGTTTTGTTTTCTGTAAAAATGGATTGGATATGGGTGATGAGGGAGAGCGAAGTGTGAATGATGACTCCTTGATTTCTGGTTTGTGCAAATTGTTTCATGAAGGTATCATTTATTGAAATGTGGGGCCCTGAGAGAGAACAGATTTGGGATGGGAGTTTGGGGGAAGGGCAATCGAGGTGAAATGTAGTCTTGTTCAATCTGGTGGAGGTGCCTGAGAGATAAGAAACCCAGACAGCAAGAATGCAGTTAGGTAAATAGATGGTATTTATGGAGATATCATCAATAGGGGGATTTAAAACCCCTGAAGTTGAAATAATGCCCTAGATGGGAGTACAGACTGAAAAGAGAAGAGAACCCAAGCTTAAGCTCTGAAGAACTCCATATGCTGGTGATTGGATTCAGAAGGAGGAAGGAAAAAACTAAAATAAAAATGAGCCCAGAAGTCATGATCTGAGAGGATGAGGAGGAATGTAGAGTCCTAAAAGCCTAGAAGAATGTTTTCAAGATAAGAATTCCTTCTGATGGGTCAAGTGGATTGAAAGCAGAAGTTTCCACTGGGTGTGGAGACCCAAGGCTCCCTGTTGACTTCTGGAAGAATCACTGGGGGAGAGGGGGAGGGGGAGGGGTATGAACAGGGATCATAGAGTGGTATCTGGGGAACTGGAGGCAGTGGGGTCGATCAACCTCCGGGAGACATCCCCATGGAGGGGGTAAATGTTATGTCAGAAAGTAGTAGGGTGTAGTGTAAAGAGGTAGACTTGAAGACATTCCAAACTTCAGTTTTAATATTGATAGAATCCAATTGACAGGAAAAGATTGAGAACACAGGAGGGAGAGAGAACGACAGGTTGACTGAAGGATACAGAACCTTTGGGAAAGAAAGGCAATGCCAAAGAATGCTCAAACTACCGCACAATTGCACTCATCTCACATGCTAGTAAAGTAATGCTCAAAATTCTCCAAGCCAGGCTTCAGCGATACGTGAACTGTGAACTTCCTGATGTTCAAGCTGGCTTTAGAAAAGGCAGAGGAACCAGAGATCAAATTGCCAACATCCGCTGGATCATGGAAAAAGCAAGAGAGTTCCAGAAAAACATCTATTTCTGCTTTATTGACTATGCCAAAGCCTTTGACTGTGTGGATCACAATAAACTGTGGAAAATTCTGAAAGAGATGGGAATACCAGATCACCTGACCTGCCCCTTGAGAAATCTGTATGCAGGTCAGGAAGCAACAGTTAAAACTGGACATGGAACAACGGACTGGTTCCAAATAGGAAAAGGAGTACGTCAAGGCTGTATATTGTCACCCTGCTTATTTAACTTCCATGCAGAGTAAATCATGAGAAACGCTGGACTGGAAGAAACACAAGCTGGAATCAAGTTTGCCAGGAGAAATATCAATAACCTCAGATATGCAGATGACACCACCCTTATGGCAGAAAGTGAAGAGGAAGTAAAAAGTCTCTTGATGAAAGTGAAAGTGGAGAGTGAAAAAGTTGGCTTAAAGCTCAACATTCAGAAAACAAAGATCATGGCATCCGGTCCCATCACTCCATGGGAAATAGATGGGGAAACAGTGGAAACCGTGTCAGACTTTATTTTGGGGGCTGCAAAATCACTGCAGATGGTGACTGCAGCCATGAAATTAAAAGACACTTACTCCTTGGAAGAAAAGTTATGACCAACCTAGATAGCATATTCAAAAGCAAAGATATTACTTTGCCGACTAAGGTCCGTCTAGTCAAGGCTATGGTTTTTCCAGTAGTCATGTATGAATGTGAGAGTTGGACTGTGAAGGACGCTGAGCGCCAAAGAATGGATGCTTTTGAACTGTGGTGTTGGAGAAGACTTTTTTTTTTTTTTTAACATGTTTCAATGCCATTCTCCCAAATCATCTCACCCTCTCCCCCTCCCACTGAGTCCAAAAGTCCATTATACACATCTGTGTCTTTTTTGCTGTCCTGCATACAGGGTCATCATTGCCATCTTTCTAAATTCCATATATATGTGTTAGTATACTGTATTGGTGTTTTTCTTTCTGGCTTACTTCACTCTGTATAATCGGTTCCAGTTTCATCCATCTCATCAGAACTGATTCAAATGTATTCTTTTTAATGGCTGAGTAATACTCCATTGTGTATATGTACCACAGCTGTCTTATCCATTCATCTGCTCATGGACATCTAGGTTGTTTCCATGTCCTGGCTATTATAAACAGTGCTGCGATGAACATTGGGGTACATGTGTCTCTTTCAATTCTGGTTTCCTCGGTGTGTATGGCCAGCTGTGGGATTGCTGGGTCATTAGGCAGTTCTATTTGCAATTTTTAAAGGAATCTCCACACTGTTCTCCATAGTGGCTGTACTAGTTTGCATTCCCACCAACAGTGTAGGAGGGTTCCCTTCTCTCCACACCCTCTCCAGCATTTATTGCTTGCAGATTTTTGGATTGCAGACATTCTGACTGGTGTGAAGTGGTACCTCATTGTGGTTTTGATTTGCATTTCTCTAATAATGAGTGATGTTGAGCATCTTTTCATGTGTTTGTTAGCCATCCGTATGTCTTCTTTGGAGAAATGTCTATTTAGTTCTTTGGCCCATTTTTTGATTGGGTCGTTTATTTTTCTGGAATTGAGCTGCAGAAGTTGCTTGTATATTTTTGAGATTAGTTGTTTGTCAGTTGCTTCATTTGCTATTATTTTCTCCCATTCGGAAGGCTGTCTTTTCACTTTGCTTATATTTTCCTTTGTTGTGCAGAAGCTTTTAATTTTAATTAGGTCCCATTTGTTTATTTTTGCTTTTATTTCCAGAATTCTGGGAGGTGGATCATAGAGGATCCTGCTGTGGTTTATGTCGGAGAGTGTTTTGCCTATGTTCTCCTCTAGGAGTTTCATAGTTTCTGGTCTTACATTTAGATCTTTAATCCATTTTGAGTTTATCTTTGTGTGCGGTGTTAGAACGTGATCTAGCTTCATTCTTTTACAAGTGGTTGACCAGTTTTCCCAGCACCACTTGTTAAAGAGATTGTCTTTACTCCATTGTATATTCTTGCCTCCTTTGTCAAAGATAAGATGTCCATATGTGTGTGGATTTATCTCTGGGTGGGACACTATAAAAGCAGTGCTAAGAGGAAAGTTCATAGCAATACAGGCATACCTCAAGAAACAAGAAAAAAATCAAATAAATAACCTAACTCTACACCTAAAGCAACTAGAAAAGGAAGAATTGGAGAACCCCAGAGTTAGCAGAAGGAAAGAAATCTTAAAAATTAGGGCAGAAATAAATGCAAAAGAAACAAAAGAGACCATAGCAAAAGTCAACAAAGCCAAAAGCTGGTTCTTTGAAAGGATAAATAAAGTTGACAGACCATTAGCCAGACTCATCAAGAAGCAAAGAGAGAAAAATCAAATCAATAAAATTAGAAATGAAAATGGAGAGATCACAACAGACAACACAGAAATACAAAGGATCATAAGAGACTACTATCAGCAATTATATGCCAATAAAATGGACAACCTGGAAGAAATGGACAAATTCTTAGAAAAATACAATTTTCCAAAACTGAACCAGGAAGAAATAGATAATCTTAACAGACCCATCACAAGCACGGAAATTGAAACTGTAATCAGAAATCTTCCAGCAAACAAAAGCCCAGGTCCAGACGGCTTCACAGCTGAATTCTACCAAAAATTTCAAGAAGAGTTAACACCTATCCTACTCAAACTCTTCCAGAAAATTGCAGAGGAAGGGAAACTTCCAAACTCATTCTATGAGGCCACCATCACCCTAATACCAAAACCTGACAAAGATACTACAAAAAAAGAAAACTACAAGCCAATATCACTGATGAACATAGATGCAAAAATCCTCAACAAAATTCTAGCACCCAGAATCCAACAACACATTAAAAAGATCGTACACCATGGCCAAGTGGGCTTTATCCCAGGGATGCAAGGATTCTTCAATATCCGCAAATCAATCAATGTAATTCACCACATTAACAAATTGAAAAATAAAAGCCATATGATTATCTCAATAGATGCAGAGAAGGCCTTTGACAAAATTCAACATCCATTTATGATAAAAACTCTCCAGAAAGCAGGAATAGAAGGAACATACCTCAACATAATAAAAGCTATATATGACAAACCCACAGCAAACATTATCCTCAATGGTGAAAAATTAAAAGCATTTCCCCTAAAGTCAGGAACAAGACAAGGGTGCCCACTTTCACCACTACTATTCAACATAGTTCTGGAAGTTTTAGCCACAGCAATCAGAGCAGAAAAAGAAATAAAAGGAATCCAAATTGGAAAAGAAGTAAAACTCTCACTGTTTGCAGATGACATGATCCTCTACATAGAAAACCCTAAAGACTCTACCAGAAAATTACTAGAGCTAATTAATGAATATAGTGAAGTTGCAGGATATAAAATCAACACACAGAAATCCCTTGCATTCCTATACACTAATAATGAGAAAGTAGAAAAAGAAGGAAACAATTCCATTCACCATTGCAACAAAAAGAATAAAATACTTAGGAATATATCTACCTAAAGAAACTAAAGACCTATATATAGAAAACTATAAAACACTGATGAAAGAAATCAAAGAGGACACTAATAGATGGAGAAATATACCATGCTCATGGATTGGAAGAATCAATATAGTGAAAATGAGTATACTACCCAAAGCAATTTACAAATTCAATGCAATCCCTATCAAGCTTCCAGTGATATTTTTCACAGAACTAGAACAAATAATTTCAAGATTTGTATGGAAATACAAAAAACCACGAATAGCCAAAGCAATCTTGAGAAAGAAGGATGGAACTGGAGGAATCAACTTGCCTGACTTCAGGCTCTACTACAAAGCTACAGTCATCAAGACAGTATGGTATTGGCACAAAGACAGAAATATAGATCAAAGGAACAAAATAGAAAGCCCAGAGATAAATCCACACACATATGGACACCTTATCTTTGACAAAGGAGGCAAGAATATACAATGGAGAAGACTCTTGAGAGTCCCTTGGACTGCAAGGAGATCCCACCAGTCCATTCTGAAGGAGATCAGCCCTGGGATTTCTTTGGAAGCAGTGAGGCTAAAGTACTTGGGCCACCTTAGGTGAAGAGTTGACTCATTGGAAAAGACTCTGATGCTGGGAGGGATTGGGGGCAGCAGGAGAAGGGGACGACAGAGGATGAGATGGCTGGATGACATCACTGACTTGATGGACGTTGAGTCTGAGTGAACTCCGGGAGTAGGTGATGGACAGGGGGGCCTGGCGTGCTGCGATTCATGGGGTCGCAAAGAGTCGGACACGACTGAGGACTGAGCTGAGCAGAGCCTCCCTCTCCTCCCACTGTTACTCTGTCCAAAGGTTGCGCGGCTCCTGCCTCAGGCTCCTGTACTGACTCCTCTGTTGTTGGGTCACTTCCTCCCCTTCATATCTCTCCTCTCATGCTTTCTTCTCAGAGACCCAATCCCACAACACTTTGTACAATTTCCAACCGCTTCCCTCTCAGTAATCCTCACCCTGATTTTTTTTTTTTTTTCCGTTTCCTTCCCATGGTTTCAATCATAGTCTGTGACAGAACTCTGGATGTGTGCTCAGTTGCATCCGTCGTGTCCTACTCTTTCTTGACACCTTGGACTGGAGCCCACCAGGCTCCTCTGCCCATGGGATTTCCCAGGCAAGAATACTGGAGTGGGTTGCCGTTTCCTCCTCCATGGGATCTTCCCAACCCAGGGATCGAAACTGTGTCGCCTGCATCTCCTTCCCTGCAGGTGGATTCTTTATCTGCTAAACCGTCAGGGGAGCCCCTGTGCCATAACTAACTAGATATATACTAATAGTTATAATTTTCTTATTTACTATTTAGCAATATTAAATATGCTTATTTAATATGCTTATTTAGTCTCAACTCCATCACTAGAATTTAAGCTCTGTCAGAATAGGGATATTTGCAGTTTTCTTCTCTGATACAATCTTTCTAGTTTCTGCCATAATCCTCTCTGCCTCTCATGGCTCAGGGAACTCTTCTGATTGGCCTTCAGGCAGGTGGCAGGTGCACTGAGTGGGTGTCCCCACCTTCCGGCACCTTCTCTTTGTCCTCGTGTGGTCCATGGTTTCCTCACTGCCTTGTCTCTCCACAGCCCACATGTCTGCACTGCCGGGGAGATCATCGCTCCATTCACATCTCTGAGTCCACTCTTTCCCAGAGTAACATAGCCCATCATCACCTCTCCCCTGTGGCTTCCCTGTGCAGAGAATGGGAACTGCAGGGTCTGTCTTTGTTCAGACTGCTCTAGCAGATGACATGGACGTAGCCTTACCTACAACAGAAAGTGACTTCTCACAGCTGTGGAGGCTGGATGTCTGGGATCATGGTCCCAGCTGGGTCAGGCTGTGGTGAGAGCTCTCTTCTGGGTCACAGGCTGCCAGCTTCTCACTGTGTCCTCACATAGACAGAGCAGAGAGAAGAGAGCTCTCTCATGACTCCGAGAGGGCACTGATCTTATTCGTGAGGGCTCCACCCTCATATCCACTCTAATTCTAACTGCCTCCTCAAGGCTCACCTCCTAAAACCATCACTGCCAGGGGGTGGGGGCAGAGTTTTGACATGAATTTGGGGGGAACAATACATTCAGCCTATGAGAGTGTTATCCCACTATTCTCCCACAAAGAGCTTAGCACACCTTCCAAGTTTCTCTGTTTCATCACCTGCTCAGGTGTTTACATTCAGGAGCATAAGTGAGAGTCTTCAAATCAGGTCTTACCTCGTATTAGGCACTTTATCAGTACAGTGGTGTTAACAGCTTTAAGGAGGCTCTACCACCACAGCTTTAAATACCCAAGAGTCTATTAAGACTGCGTCTGTGTGTGTAAGAAAAGCTCTAGTGATCAAATTAACCAAATTCTTCCTCAAACTGTGAACACACTTGCCAGAGTGTCTTATTGCCATTTGTCTTCCCTCACCTGAGATATATGTGTGTGTGTGTGTGTGTGTAATTGTGTCTGACGCTTTGTGACCTCATAGACTGTAGTCCTCCAGGCTCCTCTGGATACTGGAGTCGGTTGCCATTTCCTTCTTCAGGGAAATCTTCCTGACCCAGTATCAAATCTGAATTTCTTGTGTCTCCTGCATTGACAGGTAGATTCTTTACCACTGTGCCATGGGATGGTTTCAAAAACTTCTCTCTCTGGGCTTAACTGGCTTCCTCAAAACTCACAGTCTCTTACTTATTTCTGTAATACATGCATAAGTTTATCTGAAGGAAAAAAAAAAGAGCACCCACAACATATTGGATCTGGAATTATACCACGTCTATCTCAGAGAAACTTGTTTTGGGACAGTTAGTTTATATAGTGACTGATCCCATGGGGCTCTAAAGTGTGTGTGTGGTGGGAGACAGATGGATGACTATTTGCTTCTCTCATGGTGTGTGAATCTGTACATCAGTCGGTGTGTAGACTCCTCTGAAAGAATACAGTGATGTCTCTTCTGACAGCGGTCAAGAGAAGAGCAGCCTGATTAGCTGAAGCTCACGGGCACCCTTGACCTCATGCTGGAGGGAACACAGGGCTCCGGTGCAGGCTCACTCTGCCTGAATCAGCCTGATAAACTGGAATGGGCATGCCTGAGTTTATTTAAGCCACTTTGTTCAAAATTAAATGAATCTAAGTGGAAATAGTTTATTTGGAGTCTTGCTTTTAGGGGAAAAAGGCAACATGTAATAAAAAGAAGAAAAGGGAAGTGGGTAGGGGTGGGGATAAACTCCTAGGGAATCATTTGTAAAAATTTGTAAATGGAAATTAGAAATTAGAAAATATGGGTAAATTGGGAAACTCTGTGGGGAATTGTATAATCTAAAGGCAGGAGCGAAGGTAGGGCAACTCCAAAAGCTTTCTCCTGGATGTCTGGGAGTAACAGTCTACCAAGAGGTATGAGGTTTGAAGGAAGGAAATGTGCTTGAGACTAAATACATCCATTTCTGAGAGAGGGGGACAAACAGTCGCAGGAAGGTGGGGCACACAGGAGACTCCCTCTTCTGATTTGAGTGGATGTGTTGTCTTTGGCAAGGATTACATTTTTGCACAGAGTTGAGAATTTATTTACTTTTTTTTTTTTAAGAACAGCAATACGATACAACATCAAAGCCTTTAGGATGTATTTGCTGTTTGCAAGAAGTGTGCAGATGACAACCTGGGGACCTTGTCATTTCCAACATTCCCCTAAAGGGGGTCTGGTTCTATGTCAATTATGCAGCCAAAGCATCTTCTAGAAGGTGAGAGGGAGGAGCAGTTTAAATTCTTCTGGCAAAAGGGTGATGTGTTACCTGGTAAGAACATTCCTAAGAGTGTGATGTATGCTTTTCATATTAAACAGATCGAATGAAAAAAAAAATTGAGCATAACCCCAGAGAGCTCTGAGGGTGAACTCCCCATCAGTCAGAAAGAAGGGCTAGGAGAGGGCCTTTCCTGGTGTAGAGATAAATCAGAAGTAGCCAACAGCATCTGTTCCTTCCTTCTTACAACCTTCTTCTGTTGTGGTTATAAAAAGATCAAGTAAGCTCTGACATCTGTGCATGTGTTACTGACTGAGTGAGGCTGGGATGGTACCAAGCAGGAAACACCTTGATTAAGTTCATCGCTAACATGATAACCACTCTACTGAATTCTTCTTCCACACCCCTGGACTGAACCTCGATCCAAGCCTGTGGGTTCTTCTGGTCACCTTCAAGTTCTAAAGGAGCAGTATCACGTCTGATCTGAAGCAAATGCTGATTTCTCATGTGGCTGAGAGTTGCTCTGCATCCTCAGCTCTGGTTCAGATCACACCCTCGGGCATGTGTGCTGGGCACAGGTAGTAGCGGTCACTCTTTTTAGCCTTGTTTTTTTGTTCTTTCTCCCTTGCTCACTGCTGGTGGCTCCTTCAGGCTTGGTGATGGGAGAGGACAGATCCATGGTGACCTCACCACTCAGTGTCCCCCGTCGTGGGCAGTGCCCGCCCTGGCTGGGCACTCATGATTCTTTGCTCAGCCACGACTCCTGCCTACACCCTAGGGGGCTCTTTGACTTGGGATCGCTGACTGTTGGCAGGTGACTTTTTTTAAACAGGTCCCTCTCAGGGCAGCTGAGGTCCACTCCCCTCCATGGTGTCCACTTGACGTTGACAAAATTGGCTAGTGTGGAGTGCCCCACCCCAGCCCTCTCTTCTCGTCGAGCCAACATGGGGATCTCCAGGAAGGCTTTTGTCTGGACTGACTTTTCCAGGGATTGGTAGCCTTTGTGTCCGATGAGCTTGAGGAAAACAGGACAGTGTGTCTAATTGCTCTCACCCTGAGCTCTGTTCTGGGCTTTCTGTAGAAGCAGAAGTCTTCTCTAGGTTGCTTTTCCTGACAAAGAGTCCAGTTTATTTGCTTGATGATAATAGAGCCACTTTCATTTCACTTGCGATGGCAGGGGAGCAGCTCCACACCCTCTCGTTTATTTGCACTTGGGGAGGGAGGTGGGGTTGCACACACTGCTCTAGCAGTTTTTTCCAGAGAAATCCCCCTCCCTCTTGTGTTTAGTCAATCCCTTTACCTCCTTAGTGTGAAGGATGATGGACTAGGTCACCAGACCAGTGCATTTCCTAGTCATCTTCGGACCTCAGCACAGATCCCCAAATAACAAAATAAATAAATAAATAAAGTTGGCCTCTGCCTCCGCTGTGCTCTAAAGTATATTTGGTGTACACAGAGGGACAGACTAGCATACCTTTTAGAGTTTGCAATGGCTTCACAGCATTGATCAATTCAGTTTAGATGCTCAGTCGTGTCCGACTCTTTGCAACCCCATGAATCGCAGCACGCCAGGCCTCCCTGTCCATCACCAACTCCCGGAGTTCACTCAGACTCAGGTCCATCGAGTCTGTGATGCCATCCAGCCATCTCATCCTCGGTCGTCCCCTTCTCCTCCTGCCCCCAATCCCTCCGAGCATCAGGGTCTTTTCAAATGAGTAAGTTATTCACTTCAGGTGGACAAAGTATTAGAGTTTCACCTTCAGCATCAGTCCTTCCAATGAATATTCAGGACTAATTTCCTTTAGGATGGACTGGTTGGATCTCCTTACAGTCCGAGGGACTCTCAAGAGTCTTCTCCAACACCACAGTTCAAAAGCATCAATTCTTTAGCACTCAGCTTTCTTTATAGTCCAACTCTCACATCCATACATGACTACTAGGAAAATCGTAGCTTTGACTAAATGGACCTTTGTTGGCAAAGTAATGTCTCTGCTTTTTAATATGCTGTCTAGGTTGGTCATAACTTTTCTTCCAAGGACCAAACATCTTTTAATTTCATGGTTGCAGTCACCATCTGCAACTATGGTAATTTTGGAGCCCAAAAAATAGTCTGTCACTGTTTCCACTGTTTCCCCATCTATTTGCCATGAAGTGATGGGACCAGATGCCATGATCTTAGTTTTCTGAATGTTGAGCTTTAAGTCAACTTTTTCACCCTCCTCTTTCACTTTCATCAAGAGGCCCTTTATTTCTTCTTCTCTTTCTACCATAAGGGTGGTGTCATCTGTATATCTGAGATTACTGATATTTCTCCCAGCTATCTTGATTCCACCTTGTGCTTCCTCCAGTCCAGCATTTCTCATGATATTCTCTGCATATAAGTTAAATAAGCAGTGTGAGAATATACAGCCTTGATGTACTCCTTTACCTGTTTGGAACCAGTCTGTTGTTCCATGGCCAGTTCTAACTGTTGCTTCCTAACTTGCATAGGTGCAGCTTAAAACCCAGTCTTGGTGGATGGAAATGTAGAAAAAGGCATGTGGCTTGTGAGATGTAGTTTTAGAAATGGCACAGAGAGAGCTTGAGAAGATCAGATGGAGGTGGTGAGGTCAGAATAATGAGAATTCTGCAAGACCAAGTTAGGATTGATAATGTGGCAAATGAGGAGTTAAACCTGAGAAGACGTGTGGCTTAGGAAAATGACTATAAGCTCTGGAAGGGAAGAGAGTTACTGGAGTTTTTCAGCCTGTACCTTATCACAATCCCTTGTACAATTTTTTAAAGACTGATATAAAAATAAATAGGATACAGACAGAAGAGTTTCAGGTGATGGTGATGTACAGCCAGAATGAGAGCCATGGCACTGGACCAGGAGATGCACGCACTGGGGACCCTGTCTGTCCTGTTTGCAAAAGCCTCCCAGGGGTATAGAATAATGTGTGACCAATGATGGGCATTCAATAAATATTGACTGAATTAAAGTGACTGTCTTTGTGGCTGGAGGCTTGAGGCATGAGTATCAATTATCAGACTATCCCAGCATTAAAGGGCCAAGTGTTGAAAACCTCAAAACAAGATTGGGGGATGTTTGGACAGTGACTGAAGAATCAGAATATTTTCAGTCTTCAAATACTTACTCAAGAAAAGTCAGGAAAGAAGTTCACTGTTAGAGTAGATCACAAAACAGAAATAGCAGAGACAATATGGAAGTGTTTTGCTTTAAAGATAATTAGAAACATGTGATTAAAATAGGTTAAGTCAGATGTAGCATTGAAGAACATATATATATATATAAGTCCTTGAAACCAGATTTAAGTCATTAAAGAATAAGTCTAAAGGATAAAGGACAAATAAGTAGGAAAAAGTCTGCTTCTATTTAGTCATCTGTATTCACTGAACATTTTGCTGTTGTTCAGTCACTAAGTTATGTCCAACTCTGTGACCCCAGGGACTGTAGCACGCCAGGCTTCCCTGCCCTTCACTGTTTCCTGGAGTGCTTAGGTTCATGTCCATTGAGTCAGTGTTGCCATCCATCTCATCCTCTGCTGCCCTCTTCTCCTTTTGCCTTCAGTCTTTACAATGCCTCAAATCATGCTTAACATTCTCTATATACAGTGGCTAACTTAATCATAATAAATGCGAAGGACTAATATCATCCCTGTTGTTCAGATAGCAGTATGAGTAGTTTGATCCATGACACTGGGTTCCTCTTGGTGGGAAGAAGGGAGCCAGGAAACTAGAAGAATGGCATGGGGGTAGAAGGGGTTGGTGTTAGAGAAAAACTCAGATTATGCTCCAGGGGATCTAGAAGGAATCAGTAATGAGATGACTTAACTCATGTTCAAGGAAGCATCCAGGGAATGAAGAATAAAAGGAGATCGGCTTTGTCAAGGAGCTCATTCAGAAAAGCGACCTTAAGAATGCTCAGGGAGGAGGCGGGCTTTTAGAAAGTTTTCTGGGTTAATCATTGCAGAGGAACAGGGAGGTGTGAAGATGTTAACCAAAAGCCATAGCCAAGATCAAGCGACATTTCTTAAGTTCTTGAAGTAAAATATGTTTGAAATTCTCAGGAATGGAGTCGACAGAAGAGAAAAGATTTAAAATGCTAAAGGGCAAAAAGTCGAGAGGGTTGGTCTTAGAAGGGATGCCTTCTAAGCCCTGGGGGAAATGTGGAGAAACTGTGTGAAAAGTCTTCTAACACAGTTTTAAAAAAGAGTCCAATGGTTCAAACAAGACTAATATCAAGGAAAATCTATGCCAAATGCAGTTTATGTCAGAAAGGGAACCACACTTCAACCACTGGGCTCGACGTAAGCAGTGCCCACGTGTGAATGTCGATAGTCTGAGCCTCATGTGAGAGCATTTCAGATCTTGCTGTGTTTCATCAACAGATGGTTGGTCTATTTAAGTTCAATAGAAGCTCTATTGGGCTTCCTAGGTGGTGTTCATGGTAAAGAACCTGCCTGCCAGTGCAGGAAGCATAAGAGACATAGGTTTGATCCCAGAGTTTCCCATGGACAGAGGAGCCTGGCAGGCTACAGTCCTTAGAGTCACAGAGAGGCGGACTCACCTGAAGTGACTTAGCACCGCACAAAAGCTGTCTTAGTCATCCTCCACTTAACCAACTCACCAAATCACTGAAGCTCTTTATTTCCTCAGAAAGTATAGAGTGACTAATGTTTATGCTTTTTGAATGTTCTGGGCTAGGAGGCTACCCTTGAGAGAGGCTTCC
Source organism: Oryx dammah (assembly GCF_014754425.2). Lineage (NCBI taxonomy): Eukaryota > Metazoa > Chordata > Mammalia > Artiodactyla > Bovidae > Oryx > Oryx dammah. The sequence continues at coordinate 11,028,236 of NW_024070191.1, forward strand.
CATTTCAACCCCTGCATGTTGGGTGGAATATGTTGCAAGAGTCAGTTAAGAAATTCTCAAGTCTGTTTATGTCAGATGTGCTTGCTACTGCAAGTGTGCAGTTTAGTTAACTAGTATATAGCATACATATGCATGTGAAAATAATTCTTTCTACTAAAGGCAGTTTTGAAGAGTGTAAGATTGTTGGGACTATGGATTCTTTGCATAACAAGTGAGGACACAAGAGGTAGGCAGATGGAAATCAAAATATCAGTGTTATCACTGACAAAATTCAGATTGAAATATGTAATTTAGTGTTGATACTGTAACATACTTGGTAATGAATCATTCCAGAATTCCACAGCCATACTTGTGCCATCATAGGTAGCCTTGGGCTTTCCCACAGAGGTGAAAAATTCATCTTTGAGGAAAAACAGAAACATATCTATCATGAAGACAGGTTGGGTTCATGAAAAAGAAATTACAGTTGTCCCCTGGTATCCTCAGGGAGTGGCTCCTGAACTCAACCAGCAGATACCTTTTCCTTTAGAGAGTGGGAACAGTGATCAGCCAGGTTTACTATCTGATTTTGTTCCAGATGGAAATAAGGCAAGGGCAGTGGAGCCCCTTCCCAGTAAATTTTAATCATGCACTCAGACAAACACAATTACTGTACATTAAGTAGAAGGAAGACAGCTATCAAATATGTAGGGACACTCATCATAATCAGGATGAAATTTATATTCTATTTCTAATTCAACTTTCAGGAATCTTAACTAGATATTCTAGATAATGTCCTGTGGATGTGTTTCTGCAAAAGTCTATTCATTGAACCCCACTTAAAGAAAAGTCCTTGACTCTATGAAACATTGACACATAAATGCACATTAAAGTGTTTTGAGTTGCAAAACAATGTTAAGGCATGAATCACTTCTGTGATTCATCCCCTTTTTGGTGCTTTAAAGTTAAACAATTAAAGCCCTGGACCCAACGAAGCAAGAGGGCTTTTCTTAACCTCAGAGATCAAACTTAGCACAAAGCTTCTCAAGTGTTTTGTTGCATTCCTAAAAAACTCAGCATGGTTGGTTGATAGACCACCTTGAATTATAAGGGGAAACATATTGTTGCATAATCAAGTCTGGATTCATTTCATCTTTTGAAACTGCTGGGCTGTCTTCTTTCCCGGGTACTCAGATTAAAAATGAGAAGTAGTAAGGCAGGCTTGATCTTGAGTTATCCACAGTTTTGTGTTTATATGTGGAAGTTTTTTTGGTAAATCACTATGCTAGTGTATTAGTCCAAGCCTTATGAGAACCAGATGTCAAGATCAGCTCACACTGCAGTGGGGCTTGATTAGGGGAGAGATATGTGAGAACGGATGGGGAGAAAGTCGGGGAAGCTGTGAGTTCTCTGACTGTAATGTGAAGTCTGAATCAGAGTGAAGGAGAGAGAGGGGAGAGGGTGTCTGGTCCTGTGGTCTACAGAAGGCTCCTAGTGGCTGCCTGGAGTTCTCAGTCAAAGTCCTCCATCACAGGGGGCTGAGCGCCATCCCTAACTCTGGTAGGAAGTGTGCCTTTGGAGCTAACACTGATAGACTTCAGAGCTCAGCGCTGGGCCTTGGACACACACAGTCCTTGTAGTTGGAGATCTGAGAGGTGCCTTCTCATGGCCACTGCAACAGGGTTCTGAACTTTAAAGTCTCCATTATTCACACCCACCCACTGTGGAAAATTAGAAAACAAGCATACGATGCATTTTGACTTCTTCCTCCCCTTTAATTCATTCTCCTTCCATCTTAGCATTATCTTCCTGGAAGCAGAACTGCTCATTGTTCTGATCCCATTGCCTTTAGCAAAAGTAACTCTTTGATGTGACTGTAGTCCTTGATAAAGACTCTCCCCGGCCTCCCCAACCCCAGAAGAGTGGTAGCCACGGCTAGTTCCCTGAACACGCTGCTCTTCCCTCTGCCCAGGGCTCCCTTATCACTGAACTTTCAAGGATTAAACAAGTATCACCTCCGCTAAGCGGTCTCCTGTTTTTCCTTCCCACTGTTTCATCTGTTTAATCAGATACCATCCCAAGTATCCTGATTTCACACAGTTGTTGTTTAGTCCCTAAGTTGTGTCCTCCTCTTTGTGACCCAAGGACTGTAGCCCGCCAGGCTCCTCTGTCCATGGGATTCTCCAGGCAAGAATATTGGAGCGGGTTACCATTTCATTCCCCAGGGGATCTTCCCAACTCCATGATCAAACCCACATTTCCTGCACTGGCAGAAGAATTCTTTACTGCCGAGCCACTGGGAAAGCGCTAAGTGTTCTTGTTTCATAGTGTAATTGTCTCTAAGGTGTGCTTCTCGCCTAAGCTGGTTTCCCCCACCTACAGGAGTGAGCTCCTGCAGAGTAGAGATTTTTATCAGAAACTCCGGTGAGGCTAAATTATTGGTGGTCACTAAACAGAGGGATGACTGCATGATGGCACACACCTTACCAGCCCCAGAAAACAAGGCTTTGTCCAGTGAAATATAGGGGGGATACATCATTAGTGATGGTGGTAATGATTTCCATTTTGTCTCTGAAGCAGATTACTCCGATTATTATAGGTCACAGTAGTGGTGGGCCGTTCCTGAGGAAAAACAGTGCTAACACACCCCTCTATGCTTTTTTCTATGAAGTGCTTTATTGTAACACCTAGGGGCTTCCTAGGTGGCACAGTGATAATCTATCTGCCAATATTGTAAAGCAATTATTCTCCAGTTAAAAAAAAATAAAATAAAAGAATCTACCTGCCAACACAGGATATGTGGGTTTGATTGCTGGTTGGGGATGATCCCCTGGTGGAGGAAAAGGCAACCCACTCCAGTATTCTTGCCTGGAGAATTCCATGGACAGAGGAGCCTGGTGGGCGACAGTCCATGGGGTCGCAAAGAGTCAGACATGACTGAGCAGGATCCAAATCCTTGCAATATCCCTTTGACGGCTAAGTCTTTCTTTTCCAAGATGCTCAGTCCTGGCTAAGAGACAATGAGTCTAAGCTCGTCTCTGCCAAGGCTGGTGGTGACTCCCATGGTGCTGGGGAGGAGGCTGAGTCCCGGGCACCGAGATGAGTCGCCACACCCCACTTCTGCCAATGGCAGGGCCTGAAGTGCAATCACAATCTGTCCATCTCTGGTGTCTTCCTACTCTATTTTTCAAGTCATAATTTCTACATGCTCTGGATGTTCCACACTGTGTGAAAACACAGCTCTGTTTAGAGGATGCCCACAAAGAGTCTGTGCTGTATTTATCAAGATTATTACCTATCAAGGGATTTTCAAATACTTAAAAAAAAAGTTGAGCCTTTTGTTTTTATTTATTTAATCAGTTTGGTAATTTGGTAAGTGTATTTTATGTAACTGCTCTATTCAGTTGTCTGGGGTTCCTGCCGTGTGTGCATGCTAAGTCACTTCAGTTGTGTCTGACTTTTTCTGACTCTGAAGCCCTATGCATCGTAGCCCGCCAGGCTCCTCTGTCCATGGGATTCTCCAGGCAAGAGTACTGGAGCCAGTTGCCGTTTCCTTCCCCAGAGGATCTCCCCGACCCAGGGATTGGACCTGTGTCTCTCACATTTCCTGTTTGGGCAGGGAGGATCTTTACCACTAGTGCTCCTGGGAAGCCCCTACTCCCAGCCAAATAAAATAAAATAGATTATAGCCAGTTATATTCTTCTGTGTTTAAAAAAAATTCTATATTTGATTTTTTGGAACATTATTACATAGATAATTGTAGCATGAATGTATTCAATAGTCAAAGAGTTATCTTTGGAGGGAAATTAATGATAGGACATGTTTGGGTTTTTTTTTTTTTTTGAGTGAATTTAATTTATTCATTCTATTACTTTCTTGCTTAACAAGGATGATTTAAAGTCAATAGTAGTTTCATTTTAAAACCTGTGAACTTGCAAATCTTCTAATTTAATTATGAAATTGAAAGAGATGTCAAATCATTTTGAGTTTACATTTGTATAAAGTAAATAAGGTCCACATGGCTTGGATAATGAATGGCATATCTCTCAAGTATTTCCAATTAACTTCATTCTAACATTTTAATTCTTTATTCTCAAATTGTGCCATCATTAATATCATATTTCCAGGATAATCATATTTGTTAGAGCATGTATATTTTCTCCACCCCTGCTCCTAAAGCCAGAAGAGCCAGGCTGTTTTGCTGTAAACTTTTATTGGCAGAAGTTCATAATTCAGCTATAAAATTTCATGCTGGGCTACAATTCAGTGCATAAGCCCTATGTCTTGAAGAGCTTCTGTTACTAGAAAAATAATTGTAAAATTCCAGTTTTTTCTTTTTTTAGGTAGGCCAGAAAAATGGTACAGTAAGGAAATATCCTTTCAAAATTGTGCTTTCTTTACTGGATAAAATGATCTACAAGATACTTGGCTCTCACCCCTCACCCATCAAATAATGATTAGATGAGCACAACAGAAAATTTATACTTATAACAGGTGCAACTTGCTCCATGGCACTCAGAGCACAAGAGATGTCACCTTTATTTTTCTAAGTCAGATTAAATCTACTGTGAGGCTGCTGTCATTGAGGTTGACATGAAGTCCAATATTGGTCAATTTGGGGTGCCCTCTCCCGCCCTTTGTGTTAGCACTCTGGGGCTTGCACAGTCCAGAAGAGGAGCAAAAGGCACAGACTAGGTACATGGGAGCCTTTTGATATTTGCACAGGAAACTAGTTTTATTAGCAGAATTGCACCACCCATGCTGAGATCAGCAATGAGAACTTGGACAAGACTCCCGAGTTCACAGTATAGTCAGTCCTCCCTTGATATCCTCAGGAGACTGGCTTCAGGGCCCCCGTGGATAGCAAAATCCTCAGATGGTCAAGTCCCTCTTATGAAAAGGTGTAGTGTTTTCACATAACCTGTGCACACCCTCCCATATAAATTCAGCCATCTGTAGTTTACTTACAATACATAATACAGTTTCAATCCTTGTAAATACAGTGTAAGTGCTAGGTATTAATAAATAGTTGCTGGGGAGTGGCAAGTTCAGAGTTTCCATTTTGGAACCTTCTAGAATTAAAAAAAATAACTTTTTTTGATCCACCCTTGGGTGAAACCTGCAGATACACAACAGGGGATGTACCATGTTGACTACACTTGCAGGGTCAACCCCACCTGTGGTCGTGGTGTCAGAAGTGTAGGTTCAAGAACGGGACTGGTTCTCTGACCCTCAAGGACCCGAACTCACCTTCACCCACATCTCACTCACTTCCTCACTCCTGCCATCCGGTTTCTCCTTTACCTGGTTTCCAGTCTGTTAGGGATCAGTGATACCTCGATAGATGTGTATTTTTGGAATCCACACATTCACTGTAGAATTCTCCTCTGACTCTGAACCACAAAACCAGCATATATTTTTACTTTGTCACTGTATTGGATAAGAAGAAGGAATAAAATATAAGGGTGAAAGAGGATGGTTTCCTATATATTCTACTGCAGAAAACCAAGCAATAACAAAACCAATTACATGTTTGGTTTTTGCAAAATCACCCCACCGTATAGTAAGCTTTTATTCAAAGAATCACCACACTGAGTGAAGGGCTCCTGAGATGTGGATTGTGGTTTTAAATTTGCAACTAATCAGCCTTCATCTTTGGATGTGTGACTGAATCCAATCCCATTTTATTCACATATAATATGAGATATGAATTAGTATTCTACAAAATTTCTTCCTGACTGAAAAATCTCATATTTATAAAATGATTAAAATATAGCCTAATTATTTCTGAATTGTTTTATTTATTGTGTTCTTTCAGTAGCTAGAGATTGCTAATCACCATACAGAAATTAGAATGTGTGTAATCCATAGTATTTGTTATCTTTATGATAATTATGGGGCCATTTCTCACGACAAAGCTAAATCAACCAAGTGATAGAACGATAATGGGATTTTGTAAGATCTTTGGAGATATGAGTAATTGATAGGATATATTATTGTTTTGAAGACAGACCTTTTGTTTTGATAAAATTCCATTGTTCAGGTTACTGCATTGCCATGTCAAAAATATATGAGCCCCTCTGAGAAACATATGAATGTCAAAAATGACTTTTTTCTGAAGCTTTTTCTTCTAACTTCACAGTCTTCCATCGATCTGTATGTCTATGACAGCACGTGTTAATTTAGCAAGTCCTGATGCTAAAGCTGAAACTCTAGTACTTTGGCCACCTCATGTGAAGAGTTGACTCATTGGAAAAGACTCTGATGCTGGGAGGGATTGGGGACAGGAGGAAAAGGAGATGACAGAGGATGAGATGGCTGGATGGCATCACCGACTCGATGGACATGAGTTTGAGTAAACTCTGGGAGATGGTGATGGACAGGGAGGCCTGGCGTGCCACGATTCATGGGGTTGCAAAGAGTTGGACACGACTGAGCGACTGAACTGAACTGAACTGTCTCTTTAGAGTCAGTGCACCGATCTGCAAGTGAAACCATGTGTACCAAGGCCAGGTACATGTCCATGATTTGGAGTTTAAAGCCATAGATACTTTCTCCTACCTAAAATATAGGCACCTTCCAAAAATATATCGACTTCAAAAAAGAGAAGAAAAAGAGAAGAATCTAGAAGTCTGAGCTACCCCTCAAAAACTGAGATCAGATATGGCAGATATTAATTAACCTTAATTTATCAGACTGAATCCTCCAACTTCTAGCCCAAGCTTAGTGATGAATGATGTCAGGCCTCTCCAAGCAGAACCGGAAGCAGAGGTGCTATTAACAGACCCCTCCTTACACATCTTTAAACAGGGAAAGTGCTGAAATGGGGTTTCAAGTGAGTGGATGTCAGTCTGAGAGGCAGGAGTAAGTTATAAATAGTAGACGATCTTGATTGGTCCCTTCATTCCGTTCTTCACTATAACTGTTTGTCTCTCTCCATGTAACATTTCAATCTTCTCTCTATACATATGCTCATCTAGTAGGTACCCAGGACTAGGAATGCTGTGGGCAATCACAGATGTCTTCTGTTGGTCCCTCCACATCTTACCACCCCCTTCCTGTCCCTTCCCTGTATCTCCCTGAGACAAACGTGATGGGTTCCCTTGCTCTCTGGTTTATGCTGGGCTTAGCCATTGGGGCACACATATAGGAGATGAGAAAGTGCAAGCCCTCTCTAGAGGTCACACCTGTGTCACCTTGCCCTCCTGAGACCCTGCTGCCTCCTTGTGCCTTTAGAAATAGGGTGTATGCATGCTAAGTCACTTCAGACATGTCCAACTCTTTGAGGCCCCATGGACTGAAGCCTGTCAGGCTCCTCTGTCCATTGGTTTCTCATTGCAAGAATACTGGAGTGGGTTGCCATTTCCTTCTCCATCAGAACTAGGGTAATAGAGGCATCTGTTCCTATTATGAGAATTCTACAGCAGCATTTGTGGATTCCCTATACCCTACCCACCCTTTTGTCAATGGCTTTTCAATTACACTGTCCTCAAATCATCCAGTTTCATCTGTCATCTGTTGCTGTAGGGCCTTGATGGACGTAGGACTAAGGGAAGCTTTCTAGAGAAACTAACTGATAAACTCTGTCTTGGAGGAGCTAGGAATTCCGGAGGAGAATAGTTTGGAACAAGAGGGAACAAAGGGGAAACAACATTTGGGTGAGAAGGAGCAAGATGTGCAAAAATGGCAAATGCTATATCATTAGCAACTGACAAACAGGATTGACTTTTAAGTGTATGTGGTTGGTCTTGCAAAACATCTCTGCCTATTAGCAAGTCCCTGGGCAGTGATCATTTCAAGCTATGATCCTGCACGTGTGCTCAGTTGTATCTGAATCTTTGCAACCCCGTGCATTGTAACCCAACCGGGTTTGTCAGTCCATGGGATTTCCCAGGCAAGAATATTGGAGTGGGTTGCCATTTCCTTCTCCAGGGGATCTTCTCAAATCAGGGATCAAACCCCCATCTCCTGCATTGGTAGGCAGGTTCTTTACCACTGAGCCACCAGGGCAGCCTGTGTATAGAGAGCCACCTTGAGCTTATAAAGGGCTCAAGATAAAGAAATTTGGAGATCTTTAAAAAGATACCTACTTTCCCCTCTCACCCAAGAGGCACCTTCCTTGAAGAGATCATAGAGAATTGGGATAGGCTGTGAAGACTGTCATTTCTGTACTTTTGAAGAATGTTCTTAAAAGGCTGGGATATTACCCAGACACATAAGAAAAATTAGCAGAGCTCCTTAGAGGGTAGGAGACCGTTGACCTCGTAACTTTCTGAGGATTTTGTGGTTACGTTGTGCAACTAACAGATTTCCCACAAGGTGGCGCTCATGTAGTAACTTTGGAGCACGGAGGGGTGACTGTTACAAAGCGGAACTGGAAAATGTTCTTGTCTAACAGATGTTCTTGTCTTTGAAGCTCTATCTAAGTTAAGGTAGGAATGATGAGGTCGGAAAGGCTAATAAATTTATTATGTGGTGGAAAAGTTATTTCTCATGGCCCATGAGACAGAAAAGCCGTTATTTTAAAAGCATAACGCTAGCTGTGCTTTGTTCACGGTGGCACAAAATTCTCCTAATCCTCCTCATACCTTTGTTATTCTTCGTGTGATATGTGTCTTTGGTTATGAGTAAAGAGGAGGAGATTATAGTAGTTGCTCCAAGCCGACTGCTTAAGAGTTCTGTACATTTAAATAAATCTGTAGCAGGGAACAAAAAAGGGCTTTGGATACTGATCATCCAACAGTGAATAAAAAATGTAGACAGGGCATTAATGCAAAGAGGCAAATGATGTGCAAGAGTGGCATCGCCTGTAAACAAAGCCGACAGTTTGACAAAAGTGTTTCTTCCTCCACTTTGATCAAATACACTAGAGCATCTCTGCATCTAGTTTGTCAAAGCGCTGAATCTGTTTTCCATCTCTCTTTATCCCTGTCCTCTCCCAATGCCCATCTTTCTTTTATCCGGGTCTCCTCCCTGGGATGGAATAGTTTGTTAGCAGACTGAACTTGATGGTACCCAGACAATGAGAAACCAGACAGATATGTCTTGAGCTCTGGTTCCTTTCTCCTATCTTCGTCTGCCCTAGTAGACTTTCTGCGGACTCTCCTGGTCAGGCTTTGTTGCAGTTGAGAGAGAGAGGGTGTCAGAGAGAGAAAGTGGGCCGGCTGACTGCTGAGCCATGTCCCCCCACCAGACTGACAATCAGGGTGTAGTGCAGGCCCTCAGCACTGCACACCCTGGAACTTGGATTCTCATCCAGGACCAGAAGGCGGGGCTGTGAATTTGGGGAACTGTGTGTGGCACCCCACTCGAGTACTCCTGCCTGGAAACTCCCATGGACAGAGGAGCCTGGGAGGCTGCAGTCCATGGGGTCGTGAAGAGTTGGATGCGACTGAGCGACGTCACTTTCACTTTTCACTTTCATGAATTGGAGAAGGACATGGCAACCCACTCCAGTGTTCTTGCCTGGAGAATCCCGGGGACTGCAGAGCCTGGTGGGCTGCCGTCAATGGGGTCACACAGAGTCAGACACGACTGACCGTGACTTAGCAGCAGCAGCAGGGAGGACAAAAAGGAGGCAAAGGAAGAGGGAAGGGGACTGACCAGTTGATGCCAGAGGATCCACATATATGACCCCAGGAGACACTCATTAACCCGAGAGATGAAGCTCATCATGCCCATTTCACAGATGAAATCAATGGAAGGAGGGGAAACTCAAGGGTTTTTACACAAGATCTTCAACTGCATGAGAATGAAAGAGACAAAATGTATATGCTCATTAAAATTGCAAACGTTTGATATAGAAAGAGAGAGAGGCACTAGATCAAATAAAATTGAACTCAACTTTCCAAAACTTTGCCCTTGATGGTACAGAGGTATTTAGAAAATGGAGTTTGCCACAAAACTGTATTTTGTTTAAGCTAAGATTTGCTGTGAAGAGGGATGTTCTTCCAGATTTGGGATTAGCCCAGTGACCTGCATGTGCTCACAATCACAGTCACACTAACAACATCTGCTGGACAAGGACGCCTCCTTGGCAGGAACCCTGGGCTCTCCCGCAGGGCCCTGTGCTTGGTTAGAAGGATCCCGTGCCTGGGCTTGGCTCTTGCTCTGATGCAATAGTCTTGAAATTCTTTATAGTTTCTGAACCAGAGTCCTCTGCCCTTTCATTTTGTTCTGGGCACTAAAAATTCTGTAGCCAGACCTCCTTTGAGTCAGAGGATGCTTCTTTTTTTGATCATTGCCATATAAACACCAGGCTTTCTGGTGGTTCAGGTAGTAAAGGATCTGCCTGTAGTGAGACCCAGGTTGGACCCCTGAGTCAGGAAGATCCCCTGGAGAAGGGAATGGCTACCCACCCCAGTATTCTTGCCCAGAGAATCTCACGGACAGAAGAGCCTGGCGGTGGGGGTGGGGGCAGGGAGCGGCTACAGTCCATGGGGTCACAAAGAGTTGGACAGGACTGAGAGACGAATACTTTCACTTTCATATAAACAGAGTTGCTTCCTGTTCCTCCTTGGTCCACTTTGTAACCTTTCAGATCATTCAGTCAACAAGTTATTCCTCACATTCAGTTCAGTTCAGTCGCTCAGTCGTGTCCGACTCTTTGTGACCCCATGAATCGCAGCACGCCAGGCCTCCCTGTCCATCACCAACTCCCTAAGTTCACTCAGACTCAACTGGTTGAAATGCAATGGTTGGATTGTTGCTTTAACATAGCCAATTCCTTTTTTTTCAATTGATAAGTGCACACCAAGCACCCCTTCTGTGTGAGTCCCCTGCCAAGCCTTAGGAGACTTCCCACTTACTTCTAGCAGCACATTCTTCAGCATCTCATAAAGAAGGAAAGCTTCCATAGCTTCCGACTCTAAGCCATTCAGCATTTCTACTCATTTCCCCTCTCACAGAATGACCTTTCTTGATCCTGCTCTCCATCACTTAGGACATCTTCTTCTTTCCGCTATCATTCCCCTACAGTCACGATCAGTGGCAGCTACTGCACGGCTTGCCTACTGAGAAATGAACCCCCATGGAAATCACCAGCCTTGCCCAAGGCTACAGGAGTTCTTCTGGCAGGTCCTGGTGGATTTGTGAAATATTAAATATGTTCCATATTTTTTATACATTAAAAAATCAAACCTGAGAAATTAAGGAATCTCTTTATGTATTAAGTGTCTGTTTCTACATGATATTACACTCAGTGCTCTGTGGAGGGCTTTAACTGGAGTCTTACTTCTAAAGAATCTGTCAATAGATGAGACTAAAGATACCTGAATTTAAAGACAACATATACAAGGATGAAAAAAATGAAGACTGTAGAACAAAGCAAAGTAGAGTACATTCTTGGTGTCCACTTGAAAAATCAGTAAATGCATGGAGCAGGAAGGAGTGAGGGAGACTTAAGTGGCTAATGCTCACACCGGATGGTACAGAGAGAAGCTATTAGACCTTTTCCAAATAGTTCTGGAAGACTGTGAAGAGGAGGTGGGATTGCATGAGCTATTTGGATGATGGAAGAGAGATAACTTGGCAGACAGAATGGGAGGGCATTCCAAGAATATGGCACAGCTTGGAAAACGGCTTGTGTGGAATGACTGGGTGATGGAGATATTAAGCCAACTGGCTTGAATTGAGTGGGGGCTCCTTCCAAGGAAGTCTTTCAAATTTGATTCAAAACAAAATAATGACTTTCTGTAGCATTATTGTGGCAACTAACAATAATTTTTTTTTAATCGAATGCACACTATATGAATCAAGATGCAGGTTATGGAATTTCTAGAAGAGGAAGTCTCCTGGGCAATAACAGGGGAGCAAGATGTGAGAGGGGGCGGCATCAGCTCCCTTCAGGAGTAAACACAGATAAGCTGGCCATGCACCCCTAGAATAAGAGCAAGGGAATAGCGGGGGTGGCTAGAGGAGGATGGGAAGGAGTTTATCTTCGTTTCACTGTTGCGACTGAAGGAGACAGAGGCCCCGGCCTCAGCATGCCTACTGTCTTCGGCATTACGATCATGAGCTCTCAGGTTCTTCTTAATATATATATATATACATATATATTTGTTTATTTGACTGTCCCAGGTCTTAGCTACCCCACAGAGGCTCTTCAGGCTTCTTTGCAGCATGCAAACTCTCAGCTGTGGCATGTAGGATCTTTGATCTTGGCTGGAGACATATGACCTCTTAGTTGCAACATGTGGGGTCTAGTTACCTGACCAGGGATTGTCTCTGGGCTCCCCTGTATTGGGAGCGTGGAGTCTGAGCCACTGGACCACTGGGGAAGTCTCAAGCTTTCAAGTTCTGAATGAGGCTCAGTGACCCGGGCCTTTGGGTGGGAGAACCACTGCCTAGATCTACTCTGTGAATAATTTCAAAACCTAAGTAAAAATGCATTTATCCACTGTCACAGACTTTAAAATTTTAAGACAATGTATGGTTTTTAACCCTAAGTAAACCCTAATGTTGATCACTCAGTCATGTCTGACACTTTGCAAACCAATGGACTGTATCCCTCCAGGCTCCTCTGTCCATGGGATTCTCCAGGCAAGAATACTGGAGTGGGTTGCCATGCCCTTCTCCAGGGGATCTTCCTGACCCAGGGATCAAACCTAGGTCTCCTGCCTTGCAGGCAGATTTCTTACTGTCTGAGTCATCAGGGACTGATAGGTTAAATAAGTAGAGAAGTCATGCCTGTGTGAAAAATAAAATAAGAAACAAAATTACATAATTAACTTAGAGAGATACTTACCTGCCAAATGATTGAATCTGACAAGAAGTGTAGAGAAAAGCCATATACTTTAGGGTGGAAAAACTAAGATCTTTAGAAGAGGTTAATGTGCTGCTGCTGCTAAGTCGCGTCAGTTGTATCCGACTCTGTGCGACCCCATAGACGGCAGCCCACCAGGCTCCCCCATCCATGGGATTCTCAGGCAAGAGCCCTGGAGTGGGTTGCCATTTCCTTCTCCAACGCATGGAAGTGAAAAGTCTTACAAGAGGTTAATGTGCAGGATATATCTTAAAGAATGAGTAGAATTTAAATACTTCAGAGGGTAAAGAGTAATGGAAAGACACCCAACCTCAGAGGAAAAACATGGAGGCCAGAAAAGGTCACATGCTTTGTGATGGAAGATGCCTTCCAGAAAAGAAAGCTTCCAGAGGACCTCAGACGAGGGTGGACAACAGGGGCGACCTCGCTGGCAATGGGAACAGGAACTCACTTTCTCTCTTGTAAGAGACCCTGATGCTGGGAAAGATTGAAGGCAGGCGGAGAAGGGGACGACAGAGGATGAGATGGTTGGGTGGCATCACCGACTCAATGGACGTGAGTTTGAGCAAGCTCTGGGAGATTGGGAAGGACAGGGAAGCCTGGCCTTCCTGCAGTTCACGCAGTCACAAAGAGCTGGACACGACTGAGAGAGACTGGACACACACAAAAAAACCACAGGATGAAATAATCAGCAAGCACTACTTTTTGTCCAAGCTCAGGAAAGAGAGTTCATATTTTGAAGATTTTTGACAAGCGTTTCTTCACCCGCTGATACAGTGTTGAGTTGCCAGCGCGTGGCAGAGGTAAATCACTCGCCCTCTGCGATGATTCCGAGAGCACCATCTGAAGAGCCACGGATAATTTGTCTTCGTGAAAGGCCGTGAACATATTCTTGAGCTCCGCGAGTGCTGCCTGAGCGCGCGCCTCGTGGAGGGCGCTGGAGCGCAGCGTTTGGCACATCCCGCTGCTCCGGCCATCTGCCGCCCCTCCTGACGGGGTCTGGCAGTTCTGCGGATGGCACGGGCAGCGTGGCAAGATATCCATATGTTATTCCCCTTTTCTTCGCTTGAGAAGCAGAACAGCCATCTTCAAGATGCCACCAGGGATTCCAAGTCATGTGACTTCCTTTGTCTCCCTGAGACCAAAGATGCTAGGATTTCTTTGAAAAGCTCAGAAACAAAAGCCCGTCAGTGTGAACAAAAGCCTTCTTGGGTGTTATCCGGTGAAAAGTCGGTCTCAGAATAGTGGAGACGGGGAAGTGGAGTGGGGGGCAAACCTCCCACTCCAAAAAAAATAAAAACAAGACAATCCTCATGACAACGAGTATTCATAAGGGACTTTGGAGGAGTCATTCCCTAACAGTAAATATTCATGTGAAGTTATAATCAGCATCTCATTACTGTACTTGTTCACAAAATCACATAATCCATAGCCATTCAAAGTGTGGTCCATGTGTTGATAGCATTTGCATTGCCTGGGAGGTTATTAGACATGCAAGATGACCTACTGAGTCCTAAGGCTCAGCACTGAGGACCTACTGAGTCCTAAGACCATTGGATCCCACGTGGTTCCTATCTGCTCTGAAGTTGAGATGCGCTACTCCAGAAAAGGATGATGAGACAACCTTTGCCTGTGTAGAAATGATGACTCTGGGCAAATAGTCTTGATGTCGCGGATGAATAAAGTAAAGCTCTTCCAACCAGGTCCAAAAATTAATATAAAACACTTAACAGAGGTTATTTCATCACCAACTTTATACTTCTAATACATCTGTGTTAATAGCAACCGAACCGATGAGATTTGCTGCCAGGACCAGCACACATCGTACTGAAACCATGCTTGTTTTATTTCATCACGTTTGTTTCCTCCTCAGAAAGGAAGCACAGGAGAATTTCTGTTCAGCATCCCTGCTCCAACCTGAGACCTATGCTGAGACGACCGCTTCTCTGTTCAGGGCACTTAAATCTCTGCTTATAGGCTTGTCCAGAGGAGAGACTGTGAGTCTGAAGATGGACTTGTTAACCGTATTAGCACCCACTTAGCTCCATGGCCCAGTCCTCTAATCTGGGTGTCAGATGTGGGCTTGGTGTCCTCCACACTGGTGGCTACCCTTCCTTCCTCCAGTGACTGATTCTGCGTCTACACTGTGTTGATGAGGGCTTGGAACATCCCTTGGCAGGGAAAAGTCTCTTCTAGCTCAGAGTCTGAATTGAAAATGAATTCCCTGTTTGCACAGCACCATGGAACTTCACATAATAATATCATTTACCATCCCAGGACAGCAGGCATTCTAAACAGTCCTTAAACACTCTCTGCCCAATATCGTATAGGCTGCAGCTGCTCATATGGAAAGAAAAAGGATGGTTTTCAACTTGAGCCAGAACAATAATGCCGCCTAGGCCTCCGAAACATACACCTAAAATTCAGTACCGAAGACAGAAAAATGACTAACAAGAACCATATTCTTAAATCATTTTTAAAAATGTGCATGTTTAGCCAAGGAAATAAAAGTCTTATGAAAAATTAATTCTATCTCTTATGGGGTGATTAAAAATGGAGATAACAAATTGTCAGTTAATGAGGCACACAGACTGGAGAGGTGATATGGAAAATAGAAAGTGGATTATTTGGAGTACTATTCTTCATTGAAAATATATAGGACAATTTTTAGCCTCAATCATTTCATACTAAAATTGTTGCTTTAAAAAAATGTTTGGTTTCTTCGAGCCAAGCACGCATGAAGGTCCTGGGAGCTGCCCAGAATTAAGACCCAAAGGATCTCTCATTCTGGGAGCCTAACATTCTACTAGAGGATCTTCAGGTAGAGACATAACAAGTGACTTCTTTTAAATCATCTAGTTAATTCAGAGTGTTTTGAAGTAGTTTCCACACGACCTTAAAGTTGGGGGTGCTGTTTGCACTCATTTCTTCCCTCTGCTGGTATCTATGGGGCTCATCCTCTCCATCACATAGTGTTTTGTGACCCTGATGGAATAATCACAAAGCAACACACACACAGGTTGCTCCCCTCGTGGAGCTTACATTTTAATAGAAGAAATGTGCAAATAAACAGCCCAAATGCTCATGCCTTACAATTCTGACAGAGATAATTGGCAAAAGAAAAATTAGCATCCCAGAAAAATATGTTAACATCTGGAGAATAATGAAATTATGAGCAACAAGCATCAGGGAAATTGTGCCAAATTCAAATGCTGACTGCTTTTGGTAGGCTTCCAGAATTCACTATTAAAATAACGTATTAGCCTTAAACCCAGTATGTCTTCAGTGATGGCTGTGGAGGGGGTGATGCCATGCTCCATTCATTGGCGGGTGGACAGATGCCAGAGTATTTCATGGGAACCTGATTGTTCTCCCCTGCCAGGAAGTTGCTACAGCATGACAAAATTCCAAGGATCACAGCGCCTAGAGACAAGAGTTCCTATGACAAAGTCTTACAGCTTTCGGGTTATATTATAGATCGCCCCAAATATCCTGCAGTCGTTAATGCCTCTGACAGGACACAGATCCCTCAGATTCACCAGTGATACACTGTGTAGCTGTGGGCAGATTATTAATACCTTCAAACCTCAGTTACCTCATTTGAAAAAAATGATCATTATAATTTATCAGCACAAGATAGATAGAGGATAAGTGAGATTTTGCATATATAGGCATATATATTCTGCTCTATAATATATGTTGATGTGTAAAATATATATCCTTTGTGTACAATGCCTAGTACAAGTTAATTATGCAACAAATGTACCTTCATTGAATACCTTGCCTCAACAATACAATAAGATGCATAAAGTTAAAATACATTTCACGAGTAAATTAAAATATTTATATTTTACCTTTAGATGCTCTTGTGCACAGTAGACAAACCTCCCGCACCTGAGCTGTATTTCTTGTGCATGTTTGGAATTTTGTTCATGAACTGATGAACACTTATTTCGAGTGTCATTGGCTGCCCCCTGCCAGCCACCAGTCCCATTTCACTAGCTCATCCATACTCACTTAGATGGCAGTGCGTGTAACTTGACTATTTAGTTCTGTGTGCTCCTTACTAAGAAGTCAGAATGGAATGCCGAAATAAGCAGAGGTGGACAGTAGCAATGGGAGTAGCTCTTTTCGTAAACGTAATGTAGAGGAAACAAAGACAGATGTTTGGTGTACTGATGGGAGTGCATTCTTAGGCCTTATTGGACCTAATGTAGGAAACGCTGAGCAGAGCTGGGGGCCGATGGGGAAAGGACAACATTGGAAAGGACACACAAAATACTGTATTGAAATTATATCTAGAGGTGAAATCAAGTTAGGAAATACATGTGTGAGGTGCATATGTATATCTAACTTTACTGAGAAAGAAGTTTTTTTCTGGCTTATGGATCTGTTGATACTGCTTTCTTGTTTTTCACATGTATTTTCTAGAAAGCATCTCATGTAGAAGTAGGGAGTTGTCTCTATTGCTTTTTTTCACCCCCATTTATTTCCATCCCCCTAAACAAAGGTGTGAGAAAGTAGCAGGTTTCTCTGATCTCAGTAGCCCTCCGCTCTGAGCAGCCTGGCCAGGGGACCGCAAATATTTATTGGATATCTACTGTGTTCCCGGACTCCTGACTCCAAGGACAGGTTCCCCACCAGAATGAGCGGAAAGATCTGGAATAGATTCAAACAGTCTGAGAAGAGGATGAGAGAGGAGGCCTCTGAACCTCCCCATTTGGTGGGAAGACTTTTTCCTTTACAAACACTTCTGCATAAATCTCTCTCAAACATGGCGGCGCTCAGGCTCAGTGGCAGTTTGTATGGAGGGACCAAGGCTTTGCTTCCCACGGGGGGGCCGGCGTCGCTGACACTGTCACAGATGGCAAACCTTGGGTGGTGGAAGAGGCCAGCAGCCACCCGAGGCTCACAGACTGTTCCTAGCTGCCAAGCTTGAAACCCTCGAGCTCCGAAAGCCTCCCCTCTGACTAGCCACTCCTCTCCAGGCAGGAGCTAAATTACACATCTCCCTCTACTCGATCCTCCATTCTATCTCTCTCTAAATTTTGCCCACTCTTAGAAGTTCTCCTTGGGCCCTTTTGTGTATGCTCTTTGAATATGCACTTGATGATTTCTTGATGATCCCTCAGACGCAATAGGCTAAGACCGAAATCTTTATTGCTGTAACTGAAATTGTGAATCACTGCGGCTAGACGAGTCTGGAACGTGTGATGAGAAACCCAATGTGAAGGGTCAGAGTGAAAATGAATGAATGAGTGGCACAAAGCCTAGGCGCAGCCCAGGCTGAGCAGAAACTAGTTCTGACCCCAAATTCACTGTTTAGAAGGTCCTGTCTGTTGCCTCAGTAATATTATTCCATTGCTGTGTCATGTCTGACTCTGCAACCCCATGGACTGCAGCACGCCAGGCCTCCCTGTCCTTCACCATCTCACGCAGCTTACTCAAACTCGTGTCCATTGAGTAGGTGATGCCATCCAAATATCCTCTGTCGTCCCCTTCTCCTTCTGGCCTCAATCTTGCCCAGCATCAGGGTCTTTTCCAGTGAGTGGGCTCTTCATATCAGGTGGCCAAAGCATTAGACCTTCAGCTTCATTATCAGTCCTTCCAATGAATATTCATGATTTATTTCCTTTAGAACAGACTGGTTGATCTCCTTGCTGTCCAAGGGACTTGCAAGAGTCCTCCAGGACTGCACTTCGAAGGCATCAATTCTTCGGGGCTCAACCATTTTTAGGGTCCAGTAATGACACCACCAAAATCTCCACATGCCTGAGCTTGAGCATCCCCTCCTCATCTCACTGTGCAGACCCAGGATGTTAACGGCGCCTGTCACACAAACCTCCAGAACATTCTGCCCAGTTGGCACTTTTTCAGTTGCCACCACCTTAGCCCACACTTTATCTCTGTTATCTCTGTGTTAATCTAGGTGTCATCATTCTAGCAAGTTTTTCACTTCCCATCAGTATTTTTTTCTTCCTCTTCTTCATACAGTTCACTTGAACTGAAGCACTGCTTCTGTTAGGGTATTTACCTGTCAATATTTTGTTCAAAGTTCTGGGGCTGGTTAGCCTTGCCTCCTCAGAGAAGCCTCCATCAACCACCCTCGTGCACCATGTCAGAAGTTGTTTGCCCCACATATCCCTTTCAGTCCCTAAGCTCTCCCTTTTCTCTTGAGAAGAAAAAACATTGGGTTTTGATTCCACCACTTCACTGAACCCCTCTGGACAAAATCTAGACACCTTTTGCTAAACTGATAGCGCATCTCATGGTTCTCATCTTAGTCCATCAGTGATGTTTGACACAGGTGCTCCATTCCTCTTTGGCTTCATTTTTTCCACTGGGTACTCAGCACACCACTCATTCTTGGTTTTCCTCCTACTCTTAGCCCCTCATCTCAGTTTACTTTGTTAGCTCCTCCTCATCCCCCTGCTGGCTACACCATGGGCTATCCCAGAGCATCATCCTTAGATATCTTCTCTAGCCAGAGGCTTTCTAGGTGGTGGTATCCAGGCTCATGGCTTTCAGTTACCTTTAAACTTGGTGACTCCCAACTTACCATCTGTGGGCTAAACCCTCCCCTGAGCCCTGCATTCATATACACAGTGGTCTGCCTGACATATCCAGTGGAGAGCTCCAGCCATCTGTGACCCTTCTCACTCACATCTCAAATGCACACCACCCACCCACCCTGTTGAATCTACCTTCAAAATGAATTCTCTGTTATCCCATGTCCAGTCATTGCCATCTCCTCCTCTCTCACTCGGGCTTCTGTCAGCTTTTGTTGGGTTGCAGTAGCCTTTTAATTAGACCATCTATTTTTTATTTTGCCTTTCTGTAACCTCATCCAGAACAATCAGAGTTCAGTCCAGTTCAGTTCATTTCAGTCACTCAGTCGTGTCCGACTCTTTGAGACCCCATGAATCGCAACACGCCAGGCCTCCCTGTCCATCACCAACTCCCAGAGTTCAGCCAAACCCATGTCCATTGAGTCGGTGATGCCATCCAGCCATCTCATCCTCTGTTATCCCCTTCTCCTCCTGCCCTCAATCTTTCCCAGCATCACGGTCTTTTCAAATGAGTCAGCTCTTTGCATCAGGTGGCCAAAGTATTGGAGTTTCAGCTTCAACATCAGTCCTACCAATGAACACCCAGGACTGGTCTCCTTCAGAATGGACTGGTTGGATTTCCTTGCAGTCCAAGGAACTCTCAAGAGTCTTCTCCAACACCACAGTTCAAAAGCATCAATTCTTCGGCGCTCAGCTTTCTTCACAGTCCAACTCTCACATCCATACATGACTACTGGAAAAACCATAGCCTTAATTAGACAGACCTTTGTTGGCAAAGTCATGGCTCTGCTTTTTAATATGCTGTCTAGGTTGGTCATAACTTTCCTTCCAAAGAGTAAGTGTCTTTTAATTTCATGGCTGCAGTCACCATCTGCAGTGATTTTGGAGCCCAGAAAAATAAAGTCAGCCACTGTTTCCATTGTTTCCCCATCTATTTCCCATGAAGTGATGGGACCAGATGCCATGATCTTCATTTTCTGAATGTTGAGCTTTAAGCCAACTTTTTACTCTCCCCTTTCACTTTCATCAAGAGGCTTTTTAGTTCCTCTTCACTTTCTGCCATCAGAGAGAACTAAAATCTTTACTGAGATCTCTAAGGCTATGAAAGACCCACCTACCTCTTCTCCCCAACATATATTTCCCTCTATATTCCCTACAACTTTCTCTTTCATTCTCCTTGCTCCTACCTTACTGACATCCTCGAACATCCTTAGAACATTCTAAACACACCCCAGCCTGTGGGCATTGGTTTCCCTCTGCCTAGAGCATCTTTCTCCCAGATCTTTGCCTAATTTACTCTTTTTCTTCAATTATCTTTTCTAATGGTCCCTCTTCCTGAGGCCTTCTCTGAGCACCTGTATAAAATAGAAGCCTTACTCTCTATGCTTCCTTTTTCTCCCCCTTTTCTTTCTGTCTGTCTGTCTATCTATCTATCTATCATCTGTTTGTGTGTTGTATTCCTCTGAAGATGTATGATCCATGGTGATGGTTTTTGTATGTTGTGCTAAACCCAATATTTAGAACACTGCCTGATGCAAAGCAGGTAATCAATAAATACTTACTAAAATAATAATCAGATGATAATTGGAATCCGCATCTGTTCACCACCCTTCCCATGGACACCCACCCCTGGCAGAGTTTCTTCCAAAGCTGTTTGGTTGGGAAGGCGGTTCTGCAGACTGTGTGTCAAAGGGGAGCTGGAGAGAAATGCTTGAATAACTATTGGCACAAAGTGTAACATAGAGTGTTTCTTCTAGTAATAAAGACTGGAAAACCTGTGAGAAATTAAAGATATCAGATGGTGTGGTAGGAAAGAAAAGAACAGTGTGCCAGCAGGCAGAATATCCATATCCGGAATCTGAATCTTATTACCTGCGGAATTCTGAGCAAGCTACTAATCCTATTTGGCCTATATTTCTCATCTGGATGATAACAGTGATGGATTAGCTTGTCTCTTAGATCCTCCTGACACCTGACACCTATGATTTTGTTTAATTCTATAGATGTCTGAGGAAAATAAGAAAGAGAGGGAGGGGATGAGGAAGGAAGGAAGGGAGAAAAGAAGGAAGGAGGTCTGTTGATGAGCTGTGTTTCTGCTGAAAGGTAGAAGGAATGAGAGAAGTTGAGTATTAAGATAATTACATAGAAGAAATCATTTTGATGTGGCTACATCACACAGGAGCTTGGTTTCATAACTGGGTATCTCGGTATTCTGGAAAGAACACTTGATCTATTAAGTTTGACATTTCTCTGTGTTATCTGTGACCAGTGCGTACACCTTTCACTCATGACTGGAGATCTTCCTTTCTGACTGTCATAGGTGGAGCTTTGGTCCATTATAGGCAATATTGAATTCAGTTATTCATTTATAGATAATTACTAAAATACGAACTGGTCTGACTTTTTTTGGAACACTTTAATACCTCTCTCCTCTAAGCATTTATTATTTTATGTGAACAATATTAATTTTATATCACTATAGAATGGGATTCTATTTTAATAATTATCTTTAATAATTATACTGAAAACACATAGCCGTGCTTTGGAATGTTTTCCAGTATGCTGAAACATTGTAACATGTTAGAGATTGCAAGTCTATTTTTCCCATTATCTGCCTTTGAAATTTCATGTCACAATATGATTTTTCAGTGCTGTGTATGTTTGGCATTTTATTTTATTTCAGTTGAGCTCTTAGGAAGGGTTGTACTCCATCTGTGACCGTGAAAAGTTCATTATTCTACTTACCTAGCCGTTCAGGGCACAGTGTTTTCTTAGATGGGTTTCTCCTGAGGTTTTACTGAGGCAGAATACGAATTCATAGCTGAACCTGAAAGGAACATGACATTGTGTTTCTTAAAAGCACAACCACCCATGGTGTCAAGCTAACAGCTCAAAACTATGGTCCAATTAACTGAGGACACTGCCGGGGAGGTCAAAGATCCCATAAAAACTAGTAAAGACACTGGAGTTTAGACAATCAAAAAGAATCTGGAGGAATGATCTGGGGTCATAGTGATTACCTCTGGAGCTGAAGGGAACACTCAAGAAAAAGAAGATATAAGCTAAAGTTCAAATTGTCCTTTACAAAGCTTCTCATCCAGTCTAGTTACAAAGCAGAATTTATACTCTGGTAAAATCCAGCACATTTCTTTCTTTATCTTTAGGGGATTTTTTTCTTCCCCAGAAGCCCGATAAATGGGACTTGTAGATGGTATATCTCTGTTGATTGTTTTATGAAATTGAAAAATAGAGAGGGTAGCTTTATTTCAGTTGTTTTAAAGCAAACCTGAATGCCACGGCAGCCACTCTGTTTCAATGAAAGCTGAATCATTTGACATAGTAAAGGTAAAATATAAAGTACATTCAGCAAGAAGGATGTGGATGGAATATGAGACACTTGACGGAAACTCCTATTAATATCTTGAGGCTTAAAATCGCTGAATGGGGAAGATCCATTGCTGCGGTTCACAGAAGGACAGCGACCTGTGTTTGAACCGAGGGCTCACTTCTCTTGACCTAAATGTGTCAGAGTAATAAACGCCATGTTGGGA
Source organism: Oryx dammah (assembly GCF_014754425.2). Classification (NCBI taxonomy): domain Eukaryota; kingdom Metazoa; phylum Chordata; class Mammalia; order Artiodactyla; family Bovidae; genus Oryx; species Oryx dammah. Next base: position 11,051,099 of record NW_024070191.1, read on the forward strand.
GAGTGGTACATCATAGTCATTAAACAAACAAATCATTGTGGACTGTCAGCTGCTCCTCTGAAGAGCTTGAGGCATCTTCACTACCATCCAGACAAAAAGCAAACACCCCTTGGGAAGGCAGGAGCCCAAGCAGGCTTCACCCTTCCCCACTGTCCTTCACATCACCATCTCCACTCAGCTGCACTCGTGCATTTGATTCGGTTTTTTAACTTAGCCTTTTATTCTGCGCTTCTCTACTTCTTTCTACCAGCTGTTTGCTGGATTATGATCAACCTCTAAAATACACTTAAAGACACTCTCACAAATCTAAATTCCACATTCAGGAATTTTATGTTGCCACCCATTTTCCAGGCATCACGTCAGGCAAACACCCTTGGATTCAGAGTCAAGTGTGTCCCTTTATTTTTGTTCTGGGTGACCTGCAACCAGATCACCCTTCCCTCGCCGTGGAAAGTGCTAGTCCCCCACTGCTTATGATTATTGAGGTTCTTTGAGGCAGGGCTCCCAATCTGACATAAACTGTGCCCTTCAATTACAAGGGCTGGTGGAATATGATTCCTGCCTTACAGGTACCTTATTTTCCAATATGCAGCGACTCCATTCAATTATCAGGCATTCTTAGAAACACAAAGGTCACTCTTTGCATCGCAAAAGCTCTTAAACAAACATGTTATTGCCTCCTGCACACGTTAAGTATTAAAATCTTAGAAATCACTTTAGGAGACTCTTACCACTGTCTGTTCTTTTCAAACACCGTGCTATAATGGAGAACAACGTTGTGGTTCAAATACCGAAGAGGCTAACAAAGCAATTCAACAGGGAGATGCTGAGTTTAAAAACAAATTGTGCTGCAAGATGATCGTTTGCTTTTTCCAGGTCCTTTGTCCCTACCCCTCCCTCCAATGTCACATGCCAGGAAATCTCTTCCCTAGCATGCAAGTTCAGAATAGGAAGCCCGTCATTATTTTACCATTTAATATTAATTATAATAGTATTAGTCATGATGAACTAATGTAGCATTATGTAGCTTTCAGATGTACTCCCAAAGGACTTTGATTATAATTTGCCATTTTATTCATGTTCAATTATTTTAAAGTGTTGCTGAATTAAAAAGTTCCACTTAGCCTTAATCACTACTTACCTCATCAGTTTAGAGCACTGACATGCCTGGCTTATAAAGATGATCTGTGACAGAAAGAGACTGGAATGATCATGGGCACAGCTGCCATCTGCACTAAGCTCAGTGGGGTGAGGGTAGCTTGGTACCGGTACCGGTACCATCAGAGCATGCAGTACCACCATCCTTGATTGGCGGGGAGCCAGCTTACGGGGGCGAGGGGGCAGATAGACAGGAGGATGTGGTCATGGAGAACCCTCTCTCTTGTTTAGTTAAATGCTTTGTCAGAATCCAGAATTCTGTTATAAAACATTTCAAGTGTTCCTTGTTCTGATATACTCTAATAGTCCTGGTTTTCTTTCCCTGTGTCATGAGAAAAGAAAATAGGTACCTTCATTTTTTTTGTTGTTGTCCTCAGTGTTTTTAATGGATGCTCTCAGCCTAACAGTCCAGTGGCTCTGGTTAACTCAGGACAATGTTACCACATATTCTTACTATGAGTTCCTGCATCTCTCAGTCTAAATTTTTATTTGCATTTCCACACTCTTCTTGGGCTCACTTCTAGACCCTACCAACATGCTTCATTTTTCCATTTGTGATGTAGAAGTTCCCTTATAATTCATGATCAGGTTTTCTCATCTTATTGTGTCTTATGCACTTAGGGCAATTACCCACCAAGTAATAAAACTTAACCAAGATTACAGAGTCACAACGAGTCACCTGGGGAACCGGACCATGGCATGGTTTAGCATTATGAGCCTGTTAAATCCCTCCCATACATCCAACACCGACGTCAGATAATATGGCAGAGCCGTAAGTTTAACAGACACAGCAACTGCCAATGCAACTGAGTGGGCTGTGTGGACATCACTGAGAAAGCAGTTATGTTCCCAAAATAATTGCACTACCCAGAAAATCCCCTGGATCTGATCAAAGACCACCTCAGCAAGTGAAATGATGGGAAGTGGAATTCTAGCCAGCAGTCGAGTGTAGCACCCATGAAGACTTGTGCAGTTTCATGCAGGAAATTTTGATCTGTGGACTTTGTAAGTGGGTGGCATTAGAACTGGGAGTTTTCCAGCCATTCCACCTTCTACTTTCTGACTTGAGGGTTTAATTCCAAGAAAAAAAGTGAATTAAGATGACCCAAGGCAGTCCCCCACCCCCTTTTATCTATTCTATCCATGCTGTGCTGCTTAAATTTACTATTCTCTTACCAGGTGCTTGTTTAGCAACTGGCTCTGTGGCCTTTAATATTTCTCTGAAAACTGATTATGGACGACCTGAGCTGGGGATTGCTAGTATTTTAGTGATGGAAAGGAAAGGATGATGCATTCAAGCAAAACATGAAGACACAGGACAAGCTACACTCAAAGCAATGGTATTTTCAGAATAATAATCAGAATAAGAATTTTGTGAATTACCTTTATACATTTTATCATATGTATGCACACAAACATATACTGAATTTGGTCATTTTGGGTAGTGACAGGAAAGAAAATTGATGCTAAATCACATGACTTAGATTATAAAGTTATTAATGACTAATAGATATGATTAAGTCTTACTTAGAAATGAGTATTGGTATTGCCTTATTTAATTACTATCATGGCTAAAGCTTGCCATTATTGTGCTCATTTTACATTTTAGCTACTGAAACAGCTAGTAGTTTAACTGAAGTAATGACACGCAACTAGAAATCAATGAGGCCAAGATCTGACTCTAACTGAAGGATAGCCTACATTCTGACCCTCTGTAACTCTACTGCTCTGGTGCTCTCCCCAAAACTATTCATTGAATTGCTTTTTATGTTGCCTCAGCCATGTGCTTTATTTTTTTCCTTTCTCCTATACTCAGAAGTTTCTTAAAAAATATTTTCTAAAAATTATTTTCCCAGAAACACAGAAGGGAAAATATATTTCTAAGATTTCTCTTTCTCATAATTCCAAAGCTGGTAGAAGTTTTCCTTTGAAGTAGTCTGCTAATGAACTTGCAATGCATTTACTCTGTGGCTTAAGCTTTCTGCCAAAACACATAATAAAATTTCCATTCATCTAGAAGGAATTTGGAACTACTCTTTAAATAAATAAAAATAAATCATGAAATGGTCAGGCTCTGCTTGCACGACCTGTGTTGCTTCCACTTTGGCGGGTTCTTCCTGATAAAAATGACTGCATGGTGGTTGGTTACTGATTGTCTTTGCCCCCTGGCTTCCCTTCTGTCATCTCTCCAGGATGTGGCTGCTAGATGATCTTTCTCACTTTCTCAGTGATGCCTTTCTGCCCCCACACATCTTTTCATTGCTTGTCCTTTCTGGTATGACCTTCTTGTACCTTGAAACATCTCCTCTGGTTCAAAAACCTCCATCATTTCATTTCCCATTGCTCCCTCCAAGACTGCCAGTTGGATTCTCTGTTTCCTTTTCCTCCTTGTTAGTTCTTCTCTCCCACTGGCCTTCTGCTGAAACAGCATGGCTCTTAGCAAGTAGGAAGCTCTCCATTTCATTAGAAAGCAGAAATTAGAGATGTATGTTAAGGAGCATGCTTGTGTCACGGTGATGAAGTAGGATGAATGGCGTCCTAATTAGTTTTATCTCTGAATGTGGCAGCCCTCTCAACAGTGCTCAGATTGGTCCAACATTTCTTATCCACTCATCACAACAACTTGACCTTGGAAAAACTGCACTAAACAAAATATCTGAAGCAAGCCTCTGACTGGTGGTATAATTATCACCTAATGAAGAGCAAATGCCAATGGTAATAAGATTACAAACATTTGTGCTGCAGCAGGGAGACCAGCATGGTAAGGAGCACCATCCAGTCATCCCAAACCAGGTCTTGTGGGGACATGAATGGGCAGGAGTTAGCCACTGTTAGAGAGTTAAGAGTGCCTCTTAAGTGGGCCCATGTGCTAACCAAATTAGTGAAACAGCATCGTTCCTGATGCAAGAAAGCCTGCATTATTCCTAAAATGTCAAATCCTTAATGTTTCACAGAGTAAAAACCATAAAAGTTATTACTTTCACTAATCACAATTGTTCTTTTTTTTGAATGTATTCAGTTTGTTTTCACTTCCTTGAAATTTAATTGACATTCTTTGATGACTCAGACTCAAAAGGGATTTTACACAATTTCACTTAAAAATAATCTTTAAACCATGTATTTATAAACTGGAAATATCTAACATATGTCTTAAGGCTTTTGCATTCCCATCAGTACAATGATAGTCTTCACTGTGTGGTTAGTGCTTCTGGCTCACTTCCCATATCAACGCAGTCTCTGAAGTGGTCGATTTTTAAAATCATGGATTGAAAGCATCAATTTACTGATTTCAGATATGATCAAAAATTGTAATGGTGCAATTATATCATTAGCAAATTATCCAGCTATCAAGTTGACTCATTGAGATAGTAAGGAGACAAATTCAATGCTGATTATTTTTTTAAGAAGGAAGCTACTATTATGTGAAGACTAGTTTCATAATTCAAGTGAATCTTACAAACATAACCTATGCAACTATACAGTTTTAGGAGATTAATATAATTTGTATTTCTAATCATTTAAAATAAATGAAAGAATATGAGAAGCAGTGAGATTGATGTTCCCAAGATCAGAATGATTCCAACACAAGTGGAGACTATACTTAAGAAAATCTACATTGTATAGTGATGAAAACTTTTCAGAATATTAGAATTTTTCATTAAAGCAGTGTCTTTGCCATGCTGTTGATAGGAACTGTGGTTGCTTTCTGGTCAATACATTTTCCCCAGCTGTCTCGGCAGCCCCTATTCCCTGCCATCTGGAAACTCTTAGCAAAGGATGATTTGGTATTATATTAAACTTCTCTGATCTTTCAGATTTAGAATTCTTTTGTTTGTTTTTTTTCTCTTTTTGGTAGAAACGCAAATGATAGTTATTAACTGAAAGGGATTTTGACTCAATGTGAAAATTCCTAAACTCCTTTTTACCCTGTTAATAAATAAAGGCTAGTTTTTGCATGTCCAAAGTGTAAACTTTACACTACAGGATAAAAGGATGAGCCTCTTTCCACTCCTTATTTTAATAAGACAAAAGAGTATATTCAAGTGAGAACTCAAAGTAAAATTTAACTTTTAAACCTGACTTTCTTCTAGTTTAACAACTCATCCTGGTAGATTTGTGTGTGTGTGTGTGTGCCTGTATTTGCTGATGACTTTAGTCACTATAAAATGCTTTAAAGAGTACAAAATCATGCTATAAATATTCAACATGTTATTCTTTCTATTATGGTCACAGTTCTCATAGGTGAAGGGAATACACACAGACACACAGGTTTACATACCCACGGTTTTTTTTTGGGGGGGTGGGTTACAATACCACTGCAGATGGTGAGTGAAGCCATGAAATTAAAAGACGCTTGCTACTTGGAAGAAAAGTTATGACCAACCTAGAGAGCATATTAAAAAGCATAGCACTTTGCCAACAAAGCTCCATCTAGTCAAAGTTATGGTTTTTCCAGTAGTCATGTATGGATGTGAGAGTTGGACTATAAAGAAAGCTGAGTGCCAAAGAATTGATGCTTTTGAACTGTGGTGTTGGAGAAGACTCTTGAGGGTCCCTTGGACTGCAAGGAGATCCAACCAGTCCACCCTAAAGAAAATCAGTCTGAATATTCATTGGAAGGACTGTTACTGAAGCTGAAGCTTCAATACTTTGGCCACCTGATGCAAAGAACTGTCTCACTGGAAAAGACCCTGATGCTGGGAAAGATTGAAGGCAGGAGGATCAGGGGGCAACAGAGGATGAGATGGTTGGATGGCATCAGTTACTTGATGGACATGAGTTTGAGCAAGCTCCGGGAGTTGGTAATGGACAGGGAAGCCTGGCGTGCTGCAATTCATGGGGTCACAAAGAGTCAGACACGACTGAGCGACTGAAGTGTTCAGTCTTCGTAGCAATGTGCACAGTGATCTGAGCTCCAAGGTGAAGCTGGTTGGAGAAGCACAAGATGCTTACAGTGGCATAAACACTGTGCAAGAAATAAGGAGAAACGGGTTCTTGTGTTGACACCACTTATCACCTCTGGATCTTAGGGCAATTCACTGAACCTCAATTTTTCATTTGTAAGATGAGAATACCCTATCTTCTTTCCTAACTCCAAAGATGTTATCTAGATTAAATATAGGAACATCTGAGAAAGCATGTTGTAAGCCTAAAACTAATATGCTACTGCTGCTAAGTCGCTTCAGTCACGTCCGACTCTGTGCGACCCCATAGATGGCAGCCCACCAGGCTCCCCCGTCCCTGGGATTCTCCAGGCAAGAACACTGGAGTGGGTTGCCATTTCCTTCTCCAATGCATGAAAGTGAAAAGTGAAAGTGAAGTCGCTCACTCGTGTCTGACTCTTAGTGACCCCATGAACTACAGCCTACCAGGCTCCTCCGTCCATGGGATTTTCCAGGCAAGAGTACTGGAGTGGGGTGCCATTGTTTATTCCTAGGTTTATTAGTGTCCTGAAAAACTTTTATAGGTGAAGAATTAACACACACACATGCAAACCTGTAAATCAAGTTCAAGTTGACATATGTGGTAGTGAATTTAATTTTGCTTAGTATCCAAATGGATACATTGATGATTTTCAGGATTCATATTTATTTCTTATTGAATACAAACCAATACATAAAAACTTACTCTAAAAGTTATTTTCGAGTGTTTTCAAAGTAAAGAGGTTTAAGGAAAGCTGTAATCACACTGAATAAATAAAATGGTAATAATATTGATCCACACTTCCTATAATAATAATGTCATCAAGCATTTTATAAAAATTAATTAAGTCTCACACTTTTGTTATTTGAAGATGAATTAATAATTCATGGAATAATGAGACCTGCACAGTCAATGCCATTAAGTGTTCTTAACATGAGTTTAATCCCTTAGTCTTTTAATTTAATCACTAGAAAATCATTTTATCTTTTATTGACTTGTATTTCAACTCTCCTCATTTCAATTTCTAATAAATGCATCTTGCTTCTTATTTAACAACTTATAAGCTTTAAAAATAATCTGACTGCCATGAACCTTTGAAATAAAAGGGAGATGTTTATATACAGTGTCTTTCATTCTATAAGAAGTCACATAAGCAAGGAAAATGTATTTGATTTATTTTGAAGTGGGAGAACTGTTTCTAAACACTTAAGCGAGAAAAGAATACCATTTAGAGAACATAAAATCAGAATCTAAAATCTCTAGTACTTTTATTAACACTTTGAGGTCCCACCTCTCATTATGTACAGTTGTGACTCAATGTATTTAAGCTTCTCTGCTGGAAGAAAGAACATTAATCTATGAACGGACGCTTGAATTCTGATGTAGAATGACAGAGTATGCTGTTACTCTTCTAAAAAGCTAATAGATCCTTTTTGAATTATCAAACAATGAAGATGAAGGTGGAAAAGGCAATGTTACTTGTGAGAATATTTCCTTATTTTCCTTTTTCTTTCTTATTAATTTTTATTGGAGTATAGTTGCTTTACAATGTTGCATTAGATTCTGCTGTACAGCAAACTGAATGAGCTATATGTGTATATATATCCCCTCTTTTTTGAACTTCCTTCTCATTTAGGTTACTAGAGAACTGACTAGAGTTCCCTGTGCTGTGCAGTAGGTTCTTAGTAGTTGTCTGTTTTATACAAATAAGATACTCTTACACGGTTAATTTGAAATTATTGCTTTATAATAAATAACTGATTCCTGAACTCCCTATATTACCTCTGAAGCTTCAAAAAAGCTAACAATCACATTAATATTTCTTCTCAATAGGCAGCCTGCCTCTTGTGCTTACAGGAAAACAGAACAAATTTCTATCCTAAAAATTTCTTCCACTATCAAAGCACACCACTATTACTATTGCAAGTATTCAGTTCAGTTCAGTTCAGTCGCTCAGTCATGCCCGACTCTTTGTGACCCCATGAATCACAGCACGCCAGGCCTCCCTGTCCCTCACCAACTCCTGGAGTTCACTCAGACTCACATCCATCGAGTCAGTGATGCCATCCAGCCATCTCATCCTCTGTTGTCCCCTTCTCCTCCTGCCCCCAATCCCTCCCAGCATCAGAGTCTTTTCCAATGAGTCAACTCTTTGCATGAGGTGGCCAAAGTATTGGTGTTTCAGCCTCAGCATAAGTCCTTCCAATGAACACCCAGGACTGATCTCCTTTAGGATAGACTGGTTGGATCTCCTTGCAGTCCAAGGGACTCTCAAGAGTCTTCTCAAGCACCATAGTTCAAAAGCATCAATTCTTCAGCACTCAGCTTTCTTCACAGTCCAACTCTCATATCCATAAATGACCACTGGAAAAACTATAACCTTGACTAGATGAACCTTTGTCGGCAAAGTAATGTCTCTGCTTTTTAATATGCTATCTAGGTTGGTCATAACTTTCCTTCCAAAGAGTAAGCGTCTTTTAATTTCATGGCTGCAATCACCATCTGCAGTGATTTTGGAGCCCAAAAAATAAAGTCTGACACTGTTTCCACTGTTTCCCCATCTATTTCCCATGAAATGATGGGACCAGATGCCATGATCTTCGTTTTCTGAATGTTGAGCTTTAAGCCAACTTTTTCACTCTCCTCTTTCACTTTCATCAAGAGGCTCTTTAGTTCTTTTTCACTTTCTGCCATAAAGGTGGTGCCTTCTGCATATCTGAGGTTATTGATATTTCTCCCGACAATCTTGATATCAGCTTGTGTTTCTTCCAATCCAGCATTTCTCATGATATACTCTGCATAGATGTTAAATAAGGAAGGCAAAAATACACAGCCTTGATGTACCCCTTTTCCTATTTGGAAGCAGTCTGTTGTTCCATGTACAGTTCTAACTGTTGCTTCCTGACCTGCATATAGGTTTCTCAAAGGCAAGTCAGGTGGTCTGGTATTCCCATCTCTCAGAATTTTCCACAGTTTATTGTGATCCACACAGTCAAAGGCTTTGGCATAGTCAATAAAGCAGAAAGAGATGTTTTTCTGGAACTCTCTTGCTTTTTCCATGATTCAGCGGATTTTGGCAATTTGATCTCTGGTTCCTCTGCCTTTTCTAAAACCAGCTTGAACATTAGGAAGTTCACGGTTCACGTATTGCTGAAGCCTGGCTTGGAGAATTTTGAGCACTACTTTACTAGCGTGTGAGATGAGTGCAATTGTGTGGTAGTTTGAGCATTCTTTGGCATTGCTTTTCTTTGGGATTGGAATGAACACTGACCTTTTCCAGTCCTGTGGCCACTGGTGAGTTTTCCAAATTTGCTGCCATATTGAGTGCAGCATTTTCACAGCATCATCTTTCAAGATTTGAAACAGCTCAACTGGAATTCCATCACCTCCACTAGCTTTGTTCATAGTGATGCTCTTTCTAAGGCCCACTTGACTTCACATTCCAGGATGTCTGGCTCTAGGTGAGTGATCACACCATCGTGATTATCTGGGTCATGAAGCTCTTTTTTGTACAATTCTTCTGTGTATTCTTGCCACCTCTTATTAATATATTCTGCTTCTGTTAGGTCCATACCACTTCTGTCCTTTATTGAGCTCATCTTTGCATGAAATGTTCCCTTGGTATCTCTAATTTTCTTGAAGAGATCTCTAGTCTTTCCCATTCTGTTGTTTTCCTCTATTTCTTTGCATTGATTGCTGAGGAAGCCTTTCTTATCTCTTCTTGCTATTCATTGGAACTCTGCATTCAGATGCTTATATCGTTCCTTTTCTCCTTTGCTCTTTGCTTCTCTTCTTTTCACAGCTATTTGTAAGGCCTCCCCAGACAGCCATTTTGCTTTTTTGCATTTCTTTTCCATGGGGATGGTCTTGATCCCTGTCTCCTGTACAATGTCACGAACCTCATTCCATAGTTCATCAGGTACTCTATCTGACCTAGTCCCTTAAATCTATTTCTCACTTCCACTGTATAATCATAATGGATTTGATTTAGGTCATACCTGAATGGTCTAGTGGTTTTCCCTACTTTCTTCAATTTAAGTCTGAATTTGGCAATAAGGAGTTCATGATCTGAGCCATAGTCAGCTTGTTTTTGTTGACTGTGTAGAGCTTCTCCATCTTTGGCTGCAAAGAATATAACCAATCTGATTTCGGTGTTGACCATCTGGTGATGTCCATGTGTAGAGTCTTCTCTTGTGTTGTTGGAAGAGGGTGTTTGCTATGACCAGTGCATTTTCTTGGCAAAACTCTATTAGCCTTTGCCCTGCTTCATTCCTTATTCCAAGGCCAAATTTGCCGGTTACTCACAGTCTCATCTCATGCCAGGCACTGTCCTAGGCATGCAGTCATGCAGTATTGCTTTATCATTCCAATATCAACCCTGTAATACAAGTATCATTTTGTTCACTGTACAACTGAAGACACTGAGTAACTGAGGATCTTGACAAAAGTAACACAACTCGATCCCGGCAGAACTGTTGTAAATCCTAGATTCAGAATTAGAAATGTATTTCCCAGGGTTTTTAGACTTGGCTTCCCAGGTGGATTAGATGGTAAAGTGTCTGCCTACAATGTGGGAGACCCACCTGGGTTCGATCCCTGGGTCAGCAAGATCCCCTGGAGAAGGAAATGGCAACCCACTCCAGTATCTTGCCTGGAAAATTCCATGGATGGCGGAGCCTGGTAGGCTCCAGTACATGGGGTCGCAAAGAGTTGGACATGACTGAAAGACTTCCCTTTCACTTTCTACTTTATTCTATTATGCCTTCAGGGTGTTAGTTGCTTAGTTGTGTCTGACTCTTACAACCCTGTGGACTGTAACCCACCAGGATCCTCTGTCCATGAGATTTTCCAGGCAAGAATACTGGAGCGGGTTGCCATTTCCTTCTCCAGGGGATCTTCCTGACCCAGGGATGGAACCTGAGTCTCTTGCATTACAGGCAGATTCTTTACCATCAGAGCCACCATGGAAGCCCCTATTATGCCTTTCATAATGCAAATATCCTATTAACCTGAACTCACTACTGGAAAAAAAAATGCAGCAGTTAATTTCTTAGTCATTTTCTTCTCCAGTGGTTGCAGCTTTAGTGTTGTTTGGAGAGTGTCATTTAGGAGAGAGAGGTTTGTCTTTGCTTGCCTGAGGTGATAGGTGAAGAACTGCAAACCAAGGATAAGTTCTTGCCTATAGAAGGCAGGCCTGTATCCTTACCGTACAGAGGACCCGGGAACGTGGCTGAGTGCACCTCCAAGGAACTTCACCTACTTGACAACTTTACTGTGAGGGAAGCTGGCTGAAGGCTAATTCCCTGCTTATTTTCTGGATTCTGTTGCAATACATTGAATGTATATACACATCCTTCTCTTTGTACTCCATTAGCCAAAGCAAGTTACATGAGCACTAGCTCCAAAGAGACTAAAAGAGAGTACAAAACAACTAGAATATATGAACACCTTTAGCTGTCATAACTAGAAATATGAAACAAAAGCAAACTAAACCTAGTCCCTTCCCTCAGATACCAAAGTGTATTCTAGGTGCATTAAGAACATAAGTGTGATGAGTCAGGTCTTAAAACCTGTATAAAATATTGCAGAATGTCTTCATACATTTGAATAAGTGATCATTTCCTTAAAAAGGAAGAAATGATACAGTTACAAAATGGTAGATATTATTATATTAAAATCAAATACTTTCACATGACAGAAATATGTTTTCAAAAACTAAAAAAAAAAATGTAAGCCATACACCAGGATAAAAACAACCCATCTGGTCAACTAATAATTTCCAGTGTACCAGACATGCTTAAATATCAATAAGAAAAAGACAATCCAATACATAGATAATAAGAACAGGTAATTATGAGAGAGAAGTGAGGAGTGGCCCATAATTACAGTTAACATACAAGATGCTCAACTTAGGAAAACACAAATTAGGGACCATCACACATCCATCAGGAGGCAAAAGTCACCAAATTTAAAAAGACCAGTGTGTGAGATTGTGAATCCATGGGAACTGTTCAATAGCCCCATGTGTGTGTGCGTAAAGTTAACAGAACGATTTGTATTAAGTGACCCTTTGTATTATATTGTAAGACTGAAGGTGTGCCCAGTCTAGAAAAAACAATGTCCTTGTTCTTTTATGTCTCCTCTAAAACAAACGCGCAAGTAGTAATGCTTGTGGTCACTCACTGTGGCACTGTTTGTAACAGTAAAATGTGAAAAGGAAAGTGAAGTCACTCAGTCCTATCTGATTCTGCAACCACATGGACTGTAGCCTACCATGCTCCTCCATCCACGGAATTTTCCAGGTAAGAGTACTGGAGTGCCTGGCCATTTCCTTCTCCAGGGGATCTTCCCAGCCCAGGGATCGAACCAGGGTCTCCTTCATCGCAGGCAGTTGGTTTACCATCTGAGCCACAAGAAGATATCCCAAAAGAAAGGAGGCATGCATTGGAATCTGTTCCCTAGCAAGAAGGCTTTACCACAGCAGCCATTGTGTCCCACATTTAGTTGACTGCTGTGGCCTCATCACCCAGATTGCCACCTGGAATTTAGTAGATACTCAGTAAATAATTAACTGAATAAATGAGTAATGATTGGGGTACTATAAAAAGAATCTAAAATAAATGAGCCAGAGTTAAGTGCTTTGATATTAGCAATCTCAGAATTAATGTTGAGTGAAAAAAGTGGATTGCAGGACATGTAGCTGTAACATCATTTATGTAAATTATAAACCACATGAAATTCTATATGATGTTGATGCAAGAGTATACAGAAGTATCAAAACATGGACAAAAATGGCAGGCAAATTCAGTAACCAGAAAATGCAGACACCATTGTGATTGTATCTGTATTGCTCTATTTTAAAAAGTATATGTGGCAAAAACTTAGTGTTTTTAAAACCTCATTTTTGCACTTTACCCTGAGTTTTAAAAATATCAACTTCTATACTCTCTTTGTATGAAAATTTTCATGATGAAATTATTTGTTGAATGACTAAACGTGCCTATATTAAATTCATGGAGCAACTCAGTAGGCAAATTTGTCTTTTAATGAAAGTGTTAGTCCCTTAGCCATATCTGACTGCAACCCCATGGACTGTAGCTCCTCTGTCCATATAATAATTTATTATGCTTTGATTTTCAATGGCTTAGTACCTTATCAATAATTTACCCATTTTAGCTATTTTATTCACATTCCACCCATTTAAAGTGTGAATATAGTGTTGTGGTTAAAGATCTCTGAATTGTATATAGAAGTTCATTATAGTCCTCTAGAATCTCACACTCACTGTTATGCTTAGATCAGATAACACTTAATTTTATTTTTTTTTTAATTGGAGGGCAATTACTTTACAATATTGTGGTGATTTCTGCTATACATTAACATGGATCAGCCATAGGTATACATATGTCCCCTTGCTCTAGAACCTTCCTCCCACCTCCCTCCCCAACCCACCCCTCTGCTGCTGCTGCTGCTAAGTCACTTCAGTCGTGTCCAACTCTGTGCAACCCCATAGACAGCAGCCCACCAGGCTCCCCCGTCCCTGGGATGCTCCAGGCAAGAACACTGGAGTGGGTTGCCATTTCCTTCTCCAATGCATGAAAGTGAAAAGTGAAAGTGAAGTCGATCAGTCATGTCCGACTCTTCACGACCCCATGGACTGCAGCCCACTAGGCTCCTCCATCCATGGTATTCTCCAGGCAAGAGTACTCTAGATTGTCATAAAACACTGGCTTTGAGTTGCCTGTATCATACAGCAAATTCCCACTGGCTATCAGATAGAAATTAATAAGCACCCAGGGTACCAATACCACTGTACTGTACAAAGGACATAGTCACAGACTCTTCTAGTCCTTTCCCTACCTTTTGGGAGTTTACTGTTTAAAGATCTTTAAATGTAGAAAAAAAATCTTTGTAATGCAACAGAGGAAACAGTTACATTAGTTCAGGCCATCGTCTCTTACGGCTTCTGTGATTGGACATATGTTTTTTGTTCTGCTGCGTTTATAGCTCAGTTCTTTTGGGCAAAGATGCCACCTTATTCACTCTTTTCTGCACTCCCAAGCATATTGTTCACCCTTCATCAACAACGAAAAAAATAATCACGATATTTAACCTCTCATCATAGTTGCTCTCAACTATTCCATTCATCTCTTTATGATTTGCCTCTAATTCATCTTAATGTCTTTAATGACGATTTTAATTACATAAAGCAGTTCTGTTCTGCATGGCCTTAGTTATGGATGAGGCTAAGTGGAATATACGTGTGTAACAAGATGGTATTTATTTGTGACTTTAAGACCATCAAGGCTGTTTAATCCTTATCAGTGACATCAGTGCGGACCCAATTAGCACAGTTTGCAGCCACTTCATAATTCAAAAGAATGTGATCATTCGGCTGGAAGCACACTTGACAGAAACTCCATAGTCATGAAGGTAAAAGCTTGCAAGATCACCCACTAGGATGGAGAAGCTGTCATTCTTCCTTCAGTGCTGTTGAATACTAATGTCAAGGTCAGAATGGTGTAATTTTAGGCTGCCAAAATATTGCTGGAATTGATATATCAGAAGATGTTTAAGAAAGTCAGGAAATAGAACTTTGGGAAACTTTCATAAACTGTACTTTGATAGGACTCTCTTCCTGGAGACAGGTCTCCATTTCACATTGTTTTACACTAGAATCTTCTCCCAGTTCTCCTGCATAATGATTCAAATATTTATCCTTTCTTTTGTACCCTATATTAAATTTATATCTTCACTAAGATTTATAACTATTGTAAAAATCAATTTCTTTGAGATTCTAATTTTCAAGGAAAGCCTGCTTTTGATAAGCATAACATAAACCCATTTCTGCCACAAGTGAGAGTATAAGATACGTTTAAGTTCAGTGCAGTTTTCTAAAAATGTCATTTCAATCATGCACTTCTCTTCCCACAGTGTAGAGAATGAGAATATGATAAATGGAGAATAATTTATAAGATGATAACTTGTTATAATTTATAATTGTTACATTATTACTAAAGGGCATTTATCTATGGACCATTTTTTAGAAATGTTTTTATATATGCTGCTTATGATTTGTTCTTGTTTTGGTCACTAAACTGTGTCTGATTCTTTTGTGACCCCATGGACTGTAGCCTACCAGCCTCCTCAGTCCATGGGATTTTTCAGGCAAGAACACTGGAGTGGGTTGCCATTCCCTTCTCTAGGGGATCTACCTGACCCAGGCATCGAACCTGCTTCTCCTGCATTGACATGCAAATTCTTTGACAGTGCCACCTGAGAAAGCCCTATTGGATACTTATAACCATTCTAGGGGTGGAGAGCTGTATTTCTTGCCGTTGTTTTGGAAGATATACCTGAGATTATAGTAGTTCTTGACTTCCTGAAAGTTCATGGCATTCAAGTGTACCCCTAGCCTTAGAAACCCGGCTTTGAATTATGTATTAATATACTTATAATGCATTGGCTATTTATTCTAGTCTTTTTACACATGATACCCTGAATAATTTTCCAAATTTCTTTCTTTAAAAAAGATTTAAGGATAAAAGAATAGGCCAAAAGAATCACACATTTCTTTTATTGCTGTTTTCAGTAAAAAAAAAAAAAAAAAAGAGTAGCCTCCTTTCACTCAAATGAGGAAGGAAAATAAAAAAAAACTTCATCGTTGTCTTGATCTGATTGACTTTACAAACATAAACATGTCAATGAGCTATGCCAAACAATACCTCAGTAGGATTGCTTTCCATATTCCAAATACATTTTGAAAAATGTCTAAAATGACATGTTTGCAGTAAAATGTACATGGCCGGATGAACTTTCCTAGTCTTATCTTGCGCCTCAGTAACTCTAAAGAGATAGTGAAATCTTTTATTTTGCATCAGACATATTTTTAAAATATTTAAATCTTGCTTTAAAATATTCCTTACCCTTCATAAACTTACTGCTTACTTTTAACAATTTCTAATTTTAAGCTACTCCTAAGGGCAGCTTTTCAGGGCTTTAGGGGCAGAAAGCAATCACCTTTATAAGTATTTCATGGTGGATGTTTTAACTGAATCGATTCAACCTACATTAGACCATGTCTTTGCTTAACTTTAAAAACAATTTATCAGCTTCCTTGGTGCTTTAAATCTTCTGAGATGATTATGTAGGCAGCATGACACGCTTGCTCAAAGTTAAGCAATCTTTTATGAATTGGGTGTAGAATAAAAATTGATGCCCTATTTTAAATGACTAACAAGTTGGCCTTCAAATAAGTTTTCAGTGAGCCATGGTAGCCACTGGAATACCCAATGCTGATGTGTCAAGGACAAATATAACACAAAGGTCAGCCTCTTAGAGTCCGAAGCATTAGAAGCAGCAGAAGAGAAAGTGGGCATGAACCAAAATGTCTGACAACACTGTATTTTTTCTAGTTCATCTCAACTCTTGCTCGAATAGCTATTCTGTCTTTTCATATACAGTGTTTGTGTTAAATCTGAGTAATATTAATTATATACATAATCCAGCAAGCACTTATGGGGTCAACCAGGCCTTGTGAAGAGTCCTGGGGATTCATCAATACATGAAATAAGTTCCTGCCCTTGAGATGCTCAAAGTCCAGGGAAAGCATTTGAACTATAAATAGCCAAAGACAGTACGATATATTCATATTCTGTGATTCTCTTTGCATTTCACTGACCACTCCCTCTGTTCCTTAAAGGAAGAGAGAGGTAACTTAAGTGTTAAGACAGGTATAAGAATAACAATATTAAAATAAACAACATGGATAGAGGCAAAGGAGACTGCAATCATACCATGCATAAGAGTCAGCACAGCGTTTGCCGTCTCTTAGGCCTGGAAGACGGAGCTGGTCAGAAACCCAAGCAAAGCTGATGGTTTGACTTTTGCACCGCAAATTTTCATGTGATGAGCAGCCACCTGCTCGCAGGAATGCTGTGCCCCACTAGACAAGAGTGGTGTCTACATGGAAAGGTTCATCCCCCTGTTGCTCCTCTCCAGCACAGGGCCTTGAGGAACCAGCCATGGCCCCTATCATCTGGTCTGTGGCTCAGCTTGTTTGCACAGGTCTTGGACAATGACCGCATGGGTCTGCCCGGCACATGAACTTGAGGATTTGAACATGGGGTTCCAGTGTTTGACAGCTCACTCGCAGGTCCTGTTGACTTGCCAGAATGGTTTAACCTTGGCAAGCCTCAGTGTTCTCTTTTTCAATGTGGGCAAAATAAACATATCTACCTTGAAAGTTACAATGAGAATTAAGGGAAATGAAATCTGAGTCCTCCCACCTAGTTGGCCAGTCAATTAATCAGTTTTTCTTCCTTCTTTCTTCTTCTCTACCCTCCTTATTTTATTTCTTTTTTGTTTCCTTCTCCTTAGTCAACTCATTTTCAAGTTGCAACCCAGTGTAAACCAGATTTATAAGAGGTTGGAAAGCAAATACAAGTGACTATGGTCTCCCAGTAATTCACAGTGAACTATAATAATCTCTGACTCCAACATCTCAAGGCTGGTATGAAGATCCAATGAGATAATTCAAGTAACGCACTTAGTACATAGTAAGTACTCAATAAATATCAGCCTTTGATAGCTGTGGTCTATCCTGGTTTTACCGTGGAATTTGAGTGGAATTGCTAACTGTGCAAGGACTGGATGAAATAATACAAGCCAAACACTTGGCGTTTAGCAAGTACTCAATAACTATTAGTTGCTCTTAATTTCCCCTAGCTTGGTTTTTCCTGCCTGAGCGGGAGCAGAATTGGCAACATGATCCTAGGATAAGGCTTCTGCTGTTATCCCATACCCTGCAGGCAGCTTTTGATGGTAACTGAGGAAATTGTTTTATCTTGTACCTGTCATGAAGCGAGCTACTGGCATGGTCATAATACTTGTTGAGAACTGGGGGCCGACAGAGGAAAAAGAATGACTTGTCTGAGCTCACAGAACCAGTCGTCACATTCATCAGAACCAGAAAGAGAGAGAGAACAAGGCAGAACAGTATTTAAATTTTATACTAGATCTGAGACAATGATCATAATTTCCGCCTGGATGCTCTTCTAATCACTGAGTTAGACAGTTTCACGGGACTTCCTTGGTGGCTCAAATGGTAAAGAATCTGCCTGCAATATGAGAGACCTGGGTTTGATCCTGGATTAGATATCTCCTGGAGAAGGGAATGGCAACCCCACTCCGGTATTCTTGCCTGGAGAGTTGTATGGACAGAGGAGCCTGGTGGAATATAGTCCATGGGGTTGCAAAGAGTCAGACACGACTTCATACCTCACAGGGTTGCATTCATGAACATTAAAATTAATATTAAGCTTCATAATGCCTTCCAAGTTACTTTTGCACATATCATCTTAGTTTTATAGTAAGTAAACATTTATTGGGTATATTACGTATGTACATTACAGCTTCAAAAAATTGTATAACAAGTCACAAGAGGGATGCCAAATATAATGGGATGCTTGATGATTTTTATTTAAAATATTTCTTACCAGGGCCATGACTTAAAAATATTAACCTCAAATTCCAAAGGCCAGGGTTCCTATCAAGCTTTTAGGAAACTCATAAAAAAAAAATAAAAAGTTGTCACCATGAATAACAAGAAACTAATTATCACTCTGGGTTTTGGCTTTTATTTTCAACTCAAAATCCTAAAGCACACATTTTAAGGCTGCTTATGTATGCTAAAATATTCCATAGAAAAGTTTTCAGGAAGCTGGTCTGTGAGCCTAAATGTCCTGGTTATCTTCCTAACAAAGAAATTCAGTTCAACAGCTCAGCACAAAAGCAGGCCTTTCCGAAGCAACAAAAAAGAATGTTAAATCGGAAAAAAAAAAATCTCTAATACGACATACTTTGATTTGGGATCCAAATACATTAAGAACAAGGCCTTCTTTCATTAAAGCAGTGACCCATTTTATGGCAGTGGGCTGTGGCTTGTTCACCTCTTTATCCAAATGTGACTTCTGCTAACTAATGGAGTCCAGGCCCCGCCATTTTTAATGGGAGCATAAGTGTGGCAGTTGGAAGACCGAACTTTTTTTTTTTTTTTTTTTCCATTCAAGCCTGATATTTCCTCTTTGAATCATAAAACTTGAGAAATGCATGTTGACGTTCTGGATTCGCGCTGTGGGCACTGGCAGGGTGTCACCGTAATTGTCAGTGACAGACATTCTTTTATAAAGATAAGTTCTCACCTAATTTGTGTGAAGCAGTCCCCAAGATTGTCACGGTAACAGCCGGCACATGGGCAGTATTGCTTTCAAATAGCATGCATGTACCAGATGCCAGAATGAAAATTTGTGGAAATGACATCTGCAATTGAAAAAAATACGCCTCATCGACACCGTAGGGGAATGCTGCTTTTCTGGCAGTTGTTTTGGTCAGTGCCCTTTTCATCTCAAATGACTACTTTATCACTTTGCTTGTGTGCTGCCTGGTGCAATTTAGCACGGAGGCACAAGGATGGTTGGGTCCTATCATGGGCACCGCCAAAAGCAGTGAGTTTAGCATGACAGTCACCATGCAGGCCAAAAGATTAATTTGGTTTATTTTTCTGCCGAGCATGTTTAGCAAATTCACTGATGGGACTTCTGTTAGGAAATAATGTGTACATGTGGGCTAAGTCGCTTCAGTCATGTTTGATTCTTTGCAACACCATGGACTATAGCCCACTAGGCTCCTCTGTCCATGGAATTCTCCAGGCAAGCATACTGGCATGGGTTGTCATTTCTTCTTCTAGGGGATCTTCCAGACCCAGGGACCGAACCCACATCTCTTACATCTATCTGCATTGGCTAGTGGGTTCTTTACCTCTGACACCACCTGGGAAACCCAAGGAATAATGACTGCTCCTTACATGGTACTCACTGTGCGCCAGGTACCAGCCAAATGCTTTCCATGGAATAACTCATTTAATCTTCACAAGAGCCTTATGAAATACCTAGAATTGCTATTCCCATTTTACAGGTGAGAAAGTTGACGCACAGAGATTAAGTTTGGAACTCAGATGGAAACACAAACTATCTGGTTACGGTGTCTGTGTGCTTAACCCCTTATTATACTAAAAAGGATGCTTGAGTAACGTAACTTTATGAGGTTAAAGCCTTTGACATAGCATAGTGCAATCTGTTATTGTTGTTACTGTTACTATATTTGCAGTGCAAACTCTGCAAATCACTCTCGTAAAGTGATTATCTGCATAATTTGATCCGTATACATGGTATCTTTGGTAACCTGGGCAGAGTACCTCACCAGCTATCACTCTTTTCAGTCACAAATGATTCAGAGATAATTTATATACACAACATCTTTAATAACCAGCTTACCTTTTCCCATGCATAGTATTATTATTTGGTCAAATTGTTCATAATTGCATAATCCTGTTAATGGTACATAGAGATGTTTAGTTTTAAGCTTCACCTTACAAACATTGCTTCCCTTTTCCCACTACGCTTAATTCATTTTGACAGCTTTACTGAAAATGTGAAACTTACAAATGCCCCCTTTTTCGACTTTCCCCCTCAGGCAGTGGGAGGTGTTGAGACTGCTTCCAACACTCAGCCTAACTCCCCTTGATCCCAATCTGCATCTGCGCCTGTGATGAAAATTTATGAGCTGCCCCTTTCTTTGAAAGTGAGCAGGATCTTCCAATTCATCTCTGTGCGTAACAGTGAGAAGACACCTTTGTAGGAGTCCAGGTGGAGAGGACACTGTCCCCTGCATGGTGCAGGGGAAAACAGGGGCTCTGATCAGATGTTGAGGCAGCATCTAACTCACAGCAGCCCTGCTCAGGCTGCTGTTGGCTACTGGCTACGCCATCCCCGGACATGGTCTCCAGGAGATGGACTAAACGTGTTTATTAGCTCCATCTTACTCAGCTACTTCCTACTAATAGTACTGGGTTATGTTTTTAGTTTTTTTTTTTTTCTTCTTTTTTCAATGTCATTCTTTAAGGAAAGTAATGTTTTAAAGAAAGTGAAAAGTGAAAGTGAAGTTGCTCAGTTGTGTCCAACTCTTTGCAACCCTATGAACTGTAGCCTGTCAGGCTCCTCCATACGTGGGATTTTCCAGGCAAGAGTACTGGAGTGAATTGCCATTTCCTTCTCCAGGGCATCTGCCTGACCCAGGTATTGAACCCAGGTCTCACACATTGCAGGCAGACTCTTTGCCATCTGAGCCACATCTCTGCCTAGACTTGAAATGAACTGATTATTGGAACCGGAACCTCAGTGTACTCAGGAAACATAAATAAGATACAGGCCCAATGGTAGAATTGCTGTGATGCTGATAAAATATTATTCAAAAGAGACTGCTGAAACTCTAAGTCATTAGGTATTATAGGTCATTTTAAAATGATTTTTTGAAAAGAAATTCACCGAATATAGCATTCACCGTCTTAGTGGCATCCAGTACAATGACATGGCATGCAACCACTCTGCCTCTCTAGTTTCAAGCATTACCAAAGCAAAACCCTTAACCCATTAAGCAGTTTCTCTCCACTCTCTGAAAGCCCTGGTCACTAGGAGAGTGCTTTACTTTCCTATGGACTGATCGTCCTGGAGCTTCCCTGTAAGTGGAAGTGTGCAATGTATGACCCTTTGTGTCTGGCTTATTTCACTTAACGTTATGTTTCCAAGTTTCATCCATGCCGTAAGTACTGTATTCTTCATCAGTACTGTATTCTTCTGTTTGCCTAAGTATTCCATTATATATATATATATGAAATATACCTCATGTTTATACCATGATTTGATCTATTCATCCATTCATGGCCATTTGGGATTTTTTTTTCCCCACCTTTGGGCTATTGTGAATACTGTTGCTGTAAATAAACATGTACATATATTTGTTTAAATAATTGTTTTCAATTTTGAGGGGAGGGGTATATACCTAAGAGTGGAATTCTGAGGTCATTAGATTATCTTGTTACTTGATTTTGAAGATTCTGTATCTTCCTGGGGTCAACTAGTATAGTCCCTGCTGGTTCTTATCCCATGCTTGGTTGATTTTTTCCAACCTGTTTCATCCACAGTGTCATCTTCTTTCCATCTCCCCTTCTATCCATTCTTTCAAATTCAGCTTAGGCATCACTTTTTAAGTGTCAAAATATTGTGTTACACTTCTGTACTCTTGTATTCTCTTTTGATGCCATTCTGCAGAATAGAGAGAGACAGGATGAATTGCAGTGTCAAATATTACTTTAAATAAGTGATATTAATTCAGTCATTCAACAAACATTAGTAAGTTTCTTTGACCTAAGCTCTGTATTAAGCATCAGGAATAGAAAGTTAAATGAAATAAAAGTGGTCACTGTCCTAATAAGAGTTTTCAATTTTAAAAACAAATAAGGGAAGTGAGTTTTTATTGTCTAGACCTCAAATTGATTTCCAAAAGTGATAAATTGTATTGTGTCATTTTTCAAACGTGAATTGTTTATATTTGCATTTGGATCCTGATAACATTCCTTTTTGCTCAGTCTTATTCCTTCCGTGATTAGTTCTAACTTTCAACTGTGGCCTTGTAGTAACCAGAAGAGCCCTTAGGCATAACTGAAGGTTTCATAACTGTCCTATGATATACTGGCAAAGCACAAGTCCCAAACACCATCTTGAAAAACTACATTTTGTTCATATAATGAGCTATTTGTGTACTTCTAGTATGTCCATGGAGAAGGCAATGGCACCCCACTCCAGTACTCTTGCCTGGAAAATCCCATGGACAGAGGAGCCTGGTGGGCTGCAGTCCATGGGGTCACGAAGAGTCGGACACGACTGAGCAACTTCACTTTCATGTTTCACTTTCATGCATTGGAGAAGGAAATGGCAACCCACTCCAGTCTTCTTGCCTGGAGAATCCCAGGGACGGGGGAGCCTGGTGGGCTGCCGTCTATGGGGTCGCACAGAATCGGACATAACTGAAGCGACTAAGCAGCAGCAACAGCAGCAGCAGTATATCCATGGTCTTCTCTGGTGGCTCAGATGGTAAAGAATCTGCCTGCAATGAGAGAGAACCTGGGTTCAATCCCTGGCACGAAGATACCCTGGAGAAGGAAATGGCTACCTACTCCAGTATTTCTGCCTGGAAAATTCCACAGATAAAGGACTCTGGTGGACCACAGTCCATGGCATATCCATATCTATATTTTGAAGTTCTACATAGTAAGAATCCCTTTCAATTTTAAAATAATAGAATGTTCATTTATATTAGAGGTGTATGTCTTTAAAAATTACAATAAATTTTAAAATTCATGTTAAATGCTTTAAAATGAATCCCTAATCAAAGTGATCATTTTATAAATTATAAACAGTACGATTTTTGAAGTTGGAAGGTTACTAGAGTTAAATGGATGATGATGATATAGAAGTATATACTAGATTATAGACTAGATCTATAAATCACAAAACAGAGTAATTTGAATAAGATAAAAGTTCATCAGTCTCTCATGTAGCAACCAAGAGCCAACATGAACTCTAAGATTTTGCCTCTGGGTTCAAGATGGTGGTCACAGCTCTAGGCAAAGCATGTACATCCCTGGGGGTGGGAATGAATCAGTTTAGGCCACACCCATTCTGTTTAGAATGCAACCAGTGAGTGGTACATATCACTTCCATTCATATTCCAGTAACCACAAGTTTGTCATATGTCCCCATAATCAAAGGAGATTTGGAAATGTGGCCATGTAGTCTAAAACTTGAGAGTGCTAATGTAATGGAAAAAAAAAAGAATGTGGATGAATCCGCCATAGGGTGAATCTTCTGTCATGAAGAACATTCTGGTTAATTAACATAGATTCCAAGCTAATAAAAATATAATCTGAGATTCTAGAGTCTAGAATGTATTCCTAACTATTTTTTTCAATACTAGATCAAATTTAGAGTAGCAGTCTAGAAGTAAGTATGATTTGGAGTATCAGTCTGGAAATTCAAACCTAATGTTGGGTTTCCCATGTAGCTCAGTGGTAAAGAATCAGCCTACCAACACAGGAGATATGGGAAGATCCTGTGAGTTGGGATGATCCCCTGGAGAAGGAAGTGGCAACCCACTCCAGTATTTTTGCCGGAAAAATCCCATGGGCAGAGGAGCCTGGTAGGCTACAGTCCATGGGGTCACAATGAGTCAGAAATGAATGTGACTAAGCACATACATGCCTATATTCTTAGTACCTGTATCACTATTTATTGTCTTTGGTTTCAAGTATATGAAAAATAATAGCCAAGTTTGGCTAAAACTCAGCTTCTTTTCAGTAATAAGCTCTTTAAAAAAATTAAAAATTGATGTGGGTAGAAAATACCAAATATATATGCATATCTATTCCTTGCTTTTGGGTCATCTCCCACTTCTGCAAAACTAATGGCACAGCAATAGACTTTTGTATGTGTGTGTAAATTATTTAAAAATTTTGATTCAACTAACAAATCTAATTTAATATGAAAGGACAGAATTTGTTTCTTTAAGAAATCTGCCATAAAGATGCATTTTACACTTGATGTTAAACTTTTCAATAATTTATTCCCTCTCTAGGCTGCCTGAAATTCTAAATTGCTCAAATTACTGCTTGAGTACACAGATGACCTCGTACCAGGGCACACCTGATGGCAATTGTTTATATATAGAACACAATTCTGATCAATCTCTGACACTTACTGCTGACTTCCTGCTGCTCAAAAATGTGTACCGTAATAGCATTTGTATGTTTTCCTTTTCCCTCAAGGTTTTAGATTCTTTGTTTACAAGAACACTGAAAATTAGGATGAACATTACAGACAGAACAGAATAGAAGTAGCCTATGCCATATGATTGTATTCTAAGATACTCTATGGTATTTACTATATAAAAATATTTTATCTGTATGTAAGATATATCTGCATAGATGTAGATGTACAGAGATTTACTTATGCATATATCTTTTGTTTATTTCAAAATGATAGGAATTCTAATAATTATGAACCTCTACTATCCAACATGGTGTCAAGATTTCAACCTAGAATAATTTTTATAAAGAGTTAAATGAAAAACTCTAAACAAATTACTAAAAATTCATAGAAGTTGAATATATATATATGTATATCTTTGAAGAACTAGTTCTCCAGACAGCTGATATATCCATAAATAACAGCTCTAATATTATTAATTTCAAGGTGTTCAGATCATTATGTTAATCAGCAATTAAATGTACGCTGCACTGTTATTCAGTTTTTTTTTTTTAAAAAGAAATAGATAATGAAACCGATCTGTTTTAAACCTGAATCTGTTTCAACAAAAACAACTATCAGTCAGGATTGTGTGATAGGGTAGAAAATTATTTAACTTATGTTATTCTTTTGATATTTATTTAAGGCTAGTATGTGTTCTTTCTGTTTCCTAGGCAGAAGGTAGCAGAGCCTTCTATGGAAGATCATTTGCTCTAGTAGTTTCATTGCAGTGACATGGAGGATGTATATATAGACCAAAACTCCTGTGAATATAGACAGGTTTAAAAAATCTTTTGAATCTTCAAAAAAGAGAGAGATCAGTGAGATAATAAAGAGACTGGGAGGAAACCTAACTCAAGGATGAGGCATATAATGGTCCTTTTCTTGTTGGCTTCTTATCCTCCAGTGACCTCAGGTTTCTTCATCTCCAACACTCTTTCCTAACCACTGGGTCTAAAGGAGTTTCCTCTTTACAGCACTCTCTGAAACTATTCTGTCCACACACTTATTTGTTTGTTTGTCTACCTGCCAAAGTATAAGCTCTAGTGGATCAAGGATCTTGATTCTCTGGCTTCAGCTGAGTCCTCAGTGCCTTGGCCATAATGCTCAGTAAATATTTGAAAAGGGGAAGAATCAATGAGTACCCTAGTGGAAAGGATTTGTATGTTTTCACAAATATAGAGTAAACACTTAAATTTGCAGTAGGTATTTTATAATTTCTGTTTTACCTTCCAAGTCTCTCTCAAATCTTCCCAGTTCTTATCTGGTGCCATCACCAGCTCTGTGCTACCTCCCCTCTTGCTTGAACAAGCACCTGGGCTCCTGTCTCAGATTTTACTCAGATACCAACCCCACAAATGTTCTCCAATCCACAGGTCTTCCTGAAGCAGAATGATTTTTTTTTTTAATTTTGAAACTCAAATTTTCTCATATTAACGGAAATTGTTAGTTGCTCAGCTGTGTCTGATTCTTTGAGCCTCCATGATCAGTCCGTGGAATTATCCAGGCAAGAATACTAGAGGTGGGTTGTCATTCCCTTCTCCAGGGGATCTTCCTGACCCAAGGATTGAACCTAGGTCTCCTGCATTGCAGGCAGATTCTTTACTATCTGAGCCACCACTCATATTAAACTCCTACCTAAATCACTTTGAATTTTCCCATCCCTATTAGGCCTGTATTTTTTTACTTATTCTCCAAGGTCTTACAGAGCCTACTCTCTGGCTCTCTGGTCCTCCATGACTTTATTTTCCTCTATTGTTCTCTGCAGTCCAGACAGGCTCCATTTCTCAGAAGACATTTATTTGCTGTTAAGACTACCTGGCCTGTTCCACCCACCTCGTCCTGCTTAGCTCATTATTAACTATCTGGCTATAAATCCAGTGCTTAACTCATTGCCTGGGAGCTGTTAGTCTAGAGAGAAGCTACGTTGCTAAGCTGAGGAATGCTAAGGTTGTAGTTCCTTCACATTGCCTTCTATTTATTTCTTGGAGGATGTCCATCTCCATGTCCAGTCATGGAAACTTTGAAAGAAGAACTGCAGCTAATTACCCCCAGGAGTAGTATGCAATCAGCTACCATTATGCCCTCTACCTACCCCTAAATATCCATATGTTAAACCATAAAAGAATAGTAAGGAAGTAGTCAGTTCTTCAAACATGTATTCATTCATAATCATTCATTCAAAAATATTTATTGCAATTGGACACATGCCAGGACCTGAGCCATGAACTTTGATGAACCCCTGTTCATGATGATCTTTCTCATTGTTATATACTTTTCCTCTCTCCCTTCTGTCTCTTCAGTATCTTCAAATCCCTAGTGGAGACTTGCTTTTCTTTCACAGCCCAGCAGAAACATGACCTCTTATCTGAAATTTCTCTAAACTCCTTCAGGCTGAATTAATTGCTCGTTTATCTGTGTTCCCAAAGGAGTTGGTTCATATGTTTTTAAAAGCACTTATCATGTTGTATTATAACTATTTGCATATCTTTGTCCTTTCTGGACTTTTTTCTTTGTGGCGGGAACCATATCATACACACAGTTAAATCCCTCACTCTCTTCTCTCATACTTATATCCCTGGCTTTCTTCACAGCATTTGGCATAGAACAGGCCCTATTTAAATATCAGTTGCTACTTTAATGCCTAGAATTCTTCAAATATCCATGGACGCTGTCATGAATAGCAAGATGTAAATGATTATAGGATATATTTTACAATCTTTTCCAGATGACTTGTTAAATAAATTCTGATGGTGTTGTTGATTCTTTAAGGGAAACTTTTACTGTAGCCAAAATTCCCAGTACATAGAGAAGACTAAAACAATACAAAAATACAAACTTTGCAAAAATCAGGGCAATATGAAGTCTGAAAAGCAAGTGGGAATGCAACTATCCTTGGAAATTAGGCTAGGTCACCAAGGAAAGATCCAGAGAAATAGCACAAGAGGGTAGGGATATATTTAGGGGGACAAAAACACAAGAGAGATAGAAATGTTATTATAGAAAGGCAACATAAATATATTCTTAAATAATACATATCAAGTCAGTGTTTTTCACAACAAGGTCAGACAACAGTCTGTGAAAAATAATGGTTAAGAGGAAAGAGTTGGACACCACCCCCAGTTTCACTGTTTTACCTCCCTTGAGGTTAGTCACATTACCTTTGAGGTTTAGTTAAATTGTGGCTTGCTCATACCTGAGGGATATTTAAGAATAGAAACGTTTAAGTCTACTACAAAATATTAATTCTCTTAGGGGAACTTTGCAATTATCTCGATTGATCTGAGACCCATAAATGATAAGAAAAATCTGTGTAACTCTCAGATTCAGCCTGCTGAACATTCTTGGGAAGAGTCAGCCAGTCCTAACCTGGAACCATTTAGATATCTCCAGTCAGTTTGGGACTAGAGCAAGGTTACTGGTTTTGAGTTATTCAGTAGAGACAATTTTGAATGTATTTCCCAGACTCCATGAGGTTTCTGTTTCAGGGTGGTCCTTGGCAGACATGTATGCTTCCAGTACATGGATGGGGTTGACTAGAATGTCCCCAGATTTTGGTTGGGTAACCAGAGGCAGCACTGTGTTGACAGATTGTTGTTGATCATCTTTGAACCAAACTGAACTGAATGGACCTACCACATCTTGTTCCCTGTACTCCCTGTTAATTCTGCTTTTGATTAATATTCACATACTCCTCACCCATCCTCTTTGGGTGAAAAGCAAGTGAAAATAAATTGCACCAATCCGTTGGGAACTGTGGAAGGTTTAAATCTCAAAGAAGATCATTGAGGGAGGTGATTATTTTGTAAATAAAATGGTATATACATAGATATAGTCTGAGTAGTCTGTAAATAGTA
The DNA here is from genome assembly GCF_014754425.2 of Oryx dammah. Lineage (NCBI taxonomy): Eukaryota > Metazoa > Chordata > Mammalia > Artiodactyla > Bovidae > Oryx > Oryx dammah. Next base: position 11,079,735 of record NW_024070191.1, read on the forward strand.
TATGTAAATTAGCAGGACCAGATGATGGAGATCCTTGTTGATTTCAGGGGGAATGTATTTCAGTGCTGTTTGTAATCATGGTATTCAGTCCATATGAATGATGAAAGCCATTTGAAATCTAAATAGAATATTATTGTATTCGTTTTTAAAGAGAGGGTAAAGAATAAATATTTGAATAGTATAGCTAGCTTACTTAACCTTAGTATTTAGCTGACTATGGAAACAGGATATTAATGTGTGAAAATCTCCAAGAGGGTAGCAGATGCTGATGGTGAACAAAATGACTAGAAATGTGAGAGCAGTTTGCTTACGTGGCAGGTTATATTTTTAACAAGGAAGCAAATGAAAGATTTGACTCTGGCTTTTCTAGGGCTCTCTCTGCCTGGACTCCTTCCTCCCTCCCTTTCTCACCTCCTGTTCACTACCTCTCTGGAAGTCTTCTCATTCAGCAAGACTCCACCATTATCATCTCATGTGAAATTTCTGAGATTATCCATCTCCTCTCACACTGTGTTAGCCAGTATAATGCCCCTAACCCTGAAAATGTCCAAATGGCAATTCCCTAGAACCTGTGAATATGTCACTGTACATGGCCAATGGGACCAAATGGTTACATTTTGTTGTTCAGTCACTAAGTTGTGTCTGACTCTTTGCTACCCCATGAATCATAGCGCACCAGGCCTCCCTGTCCATCACCAACACCCAGAGTTCACTCAAACTCACATCCATCGAGTCAGTGATGCCATCCAGCCATCTCATCCTCTGTCGTCTCCTTCTCCTCCTTCCCCCAATCCCTCCCAGCAACAGAGTCTTTTCCAATGAGTCAACTCTTTGCATGAGGTGGCCAAAGTACTGGAGTTTCAGCTTCTGCATCATTCCTTCCAAAGAACACCCAGGACAGATCTCCTTTAGAATGGACTGGTTGGATCTCCTTGCAGTCCAAGGGACTCTCAAGAGTCTTCTCCAACACCACAGTTCAAAAGCATCAATTCTTTGGCACTCAGCTTTCTTTATAGTCCAACTCTCACATCCATACATGACTACTGGAAAAACCATAGCCTTGACTAGACGGACCTTTGTGGGCAAAGTAATGTCTCTGCTTTTGAATATGCTATCTAGGTTGATCATAACTTTCCTTTCAAGGAGTAAGCATCTTTTAATTTCATGGCTGCAATCACCATCTGCAGTGATTTTGGAGCCCCCCAAAATAAAGTCTGACACTGTTTCCTCTGTTTCCCCATCTATTTCCCATGAAGTGATGGGACCAGATGCCATGATCTTCGTTTTCTGAATGTTGAGCTTTAAGCCAACTTTTTCGCTCTTCTCTTTCATTTTCATCAAGAGGCTTTTGAGTTCCTCTTCATTTTGTGCTATAAGGGTGGTGTCATCTGCATATCTGAGGTTATTGATATTTCTCCCGGCAATCTTGATTCCAGCTTGTGTTTCTTCCAGTCCAGCGTTTCTCATGATGTACTCTGCATAGAAGTTAAATAAGCAAGGCAAAAATACACAGCCTTGATGTACCCCTTTTCCTATTTGGAACCAGTCTGTTGTTCCATGTCCAGTTCTAACTGTTGCTTCCTGACCTGCATATAGGTTTCTCAAGAGGCAGCTCAGGTGGTCTGGTATTCCCATCTCTTTCAGAATTTTCCACAGTTTATTGTGATCCACACAGTCAAAGGCTTTGGCATAGTCAATAAAACAGAAACAGATGTTTTTCTGTAACTCTCTTGCTTTTTCAATGATCCACTGGATGTTGGCAATTTGATCTCTGCTTCCTCTGCCTTTTCTCAAACCAGCTTGAACATGTGGAAGTTCACGGTTCATGTATTGCTGAAGCCTGGCTTGGAGAATTTTGAGCATTACTTTACTAGTGTGTGAGATGAGTGCAATTGTATGGTAGTTTGAGCATTCTTTGCCATTGCCTTTCTTTGGAATTGGATTGAAAACTGACCTTTTCCAGTCCTGTGGCCACTGCTGAGTTTTCCAAATTTGCTGGCATATTAGCTCAGTTTAATTGGGTGTGATTAAATTAAGGATCTTGATATGGGGCGTTTATTCTGGATTATCTGCTTGTGCCCACAAGCATCCTTATAAGTGAAAGAGGGATACAAGAGCTTGTTAGAGTGATATGGAAAAGCCTTGAATAGCCGTTGCTGACTTTGATGATGGAGACAAACCAAAGCATGGACACAGACTGTGTCACAGAGTCTCCAGAATGTTAATACCTTGATTTTAACACAATAAAACCATTTTCTGATCTAACCTTCAGAAATGTAAGATTTTTTAAAAATGATGTTATTTTAGGCCTGTAAATGTGTGGTGATTTATTACAGTCCCAGTAAGAAAATGCATGCCCCTGGGCACAATTTTCTGCTCTTCTATGTGTCCATAATGTCATACTACGTCTACTCGTGCTGACTTCAGTGACCACAGTGATTTGTTGGGAATTGTCTCTCTGCGTGGTCTTCCGTCAACTGCTGAATAGTCACCAGTGTCTTATTCAAGTTCCTTTCCCTAGTTGTCCACTCTGAGCCTTTACATGGGTCCAGTGCCCCACCAGCCTGCCCCCAGGGGCATGGGAAAGACTCATTGCAGGTTCATTTGCTTATGCTTTTGCTCGGAAATCCTGCTGTTATAGGACACTATCCTACTGATTTTCAACTGCTGACGCCTGGCTCAGTATCCCAGTGTCACTTGAAGTCTCTGCTGGGACAAGGAGACACAAATCTCCGACCTTTGACAGCATCTTGTTCTTCCCTCTACGTCCAAGCTTTCCCCTGAGATCCGTGTTGGTAAGGGTAGATCCCCTCGCTTTCCCAGTCGCTCTCCTGTTTCTCAGTTCTTGGGAGTTAACAGGCACTTGACAGTCCTAAGCAAATGTTTTAACAATAATTAGGCAAGTGCATCAGTTCAGTCCAGTTCAGTCGCTCAGTCGTGTCCGACTCTGCGACCCCATGATTCGCAGCACGCCAGGCCTCCCTGTCCATCACCCACTCCCGGAGTCCACTCCACAAATGACTTATTTTATTAGGGAATGGTGAAATAGAGATCCAAAGATTTCCATTACCAGATGAGACTCTAATATACGAGGTGTGGCCCCAGGGCCCTTAATGACTTAGTCATTGATATGGATAGGGTTGGGTGCTAAGCAAGTCTGTAGATGATATTAATTGACTAAAATCTGTAAGAAATCATGCATGGTGATTACAATGCTCTATTCCTTCTGGTTTTCATGGAATGCTAATTGTAAAGGTATATTTTCTTTTGATGACTTTCCAATATTTCAGATGGCTTTGACTGCATCAGGAAAACTTACAGAAAGCACATCACTTCTACCCTAACACATGGAAAGAGTATTCGCTTAGTGGAAATGCAATTTCATAAAAAATTACCAAATGATTAAATGTTACCATAAATTAGGGTATCATATAGCAGAAGACCGTGATCTAGAATTCTAAAACTCTTCATTGTATTATCATTTCTGCCAGTAACTTCAGGAGCATCACTGAGTACCTTTAGGCATCAGTTTCCTCCTCTCAACATGAAGTATTTAGAATTTACTCCTGATTTCAACATCCTTTATCTTGAGTAACATACAGGATATCACATACCATAATTAGAAAATTATTTGCACTGTTGTTCATGCTGATCCAAGAGTGAAGCTTATGTTCACTTGCAAAAGCAATTCGAAAACCTTTAAACAGCCCAGAAAGCAAGTGTTCTAAAAAATTCAATTATTGGAAAATAAGCATTATAAAGAAGACTGAAAGAAACGGTGTTACTTTGTTATTGGAATATGTTTAGAGTAGACTTAACAAATTTTAATCCCATAAGAACTCAAGAAAGAAAGAAGGATGGAAGATCCTCATAAATACAAGAAAACAAGAGCAAAGTTAGGAATTCACTAACTTCAGTCTTCTTTATAATGTCTAATCATGACTGTGGTTCTTTAGTTCTTTTATCAGTATTTTTTTTTCTCATAGTACCCACCCATGGACAAACCTGAGAAACAAATGATCTGACCTCTATAATAATTTATAGGTTTATTTGGCAAAGTGTGTTTGTGTGTGTGTATGTGTGTAGAAAATGTATCACAGGAAGACATTTCTTTTTGAAACCTGGAAATTTTCCTTGTGGAGTCAGAGATGGCTTTATAGAAGTTAGAAAAAGAATCCTAAAGTTGTATTAGTAGCCAGAAAGCCTATCCTATCCCAAATACCCCAATCCATATTCATGAATATATTTCACTTACTTTTTACCTTTTAGTTAATCTGAAAAAGGAAAAATAGTGTTTGTGCATGAGTTTCCCATAAAATCTTGCAACAGAGGATGAGATGGTTGTATGGCATCATCAACTTAATGGACATGAGTTTAAGCAAACTCTGGGAGTTAGTGTAGGACAGGGAAGCCTGGCATGCTGCAGTCCATGGTATCATAAAGAGATATAACTGAGCGATTGAACAACAATGGAGATGTGTTTTGTCCTTCTGGTGAGCTGAGAACATATCTCAGTGCCTGTTTGGAAAGTGCTAAGTGTACGAGCTGTGTTGAATGTTGAAATTAAAATGCAGTAGCGAAGCATTGTGATCTTTGCCTCTGAATGGAAATAATGAACAAAATTCAGTATTCTTCTGTATTTAAGATTTTTTTATTCTCACTAGTAAACACTTTCATCGTTTCTTCTAACTAGTAATTTAAACTGAAAACTGAGACTGTGTTTTAAAGTGTAGGTTAAATGGAGGCCCATGTGAAAGAACAGGGCTGCCTTGCTTCTGGAGGCTATAATGAGGTTGCTTTTACATTTGAGCCTAAGCTGGATCTGTTCTCTATTATAATAGGCCTGGTGGCTGTAATATTTTCCTCATTTTCAGCTGTAATAAGCTTTTGAGTATCTGAAGGTTTGTGTTTTTTCATCCAATTTGTTTTACTCCAAGGACACTCCGATGGAGTAAGGTGTAAAACAGTTCACGGGAGACTTTCAATATTAGTTTCCTCACACCTGCAGTTTTTGAAAAATAATCTCTTATTTCTAAAAATAAAAGTGAAATGTTTACAAGGACCTAAGGAACTGATTTTTTTTTCCCCTTCCTCAACCAATTTATAGGCTTGAACTGAGTACTTTCAAGGCAGGGGGTAAAACAAAAACTCGCTTTAGGAGATTTAACAAGCTTTTGCCAATGGAAACATATTTTTGTGCATTTTCCCCTCTCGAATGGTTCATTGAAAACCCCATTGGCTTGAGGATGTAAGTGCTTATAGTGAATCGTTTTTCTTTGAAATTTATATTCTCTTTCCCCAAGCTTAATCATGGCTTTAGCTCTCCACGCTGTGCTTGCTTAAGCTTTAGGTCTTACGTTTTGTATTGTTTCCTTCACATCTGGTGAAAGTGGACATAACTGACTAAAGGGATGTCATTTGGCGTCTCCTTCCTCCCGCTTCATACAGAGGCCATGCCTTAGGTCTCCTCTCATCTCAGAATCTACAATCTGGATTAATGCCCAAGGATCATCAACCTAGGACTTAGAGCATCCATCCTGTAGTCTATTTTGTGATTCTTTTTTTAAAAAAATCTACTGTGGTCCCCTGGAAATTCTGGATCAAATAAGGTCCAGCTCCCTAACCCTACATGCAACCAGGTAGTTCAATATTATTAGGATTATTGTCATGTTGCTTACCTGCCAAAAATTCTTAGGACTGAAGGATGAAGTTGAGTTATGTCTCAGTGCTCATTCAGTTTGAAAATTCCCATGCTTACTTCATCTTACAATGAAGCAAAAGGAAAACACTCTAGAAGCCCCTCAGTAATCTTATTTCTTACTACCTATGTGCTACTTTTTAGTAAGTATGATTTTATTATTTTTCTGTATATATTTTCAGTGGCCTAGAAATGACACTGATATGGAATTACTGCTGTTGTTAGGTAGCACGAAGCTCAGTGCATGATTGCTGGGCAGGATGCAGCAGAAAAGAGCAGTAATCAGTTCCTCAAACGTTCACAGAATAATAGGGAAAAATTTTAAATTTGTATGCCAAAAAAGAAAAAATGTCAACTAACATTTCTTAGCTTTCTGCTCTCTTGATCTGGGCAATTCCTTTATCACATTACTCAACCAATTTAAACTTACCTTAGTACATTGGAGCAAAAGTCATAAGATTTTTACTACCTGCATATTACATCTCAATAATCGATGTCCAAGATAACTGCAGAACATGTGTTATCTATTTGCCTTTAGAACAAAACCAGCTAGAGGCACTTAACACTATTTTGCTGAGTGAGGACTTAAGAATTCTCCAAATAGTAATGGAGTAACAATAGTAACAAATTTCTATAAACTGTATATTTTGTTGTGATATATAAGCAAAGAAAAGCATATATTATAAAAACTCCAGCTTAATCATTATGACCAATTACAAACGCTTAATAATACAATGAATTGCAAATAGCCAAACATGATAATTATACAAATATTATTTTGATGTTCTTGAGTTGGTGGCATTAAAGAATTTCTGATATGATTTTTATATCAGTAACTGAGAGGAAAAAGAAAAAAAAAAAAGAAAAGTGGACTAATAATTACAGGAAGACAAAGGGAGGGAAGAAGTATATAGATTCCCCAGGGTCTGCAATGTGTGAGGGTGAGAAATGGTTATATGTGGAGTGCTAAGTAGCTTAGAATTTGCTATAGGAGGGCTGCAACTTCTATGGTGAGAGTTTATCCACTAGTAAATGAAATATTTTGCTGAAAGTTGGTAGTCCTACTTTATTTAACCAGTGTTTTTCACTGACACAGAGTTATTGTCATCATCACCTTTGTGCTCCTCTGATTTTTTGCATTTCTGACAGGGCTGTTTTCTAAGTCCAGGGCCCCTGGGAGGCAAATTCAGCCCAGATGTCCAAGGACAATTTTACACGTGGGCCCTGGCTTCCAAATTCCTCCAGGATTTGCCCATTGTTGCAGAGACAGACTTTGTAATTACCAAGGGATTATAGCAGAATATGAAAGGGCCTGAAAGCAGCTTTCTTGCAAAGCATGAATGCATTCAGCACAAACTTAGGAAAAATCAGCCCAGAAGTGAGGCAGAAGTGTCTGAAAATATTAAGGGTTCAAGCAGAGGGTGCTGCCTGAAATTCCTAATTAAAGAAGTAAAAAATGCTTTTGAAAAGTGTCAGGGGCTGTCATTTGTATTCTCTGCCCAGAAAAGGGTCTTCAGAAGGTTGTAAATGAAGTGATGGTGCTGGCCAAATACCCTTTGTTTGGTCCTTTTTTTTGTACTCCAAAAGTAATGAAGATGGAGCTTAATGGTACATAAATAAAAACAATTACGTAGACGATAGTGGTAGTGGAGCATTGCCTGAATTAATATACAAGATTAAGAGGCCAATAGCCCAAAAAGAACTTCGTTATTTCACGAGTCACATAAATGAGACAGCTCTCTCAGGGTTGAATAAAACATAGCTTTCACACTACCATTTTGATTTCAGATTTAAAAACAAAACATTTCCCACGGATTGTGTTTCTGGTGTTCTCTTTGACATATGGTTTCAGCACATGTTCTTACTGAAACAAGCCAGATTATTGGTTACACCTCTTCTGGGTATGTCTTTTTTAATTGAAGCTTTAAAAAATTAACTTACTTTTTGTATTGATTTCATAGCCCAAACTAGAATCAGTGATTAATTTACAAGCGTTAATTTTTATGTCCTTAGTTTATCTCTTGACTTGCTGAAATTTTGACAAATGCATAGAGCAATGAGTCGTGTAACACTGAAAGCTTGTAATCATTTGCAGAGCTGTTTCAGAATGGGTGATTTTGTAAAAAATGAAGGGGCAAACTGCATTCAGAAGAGAGAAAGAACTCCAGTTGTTACTAGCAAACGTTATTTCTTTGAAGGAACAAAAAGCCATGTGTCAAATGGCTCCCCCAAAAGGTACATATTTGATTTGCTAACACTGGATTAATAGAGAGTTTAAGAGAAAATCAGAAAAATAAATACATATATCTCCTTTATTATTACTAATTGTTGTTTCCGGGCTCATGAAGAAGTTGGAGCTTTCATTGTATTTCTGTCATCTTAATATTTCTCTTCCTTTCTTTCCTTTGCACCGACAGTGACCTTGTCCCATCCTTTTTCCTCATCAAGCCCATCCAAAGACTCTCTTGCAACCCTTAACATCAGACTTTCCCCATGTCTATAGACCACACTGATTTTCCCCTTCTTTGGGCTTTCTTGGAGATGCTACTTTCTTTTTCCAATGACTTGTAACTTTAACAGATATCCATCGTCACATCCTTGAGCAAGGACAATGATCACGTCTTAGATATTCCTATAGAAGTATACCGTGAGTCCCATGAAAGTGAAAGTGAAGTCACTTAGTCATGTCTGACTCTTTGCAACCCTGTAGCTTCTCCATCCATGGGATTCTCCAGGCAAGAATACTGGAGTGGGTTGCCATTTCCTTTTCCAGGGGATCTTCCCAACCCAGGGATCAAGCTCGGGTCTCCTGCATTGCAGGCAGATGCTTTAACCTCTGAGCTACCAGGGAAGCTCCATAAGTAGGTCTCAATTTTCTAGTAGCCTCTTTTCAAATGGTATCAACATGTAATCATTAGAAAAGTGATTCATGTGATATTTTACATTCTTCTTTGGTATTAAGTCTTCATATTGATGTGCATTCCCAGCAAATCCCAGTTCAGACCAATCACAATTCAAGTGCTCAATAGATACTTGTGGTTTCTGGCTCCCATATTGGACAATACATCTCTCCAGTTGTTGCTCTCTAGTTGGTCTCCAGTTGGTCTCCAGTTGGTCTCTAAGTTGTGTCTGACTTCTTACAACCCCATGGACTGTAACACGTCAGGCTCCTCTGTCCTTTGCTGTCTCCTGGAGTTTGCTCAAATTCAAATCCATTGAGTTGGTGAAGCTATCTAACCTTCTCATCCTCTGCCACCCCCTTCTTCTGCCTTCAATCTTTATATAAAAGTCATCTGAATTAAATTCACCCATTCACTTCCAGTTCACCGATTCTTAAGATGTCAGTGTCCAGTCTTGCCATCCCCTGCTTGACCTTGTCCAACTTACCTTGTTTCATGGACCTGACATTCCAGGTTCCTATACAGTGTTGTTGTTGACAGTCTTGGACTTTCCCCACCAGCTGCATGCACAACTGTGTGTTGTTTCTCCTTTGGCCCAGCAGCTTCATTCTTCCTGGAGCTACTGGTAATTGCCCTCTGCTCTTCGCCAATGGCATATTGAAAACTTCTGAGTTGGGGGGCTCATCTTCCAGTGTCGTCTCTTTTTGCCTTTTCATATTGTCCATGGGATTCTCAAGACAGGAATACTGGAGTGGGTTGACATTGCCGTCTCCAGTGGACCACATTTTGTCAGAATTCTTCACTATGACCCATCCATCGTGGGTGGCCATGCATGGCATGACTGCTAGCTTCATTGAGCTATGCAAGCCCCTTTGCCACAAAAAGCTGTGACTCATAAAGGGGACCTCTAGAGTATCTTTCTCTGAATCATTGAATTTAGAAAATTCAGATGTAAACATTGTATTGTCATATCCAGGTATCATACACAAAAGAAGAACCCACTTGCTTAAGCCATTTGAGTCTTTCTTGCAATTCAAAGTTCATTAGTGTAGGACTATGCTGAGAGTAATTTTATCCCTTGTGCCTTAATAAGATGTCTGATTTCATTAATAATTTTAGAGATATGTACTTACATATTTACAAAATATGCTTAATAGTTCAGAGTTTTTAGAAGACTCAGTGTTATGTATCTTTGGACAAGTTGCTTTTTATATGTTCTGATATTGGGATTTGAGGCCATTTTTAAATGAATTATAAGGACTGGAAGAAACACAAGCTGGATTCAAGATTGCTGGGAGAAATATCAATAACCTCAGATATGCAGATGATACCACCCTTCTGGCAGAAAGTGAAGAGGAACTCAAAAGCCTCCTGATGAAGTGAAAGAGGAGAGTGAAAAATTTGGCTTAAAGCTCAACATTCAGAAAATGAAGATCATGGCATCCGGTCCCATCACTTCATGGGAAATAGATGGGGAAACAGAGGAAACAGTGTCAGACTTTATTTTGGGGGGCTGCAAAATCACTGCAGATGGTGACTGCAGCCAAGAAATTAAAAGACGCTTACTGACCCACCTAGATAGCATATTCAAAAGCAAAGACATTACTTTGCTGACTAAGGTTAGTCTAGTCAAGGCTATGGTTTTTCCAGTAGTCATGTATGGATGTGAGAGTTGGACTGTGAAGAAAGCTAAGCACCGAAGAATTGATGCTTTTGAACTATGGTGTTGGAGGAGACTCTTGAGAGTCCCTTGGACTGCAAGGAGATCCAACCAGTCCATTCTGAAGGAGATCAGCCCTGGGATTTCTTTGGAAGGAATGATGCTAAAGCTGAAACTCCAGTACTTTGGCCACCTCATGCGAAGAGTTGACTCATTGGAAAAGGCTTTGATGCTGGGAGGGATTGGGGGCAGGAGAAGAAGGGGATAACAGAGGATGAGATGGCTGGATGGCATCACTGACTCGATGGACATGAATCTGAGTGAACTCTGGAAGTTGGTGATGGACAGGGAGGCCTGGCGTGCTGTGATTCATGGGGTCGCAAAGAGTCGGACACAACTGAGCGACTGAACTGAACTGAACTGAAGCTCAGAGCCATGACATAGAATCACTCCACCACAGGAAATTTGCGCATATAGAAGTGCTGGGTAAAAGGCACAGTGAACCATAGTAAGGAGGTTGACACGAGGCAGTGAGGAGAGTAGATAGATGATTTGCAACTCAATCCCAAATCTGGGGCTCATTTTGTGTTTGTAGCCAAATTACTTAAACTCTCTGTCTCAGTAGCCTCCTTTGCAAACTGAGGATAAGAATTCCAAGACTGTCATGAAGACACAGTATGATGATATAACAGAAATAGCTTATAATAGAAGACTCCCCAGGTGGTGCTAGTGATAAAGAACCCACCTGCCAATGCTAGGAGACATAAGAGATGTGGGTTTGATCCCTGGGTCCAGAAGATCCCCTGGAGGAAGGCATAGAAACACTCTTGCCTGGAGAATCTCTTGACAGAGGAGCCTGGGATACTATAGTCCATAGGGTCTCAAAGAGTCGGACATTACTGAAGCAACTTAGCATGCACGTGTGCAGCTTCTAACCAAAAGCAAAGACATAGAGAATGTATCATTTAGATCTTAACATTTTAAAATACAAGGAATAGCTCATCAGGCTGGGATGATAACTGGCCCTTATTGTCTACTCATTTTTCAAGGGCACATTTTTTTAACTCTCCCAAAATTCAAGGGACAGTGGCTCACATTTTATGAACTGCTCTATTCAAATTTATACTACCATAGCATCAATGGTGTTCATTAACATATAGAGTAGTACAGATTTAAAAAAATGCAGGCAAACTGTATTAATCACATATTAACTAGCAAATTATGATGTACTTTTCCAAATTTGAAATTGGAAACTTCTGAGTTCACAGTTAAATCTGTAAAGGCCTTTTGAAAGATCTATTCAAATGTTAGCAGCCACATTTCTGGTTTATCTGCTTTTTTTTTTTTTTTTCCTCGAAAAACAAATTTGTCAAAGCTTATTGCTGCTAAGCTGCTAAGTCGCTTCGGTTGTGTCTGACTCTGTGCGACCCCATAGACGGCAGCCCACCAGGCTCCGCCGTCCCTGGAATTCTCCAGGCAAGAACACTGGAGTGGGTTGCCATTTCCTTCTCCAATGCATGAAAGTGAAAAGTGAGAGTGAAGTCGCTCAGTCGTGTCCGACTCTTCGCGACCCCATGGACCGCAGCCCACCAGGCTCCTCCGTCCATGGGATTTTCCAGGCAAGAGTACTGGAGTGGGGGGCCGTTGCATCATCATTAATAACTTTACTGTTTGACAGGAAGGCATCTTGATTAAAAGTCATTTTTGAACAGTGTAGAACTCCGTGATCCCCATCAAAAAATCAGTCCCAAACGAAGTGGATTTCTGACTTAGGAAGTGATGCCGGCTTTTGTGCAACTTCATACTGTTGGGTTAAGCAACTTGCTCTCTCTTGGAAGAGGTCCAGAAGTGACAGCAAGAGCAGAATCGGGGGTCGTTTGGCTACTGTGTGGATGGAGCTGCGGGGGGCATCCTCATCAGAACACTGCCGTCAGTACCGCCTGCCTCCCTGCTCCTGAGTGCAATTGTCTGTGGTCTATAAAACACTAAATGGTTGGGCCTTCACTGCTTGGAGATCCGCCTTCCTCCCTGGGTGACTTCAGGGCAATTGAGATCAGCTGGGGTGCTGCTGCCGGCATTTCCCACCTCCTGTCCATAGGGAAACAGAGGCAATGAGTCTTTCAAGGCAGGCTCTCACTTATGGACCACTTTGCCTTCCATTAGCCAACAAAGAGCTAATCTGGTGATCTTCAGGGCGTGGAGGAAAGCTCATCTTTTAATCAGAGTTGAAAAGCAGGAATTTCTACTCTTACCAAGAACAATGTATAATAATAACATAGTAACATAATTCTACGGTGATAAGACAGCAGACTGTATGATTCTGGTAACTATAGACTATTAAATTTTTGCACCTTTGTTTTATGTCCCTTGATATGTTCTAGTGTCTCCTAGTTTATAGTCTTTGGGAGCTTGAATAGAATTTGTACCCTGCTGTTGTATGAAAATTGTGTAAACTGTAATTAGGTTGAATTGGTTCATAGTGCTTTTCAGGTCTACTGTATCTACTTTTCTGACTATTCATTGTATTAATTTTTGAGAGTTTTATATTAAAAGTCCAACTAAAAATCTTAATTTATCTACTTAAGAAATAATTATAATATACAGTGTAACTATATAACATTTTTCTGTATTTTCTAACTCTCCTGTAAATGTCTGATCATACTTTCGTAATTTAAAAAAGAGAGGGGGAGAGAGCAATGCATTCAGTGAGGACAATCTCAGAAGCTTTAAAGCTTTCCATTAAAATAAGATAAACAGTACAGTCTCTCTTCTTGACTTCAGTCTTCAGCATTCACTGACTTTATACTTTAGCTCCTGGTATGACCTTTTTCTCGCCTTTTTCACGTGAAAGGGTAAACGATTGACTGAGAAAGAGGTTTCAGTGCTACATTTTGGTTTTGAATTTTTCAGCCTGAGATTTGACTTAATATGTATACACATACTTACTCATTTCTTTTATATCCACCCAATGAATAGAAATTAGATGTCTCCTATGTGCCAGAACTTATTTAAATGGATCATATAGTAGAAAAAGAAGTCCTCACCTTGATGGAGTTTGTGACCTGTTTAGAGAGAGAGAAAATACATCAAAAGTGAGTAAGTGCAATGAAGAAAAATAAAGCAGGAGAGGAAGTGAGAGATTCAACTTTTAGATAGCATGATTTGAAGTGGGCTCTCTGAAGACGTGAGATCTGGCCAGAGAAACAGTCAAAGGTGTGAGCTATGCAAACACAAATGGGTTACAGGGAGCAAATACCCTGAGACAGATTCTTGCTCGCTGTGCTGGTTTCACCCACAGGGAAAGGAAGGAGGTTTGAGAGGAACACAGCTAAGGTCAAGTCAGGTCAAACCCTGTAAACAACAGTAATCACTTTATTTTACTCATACTGTGATGGTTTCAAGTACATTTGTAGAAGTGATCTGTGAATAAAATAATCTGAAGAAGGGTCTGCTGGTAAAGTAGAGTATACTGTACTGGAATAGACAGGTGAGAAGTGAAGGTCCCTTGGTTTTGGATGATGAGGAGGAGTAAGATTCAGGATTATAAAGGAATGCCCAGCTGGATTTGCTCATGAATTGGATGTGAAATTCGAGAGAAAGAAAAGAGCCAAATGCTAGCGCTAGACACTGTCGTGCCTGACTCTTTGCAACCACATGGACTGCAGCCCCCCAGGCTCCTCTGTCTATGGGATTTCCCAGGCAAGAGTATCGGAGTGGGGTGCCACGTCCTCCTCCAGGGGATCTTGCCAACCCAGGGTTCGAACCTGCGTCTCCCGTGTCTCCTACATTGCAGGCTGGTACTTTATCACTAGAGCCACCTGGCAAGCCTGCAAAGAGTAAAGGACAACTCTAGATAAACTGTCAGGAAAGTAGTTAATATATGTTATTTGCAGAGATATCAGGCATTGATTATTACATAGGTATACTGAGAGCCAAGTAATTTCAAAGTGTAATAATATTTATAAAAGAGAAATTGGGAGTGGGGGGGAATGACCTTATAGTTATCCAGTTTGCAGTAAGAATCACCATACAATTCCTTTAAATAGCAAGATGCTTCGTGCAGTGAAACTATAATTCAATTATTTTAAAATCTGTTTAGAAAGAATTATTCAATACCATAAGTAAAATCCACTTTGATTAGCCATAGGAGAAAGTAGCAAAAGGCACCCTCACCCTGCCATCTAGAAGTGTATAATTTTGGTAATCATACATGATTGTCAGGCCTGGGGAGAGTGCCTAGTGTCCTGGCACAGCTGACACTTTTACCCCTTGTGCTCTTACAACAGTGTCTTGGTATAGACAACAAATCATATACCCACTTTACAGCACAATGTTAGAAATTTCTGCACAGCAAAAGAAACAATCAATAAAATAAAGAGGCACCCTGTCGAAGAGGAGAAATATTTTGCAAAGTATACCTTAGATAAGGGTTAATATCCAAAATGTATAGCATATACAACTCAGTACCAAGTCAAACAAAACAAAAGTGATCCACTAAAATAAAAAATGGGCACAGGACCTGGACAGACATATTTCCAAAAAGGACATATGAATGAGCAAGAGGTAAATGAAACTGTGCTCAGCATCACTCATCATAAGGGAAATGCAAATCAAAAGCACTTTGAGATATCACCTCACACCTGTTAGAATGGCTATTATAAAAAAAGGTAAGAAATAACAAATTCTGTCAAGGATGTGAAGAAAAGGGAATCTTTGTGGACTGTTGGTGGGAAGGTAAATTGATTCCGTCACTATGGGGAACAGTATGGGGTTTCCTCCTATGTTAAAAGTAGAACTGCCATGTGATCCAGCAGTCCCATTTCTGGGCATATATCCAAAGGAAATGGAATCTCTAACATGAGAAACTATCTGTACTCCCCTGCTCATTGCAACATTATTCTCAATGTCCAATACAACATGGTAACGATCTGAATGTCTTCAATGAATGGAAAAAAATGTTATATATACATATATATGTGTGTGTGTGTAGGTATGTGTGTATATAAATATATGTGCATATATATGTTTATACATACATGTGCATACACATATATACATATATATATTAGTGTGTATATATAATGCATTATATACGTATACATAATAGAATATTACTCAACCATAAGCAAGAAGGAAATCTTGCTGTTTGTGACAATATAGATCACCTTAAGTGTGTTATACTAAGTGAAATAAGCCAGAGAAAGACAAATACCATTTGATTTCACTGATATGTGTAATTTAAAACATTGAACTCATAAAAACAGAGAATAGAACGGTGATTTCCTGAGTATGAGGGGTATGGGGAGATGTTGACCAAAGGGTTGAAACTTCTAGTTATAAGATGAATAAGTTCTAGAGGATCTAATGTAAGCATGGAGATAGTAGCTAACAGCACAGCATAGTATTCTTGAAAGTTGCTAAGACAGTAGATGTTAAGTGTTTTCACCACACATATGAGTAAATAAAAAGAAATTGTTAATTATTCAAGGTGAATATATGTGTTAACTAACTTTACTGTGATAATCATTTTGCAGTATATAAATATATCAAATCAACACACTGTACATGATAAACTTATACAATGTTATATGTTAATTATATCTCAAGTTGGAAAAATATGAATGAATATCAGAACTAAACAGAGTGCTTAAATATTGATCATGCCAAAAGATAGAAAACCTGGAGACATTAATCTAAGAAAGACTTAGAGGACAACCATCCCTCTCTACATGGCCTGATCCTAATGACAAAATAGAAGTGGCAAAGGAGCCATGTCTAGCCTATGTTCGTATTTTTGCACACGCTATAAAGTATACTGGGTGCTAGATGTTCAGACATGAACCTGTAGATGATGTGTGTCCCTGTAGATGATGTGTGTCCCTGATGATGGCAGACATTGCCCCCAAATGCTCCAATAACACTGGAACTGTTTCAACTGGATACTACCAGATCTTAAATAAGATGATTCTATTTAATAGGGAAAATAGACTTTATTAGCAAGAATGGGAAGCTTAAACTTCCTGTGGACTATACATAAAGGGAAAGGCCAGCAAGATAGGCCTCTGGCACTTCAAGTTGCTAAAAAAAAAAAGAAAACAATAAAAATAGACAGACAGATAGATTAAATCACTGCCTTGCAACTGTGATGGTTTTTGACCCCTGCTCAAATACATACTCTATGACTTTCCAGCTCCTAGTTTTACTATGTGCTCTAGCTTTGGATCCTGGCTCCTTTGAATGGAGTTGAGTTTGATGCTAACATTTTTTTGACACTGACCTATACCTTGCGCTCAACCAGTAAATTGTGAATGACACCTCCTTGCTTGATTAATTCCCAGAAAGATGAGTGGTATATACCATGAGCTAAGCAAGTTACAGTATTATTATTATTACTGCTAACTACTGGTAGTACTATCACCATCATCAAATTTCATAGTATATGCTATGGAAGAGGAAAAAAAGAATGACTCACTTCTTGGCCCTAAAGAACTTAAAATCTGCACATAGTCATTGCTCATTATATTTGATTGATTCATACTCCTTTATATAAGAGAATTTAAAATTATAATTAAGGCTTACAATAGTTGTCATTTTTAGAAAAGTAATATTACATGACATTTTCACTTTCAGCTAGGGATTTTAGGGAAGTTTATAAATATTACCTTGATAAACTTCACAAAATCCCTCTCCAGTTATATGTATAAAACTCACTTGCAGAGAGTTACTGAAGAAAAAAAAAAAAACTATCCATTCATGTCAAATAATCTGCCCCAAGTCAAAAACAGCTCTTAATATTGTTCCTTCCAGTTGGATATAGCAATGAAACTTACCACCTCAACACCATATTCTGTGAATGTTTTTCATAACTGTTATTTCTCTCAGTGTGAACTGGTAAAACAGTTAGAATATGTTATCATAATCTCATCTATCGGTTAGGAGAGTAAGGCAAATATACAAGCATTGATGGAACAGAATTGGCCCAATGCTTTGCTGTCTTTGTGATTGCCTGTTACAGTGTGTATTACGGTACAGTAGGTAGAGGTGAAACACAAATTATAAATGCCTTCTGGCCAACTTCTTTGCCTTGTCATTCATCTAGAATAAGTAATTACCACTTCTAGCAATGCTGACTTGTGAGGGCAGCTGACACTGTCTGTAAGGGTGATGCAAACCCAAGCCCAGTTTTTTATGAGGCATGTATGGGACCAGTTTAGGCACCTGCCCAAACCTTGGCCTCCTCTGCTAGGCCCACTCCAGAGACTAGACCATTTGTCTCACCTCCAGGCAGAGTTACTCAGAGCAGACTGCTGTCAGTCCTGCCTGCTTGCTGCTAACTTCTTCCTCACTATCTTTCTCTCTCATCCCATATACTATATGGGATATACTATCCCAACGTAGCATATACTATCCCAATTGGTCAGCAAAATATTTGGCTTCAACCTTCCAAATATCTCCAAAATCTGAAAACGTCTAATTACTCCACAGCTACCATCCTGTTTCAAGCCGTCATTAGCTCTTTCCTGGGCTGACAGAGCAACCTCTGCTTAGTCTCCTTGACTCTGCCCTTCCTTCCCCTTGTCAGGTTTCTCTCGACACACCACCCAGGACAAGCCTGTCAACATGGGAGTCAGATCATGTCACGCTTCTGCTTAAAGCTCTCAAGGACATCTAGTTTTGAGTGAAAGTCCACGTCATTACCAGGGGCCCACAGACCTCTTCACAATCTTGGTCCCAATACTCTCCAACATTATCTCCTACTAATCTCCACTGTGTTCACCCTTGAGGTTTCTTAACATTCCAGTCCTGCCCCAACTCGAGGTCTTCTTGTGCTCTTACCCCAGATATTCAGTGACTCACTCTCTCACCTGGTGAGGTTCTTCATTCAAATTTTGTCTAGTCCAAGAGAACCTTCATAGCCATTTCACCCAAAATTGAAATTTCTCTGTCACCTGAATTACTTTTTTCCTTTACATTCTTTGCTACCTAACATTATATATATATATATATACACACACATGTATATATATATAGTTTTATGTATATATATATTTACACACATATATATATCTCTCCAACTGAAAACTATATGTAGTCTAGTCTTTTTTTAATAACTTTATGATTCCCTGCATTATTACAGTGTCTGATACAGTTTTATTGAATGAATGAGTGAGTTACTATGAATCACATTGATCTCTACTTTCTCTTCACTTTTACAAGTTTATACCATTCATTTGGAATTAAATCATTGTCTGCTATGATTTTTTTTAACATGTCATGAGAAAACATCCTGGGATTCACAATTTGATTATAACCACATTATACAAAAGGAAAGTATTAATATGCATTTGTATTATCCACCCCACCCACCCCTCCTCACCATGCCTAACTCAGAAGCGCATAGAAAGGTGATTGAAGGAAAGAATGGGAAATTAAACAAGACAGATACATTGTGGTTGGTGAGTGATGGGTCATGGAATCCAAGAGTAGAAGGGGGTAGTGGAAGAAGCTGGAATCTGAGAAGGATAACTGAGAATTAAAGATTAAGGCAAGGGAGTTGTAGGCACCTCACATGGGGAGTCAGGCTGATGAGAGCATCCTGCCGTCTACATGAAATACAGTTGTTCCTGATGAACTGAATATTCAACCCACATGCCAGCTTCTTTTCGTCAAGTCTTCCTGTTTGTCAGAGCTCTATTTGGCTGATACCAGACACTTCTGTTAATTTTAAAAACTGGAAACAATATAAGCAATTGAGACAAATAACAGACCCCAGAGAGACTGTGCTCTTTTCTGTATTTCACAAACGTTCCTACTGAATCAAATCTTATATTCTGAAAGGTTAGTTCAGATTAGTTCTAGAACAAAATACAAACTTAGATTGGCTGATTTCCAAGTGCCTCATTCGAAAATAATAGAAATTTAAAGTGCAATTCTGGAATATTTTAGACTCAGGGAGTATATGTGTGTATACATATATATAGCTATATGACTTAGCAAACTGGTCAAAGGAGAACAGGTGTACGTACATGTGGGCGTATGGTAGAGAGGGGAGTGGTTAGAGGATTTGGGTCAGTGAGAAGGAATGAACGAAATCTGGAAATGGTACCTAACTTTGTAGCACAAAAAAGTATAGAATAGAGTGAGCAGAACAAAGTTTTATTCTACAGAAGCCTGTAGAGATCAATTATGTAGGCAGACTGGTAGAAAAGTCTACAGAATAGTCTACTGGTGAAAAAAATAAACAGAGAAAGTCATAAAAGAAAACAGCTTTGAGAGGTGGTGTGATGAGAGATCAGAAGTACACTTTGTGAAAATGGGAAACCCAAGGACAGAGGGTGGAGGGGCTGATGGTGTGGCCTGGCGTGCAGCTGAGAGTCTGGGTTCATGTCTGTGCTACCTCCCACCAGCCGCCAGGACTGTACGAAGCATCCTTGGTGTGTACAGCACTGCCCTCATCACCTGCCTCTTTTGCTGTGTCACTGTTTAAGAACATGTCATGTTTGAGTGAAAGTAAAGATTCAGGCATCAAAAGGGATTCCACGGGAACATTCACTTCCTACCTAAAGTTTACTAGAACATAGGTTGTTGTCACTAAATCAGCACCATTTCCTTATTTTTGTAATAGTTTCCAATGAGCTATACTTTCAAGTTCTTTCATTGATCTTCTCCCTCTCTCTGAGACTTTTTAATTGACATCTTTGCAACAGACATCCGGGCTTCCCTGGTGACTTAGATGGTGAAGAAAATGCCTGCAGTGCAGGAGACCTGGGTTCAATCCCTGGGTCGGGAAGGTGCTGTGGCGAAAGGAATGGCTCCCCACTCCAGTGTTCTTGGCTGGAGAATTCTGTGGACAGAGGAGCCTGGTGGACTAGAGTCTTTGGAGGGTCACAAAAGAGTCAGATCCGACTGAGCAACTGACACTTCCATTCTGAAACATACAGAGCTCCATCCAGCTGCCTTCCCCTAAAGCTAGCAGACAGTATTAGGCACACCTCTGAACATTGCTGTTGAGTCCGATTTGTGGCGTGTGTCCGCTGCTACCAGGGTTTTCTGAAAATGCCATCACTTTTATGTATCCCTCAAACTTCTGAACCACCCTCTTGCCTTAGTTTTACCCCTCAACATACTTCTGAGACTGTGTCACATAGACTCGTCTCGAGAGGGCTGAAGGAGCGGCTCATTTCTGAGGAAATTATGGCGTGTGTCAGTCTCAGAGTTATCGGCCCCTCCTTCAGCTCGGCGTTTCCAAGAATCAGACTCATTACTGAATGCGCTATTCAACACCATGATTATGCCTCTGTTCTCTCTAAATCAATTTCTCCTCAGCTCCTGTTAACTGTGGAGGGTTTTTATGTCTCCCCACTCAGATGACTCTCCTCCTCCTCCCAGATCTCACCTGAAAACACAAATTTTCCATCTTTTCTTTGCCTCTTGATGCCTCTCCCTTCTCTTATTTAACTTTGCAATTGTATCACTTAACTCTGCCAAGTATCTTGACATGCAGCTTGCTCAAAAGCTGAAAACTCATCTTATTGCTGCAGACTCCTCCCAGATTAAAGATCTGTGCTTGCGCTTTGTGTGTCATTACCTTCGTAGATAACAGAGGCAAGAAATTTAACAAAACCCAGTGTTAAGTCTTCTGATAACATATGAAGGTCGACCTGAGGCTGTTAATGTTATACATATAAGCCCTGATAAATGCCTAATCCACAACATCCTGATAGATTATCTGCTGTTAAAAACACAGATCTTTCCATCAAATTTGTATCTTTTATCATAAAATGACTCTATGCTGAGCCATTATGGCATAGAAAACAGTGGTGATGAGAGCAAGAAGCAGCAGCCTTGGGATTTATGGCTGTCTCATCCTCTTCTATGCCCCTAGCCATGCAAGTGTCCAGGCAAGACCACCATACTGTTTTCATACCAGTTTCGAGATAGCAAATCAGTAGGTGCTGCTGGTTCCCCGCACCTCTGATCCTGCCTTAACCATAACTCTTCGTACCCATACTCTGAGGCTTTCAGACTCAGCTCTGAGTGCACTGAAGCAAAATTAGAGCAGCTGCGTAGAGTGTCAAAACAGTAGAGCTAACATCAACACAACACCTCAGTGACTCCCTGCAACCCAGACAACAGTGCTACATCAGTGGTGGTTGAGAGGCTATAGATTAGCTTGCATTCATATCTAGACGCAGCAATTTGTGCAAACTTGTTGGAAAACCTCAATGACATGATAAATCATTTTTCCTATGAGCTTAATTGAGTTTCTGAATATATGTTGGTGCCAGTTCAGAATACGATTCCACAGTTTTATTCTCAATTACTGTATTAATCATTTGGTTGCTTTCTTAGCATGCATGTAAACAAATGAACAGTTTGACCTGCTTAGTATGTGGACAAATAGCACTTAAAAAAAAAGGGATAGGTTTATGGTATGCCCCAGTTAAATCTTTAGATAAAAGGATTGTGGTATCATTATTGCTACCATTATTATTTGCTGTGACCAATGTTATACATTTATATCATTGAATCAGAAATAATATAATCATGCTTTTTGCTGTCTTCTTCAATTAAGTCCCTGAGTAAAGTAATACTGTCTTAGGTTCTGTTTTGTTAATTTGCAGGCTGGTGATGGAATGTCATCCTTTTGACTTCTAGAATCCTTGTAAGTAAACGTGATTTTTTTCCTAAAATTGAGATTGCTAAAATGTTCCACTGTTTATTTTTTGCTTCTTAAAGGAAAACATAAAAATAATTCTAAGAGAAATAATTTTTTTTCTACGAAATTCTTTATATGTGCTGAGAGTTTATTGGTGATTTTATAAATTTGGTACATAAGTATGTTTTCTGAACAATCAGTGTCAAGAAAGTAACCTTCTAAAATTTTATGACAAACTCCTAAAAACCTTTCAATAATGATCTAACGCATTATGAATGCTAGTATTACATATTAAATACTAAATGAATTCAAGTGAGGAAACTGAATAGTAAGAAAACCATTTTCTTCTTTTATCTGTATGCTAATCACCACTAATTCACTTGGTTTCCACTGAAATCACGCTGATCATAAAAAAAAAACCTTTAATATTTATGTGGACAATAGATGCTATTTTTAGGAACATTATTATACTGTGATAATAATTAATATGCATTCTTACTTAACTATTTAGAACCCAGTTAGAACAATATTTCAAACAAACACAAAATCTATGAACCAGATGAATCATTGAGGTTGCTGTTTATTCAGAGCATCACCCAATTAAAAGTCAGCCCTTGAAATATTACACAAACTGCTGTAAGGTTTAATGTTGCTGGTCATGTATTGATATGCTGTGGGTAAAATCACCTGGACATGGACGTTGTGCTAATCAACAATGTGGCTGCTGCTTGGTGCTGTCCATGAAGAGATACTTGAAGAAAACATCAGGTACTGGGCCAGCTTTCCATTCCCAGGAAGCATTCCTGAGGAGGGGGAGGAAAGGTCAATCCTCCCAACCTCATGATTTCCCACCCTCCCCTTTGGACATATTCTTCTTCCCAGTGGTGGTCCTGGAAGGAGGTAACCATGGTACTTACATTCTAGACTCAATTTGGAGTTCATTAAGAGATAACTGTGTTTCTAAACTTGCTGGGAAGTACTGACTTGAACAGACTAATTGTGTGTATGCCAGGCTTCTGTCAGTCTCAGCATTCAAGATGCTCTTGTTGGCTCTCCATGAGATTGGTGTCGTTCATGAGTTGTGTGCCAGAAGCTGCTTGAACCTGTAGCTCGTTGGCGGTACTTGCTCCTTCATCGTCAGTGAAGAGAGTGGTGGGGAGGCTGTGCTCCTCTGAAAGGTGTGGTTGGCGGGGGAGGGGGACCAAAGAAACTTAGTGGTGTGGAGACTGTGTGGTTATAACATTCAGTTATTTCACTCTTCATGTTTGTGTGTTTTTTTTTTTTAATTTTGTAAGATAACTGTCCATGGGAATAACACAATTTTAATGTATGAATAAAGTGTAATTTTGTTTCTGGCAAAACAGCCCATGAAGTGAAAGTGAAAGTGCAAGTCACTCAGTCGTGTCCAGCTCTTTGCCTCCCCATGGCCTATACAGTCCATGGAATTCTCCAGAGCAGAATACTAGAGTGGGTGGCCTTTCCCTTCTCCAGGGGATCTTCCCAACCCACGGGTCAAACCCAGGTCTCCCTCATTGCAGGCAGATTCTTTACTAGCTGAGCCGCAAGGAAAGCCCAAGAATACTGGAGTGGGTCGCTTATCCCTTCTCCAGCGGATCTCCCCAACCCAGGAATCAAACTGGGGTCTCCTGCATTGCAGGAAGATTCTTTACCAACTGAGCTATCAGGGAAGCCTCAAACAGCCCATAATGAAAGACAACTATGTATGTATCTGTATATCTGTACCCATTTAAAAAATGTTGCTCTTGAGTAATGTTAACACATCACAGTTAGACTAGACTTAGACTAAGTCTGAGTGGGTTAGACTTAACCCACTTACTTTGTGGGTTCCTCAAACACATGAGAGCATCCCTATTATATAATAATCCACATTCACATCTATAGCCATTTTTGAACAAAAAAAGAAAAGAGGACAAAGTAGGTTGGAAATAAGTCGACATGCTCCTAAAATAATACAACCACTGGGAGTGGGCATGAGTGGAAATGGAACACCCTTAAAAACAAGTAAGTTCTCTTTTAGCAGTGGGGGAGTAACAAGAAAAACAATTTGACATGTTATTGTCATAAATTAATTTTCTAGTCATTCTAGGTGTGCCATAACAGTTCTGTTTGTGATAAATTTGTTTGGAATCCATGTAGTTCAAACATTTGTTTTTAGAACTGTTTGTCACTTTAAACTACTTAAGCAGTTTCCTGGTTTTAATGAATTTACTGCTTGGAAGCACTGACTGTAAATTTGCAAGACCAAGTGACTGAAGCTACCCCATGGAGGGTAGCACTATCGCTGTGAGCATTTTGTGTGTGTTATGAGTTGATGTTTTGAATGCCTGCCTCCTTTCAGTCAGTGGGATGTTATTTTGAGTGCTATGCTTGAATATCAAAACCTGTTCCATCTTCAGTGAAAGTATCTTTTGCCAATCAAGTGCTTTAAGACACAACCCCAGAATATCTCAAATATGTTTTTCTGTTAGCCTATCTACAGTCCCACCCCATCCCATATGTAGGGATGTGCAGATAATGTGCAGTGAATTTTCTTTCCATAACCAATTATGGTTGCTCCAAGGTGAGTCACATGCAACGATGCCTTCTATATGATAGTATTTCTCCCTTGGTCCCAGGTTGATGTTCCTGGTGTGATCACACATCTGGCACTGTTTCTGCTCTCTCTCTCTTGGCTCTTCCCAAGAAGCCTGCTCTCCTACTAATTCCAAGTCTGAAGCCAGCCTCTGTACCCCACACAGTTAAATTTTGGAGACGGAGTCTTGGGTGAAGTAGAAATGAATAGCTTTATTGCTTTGCCAGGCAAACAGGGCCACAGTGGGCTAATACCCTCAAAACTATGTGTCCTAACCTGGAGGGGGTAGTGAGGAGTTTTACAGTAATGGTTCAAAGAGGGTGTGATCAGCATTTCTGATGGGTTGGTGGTGAGATAAGAGGAAGTCAGCATCGTCAATTTGGTTTCAATCAGTCAGGGGTCTCTGTACTTGTGGGCAATAGACGTTAACTTTTCCCACCTGCTGGAGGTATCAGTGTCTGCAAAACAGCTCAAAGAGTCTGTGTATCCCTTGAAGGGGAATTAGGACCCTGCCCCAAGGCTGCACTATTGTTTCTTTGCATCCCCTCCCTTCCCTGATTGGAAACTGTTCGAATTTGTTCTTTGGAACTCAGGGGTTGGTCATAGGTGCTGAATAAAGCCTGTTTCTTGTAGTCAAGAAATGGGAGACGCAGAAAGATTTCTGTGCCATGGAGTCCCACAGGGTCCTGCATGGTTTCACTGTGTAATCAGACCACAGATAGGGTGTAACCATGGAAAACAGTATTAAACTAATAATTCACTGTTTATTCTGTCTGGAGTAACATTTCCCTAACCTTCTGCCTCTGTTCAAATCCTACTCACCTCTCAAGCCTCCAGAAAACTTCAGGCTCTTTCATGAAACACGACCTGATGATGTCCTTCTTCAGTATTAATATCCCCTTCTATTGTTCTAAGTGTGAGGACATTCTCAAGACATTGATTATATCGCTTGCAGTGGTTGGTGGTTTAGTTGCTAAGTCGTGTCTGACTTTTTGCAACCCCTTGAACTGTAACCCACCAGTCTCCTCTGTCCATGGGATTTTCCAGGCAAGAATACTGGAGTGTGTTGCCATTTCCTTTTCCAAGGGATCTTTCTGGCCCAGGGGTTGAACTTGGGTTTACTGTCTTACAGGTGGATTCTTTACCAGCTGAACCACCAGAGAAGGCCTATATCACTTACAGTTTGCCTTCTATCAGAATTTGTTTATTCCTCATTTTTCATCCAATTATATGTTTAGTACTGTGAGAAAACTATAGTGTGTCACCTTTCACAGAGTAGGTACTCAATAAGTGATTATTTATATTAGCAGTTCAGTTGTACTCACAACAGTTTTAGAACCTTCCTTAATTAACAATGTAAATTCCAAAATATTTAGAGATGGTCCATATATTCATTTTAAATACTCACAGGCATTTTTATCATGTGGATTTTTAATCTTGTATATGCTTTGCTAATTTCATTTATCACAAATGCTTTGGAAAACATAACACTACTTAACTTGAACTGTGATAAAATGGCCTGCAGCAGAGTGTTCCGGAGAAGGCAATGGTACCCCACTCCAGTACTCTTGCCTGGAAAATCCCATGGACAGAGGAGCCTGGTGGGCTGCAGTCCATGAGGTCGCTAAGAGTCAGACATGACTGAGCGACTTCACTCTCACTTTTCACTTTCATGCATTGGAGAAGGAAATGGCAACCCACTCCAGTGTTCTTGCCTGGAGAGTCCCAGGGACGGGGGAGCCTGGTGGGCTGCCATCTATGAGGTCGCACAAAGTCAGACACGACTGAAGTGACTTAGCAGCAGCAGCAGTAGCAGAGTGTTCATGCACTCATTCACTCATTCTGGGAATACTGATATCTAATCTTGAGCTAGTAATTTTCTGCAGCAGACTTGTGACATGGCATATGGTGTGGTATATTCTATGATAATGAAAGAAATCATATACTTTAAGACCCCAGATAAGGAGCCAGTTACTCCCTAGAAGTTTCTCTTCTAGGGATGGTTGCTTCACTGAAATTTTGAATATTTATTTGTGTCAATTAAAAAATTAGTCACAACCTAAAAACTGAGAGTTATGTTTTCTTTGGCAGAAATTTTTAGGACTTAAGCCAGGGAGACAGCATCTTAAGTAGCTTGAGAGAACAGTTCTGAGGGGGAAAGGGAGAAGAGCCAAGTTATAGAGAAATTGTGCAAAAAAGGGCAGGTAGTCTGAACATCAAGAGCTTATTGATAATGAAAGGAAATCAGATATCCCAAGTTAAGGAGTTTAGTGCTTTCCTATGAATGGGAAGATGCAAGAGCTTGGGTTCACCGAAATCATTCCTTTCATATGCATCTCAGCTCTCTGGAGTCAGTAATTTGCATTTTCACACCCTGAGTTCCTCAAAGCTCCCCATAAGGAGGGGCTGCAGCCTGGTGGCTGCCAGGCCCTGCAGTGCCCTTCTTCCTGAGCGCCCTGGAGGGCTGGAATCACTGATGACCGTGACATCCTTAGTTATTTGGATCCATTTCTCATTTGGTATCAAAAGAGATATAATATTTTTTCAGATAAAGAAATAATATGATATATGATTATAAAATAACATTAGTTGATCACTTATTAAATGCCAGATACATTTTAGTTGTTTCACATATATTAGCTCATTTAATGGTCTTAGCTATTATCAGCATTTTACTCTACCAATGAAGGTAGGCACAGAGGAGACATACATAGCAAGATGGTGGCAGAGTCAGGATTCAAATCTAGATAGTCTGGTTGAAAAGCCCAAGCTCATGATGTCTCTTTTAGGATGCTGACTCTGATGACTTTGTGGAGGGTGAGTTTTAGTGGGGAGCAATCAGGAAAGCTCTTGCCATTTCCTAGATGAACAACTGTTTGGGAAATGATGGGAAGAAGTGGCAGGGTGAGAGAGCTTTGGGGGATTGGAGCAAGGGTGCTGATAGGATTTAAGGAACAATTGCCTATATGAAGGAGAGAAAGAGGTTGACAATGTATATTCTAATCTACTGGTTTCAAAGAATGTAGACTTTACGTCATCAATCAAATCAAAAATAAAGGAGTATGAACACATCTCAGGAACAAGATACTGGATCAAATTGTAGGCGTATTGTCTTAAAGTTTTCATCACAGTGGAAACACTCAGGGAGTCATTGGGAGGATGGATCTGGACCATGAGAGGGAAGGTGAGGTGGAGAGATTCAGGTCTGAGAGTCATCAGAGGAGGGGGTGTAGGAACTCTTGGAGGAAGTGGAGAGCATGGTAGGCAGAGGGGAGGGCCAAAAGGAGACAAGTGATAGCCAGGCAAGTTGAAGATGCAGAGCAAGTTACTGAGGACATGAGACAGCAGAGAAAATGCAGGAAAAACATGAAGTTTGAGAATAAGTAGGAGAAGAAAATTTCAAAAATTAAAGTGGTCAGTGCAGGCTATACTAGCTTGACTGGAAGGACTGAAAGAAGACAGTGGATTTTTTAGTGACTAGATCTTTGAATGAAGCTGTAGGATGGAAATAAAGAAGTGAATATGGTTTTAGTAAGTTAAGAGTAAGCAGGAACCATCTTTCACAATTTCTGCAGAGTGATAGCTGTGTTATAAGAAGCATTTTTCTTTCTGTTTGTATTGTTATTTTAATATGAAAGAGCCTTGAATTTTGTGTATACAGAGAAGAAAGATGATGTGGTGAGCAGAGATGAATGATATTATGAATGAGGGGATCATGCAGAGAATTGGGACATGGACAAAAGAGAAAGATAGAGATGGGGTAGAAATTAGATCTCTGCTTTCCAGTATACAGGGAGAGACAGTTGTTCCTCTGGAACTAGAGGCGAGAAAGAAAAGGGTCCCTGTAGGTAGGTTTGAAGGTAGAAGTCACTCCTTTAATGGATTTCATTTTCTTCAGAGATCAAGTTGCTCAGCAAAGAATCATAGGAGTGGGGTTGAAGCTTGAACTTAGAAGACATTTCATGAAAAAACACAAGGTTGGTGAATAAGGACAAAAAATCAAACAGCATTGTGAGGCATCCCCAAGTTGAGGTTGGAAACCATCCGTTGGTCACTTAATCACTTTATCTGATTATATGATTTGCTTTGGGTATTGTTCAGCTCTTTTAGGAAAGAATTAGAGTCTTGTTTGATAAACATTAAGTAAATGGGGCTTTGTAAATAAAGGAACGTGGGGATCTTCATGATGTCCACAATAAAACTGAAACTCATTCAGATTTATTCAGGATACTGCAAATCTCAAGAAATACTTTGTTACTACCCAGGACCAAGCACCAGTCGTTGGCATCCAGATCTGTTTTTATTATGCTTTCTTCCTCAGCTACAGATACATACAAATGAATAGGCTTTCCTAGCAGCTTATAACTTATTATAATAGCTCTGTGTATCAGGGTCCCCCAGACCACCTCCAGTTCTGTGTTTCAATGGCACTCACAAGACTGCTCAAATCATACTCATAGCCATAATTTATGATGATAAAGGGTACAGTGCAAACTCAGCAAAGGCAAAGTACAGAGTCAGGTCTAAAGGAAACCAGGCGCAAGCTTCCAGGGGTCCTGTCCTGGAGTAGTCACTTAGGATACAGATGGGCCCAGCAATGAGTTCCAACATCATGTATGGAACCCTGTCTGCAAGGAAGCTTGGAGAGACTTAGCGCCATGACTTTTATTAGAGAAGTTGCACTAGGCAGGTACTACCTGGCACATACCCAAGTTCCAGACTCCCAGGAGGAAAGCAGGTGTTCAGTGTAAACCATAATATTTGTACAAACAGTTCAGGGCCAGGGGGCCACCCTGTGAATTTCAGTGGTGGGAAGGGGACCCTCTCAAAATCCAGGTCCCTTCGTGACAACCAACGGCTGCACTGTGAGCAGCCTTGCAGGTCGATTAGATTAACGATTATTTTCACACTCTGCCCTGCTTCTCCTCGTATTTCTCTCTCCTCTGTCTCTTTGCCACATGACTTCTACTTATTTAGATATTCTGCTCCTTCATTACTTCTGCCAACTCCTTCTCTCCTTCCTGGCTTCTCTGTTCTCTGCTGTCTATTATCTATGAGTCTCCCTTTGAAACCAGTTGAAAAGAGAACTTCATTGGTCCACCCAGTCTGTCTGGACCCTGTGAGGCAGGGTTAGTGTTAGTGCTGTGTTAGTGTTAGAGCTGTTAGTGCTGGCCACTCAGAGAGGTCCCAGTGAAGCCCATGAACTTGTTGTGCACGGTCCAATCAGCTGTGAGTGCCAAGGTGGCATCAGATGTCAAGTTTTGCTCAGAATATTCTTTGAGCAGCTCAAGCTTTCAGGTAATAATAGATTCCTTTCCAAAGCAACAATATCCCTTATGCAGGGACTGGGAACAGAGAGAGAGGGTAGTCGGGTTTACCCAAGACGGGGGAATGATTAGGATGTGAGAAAATAACACAGAATTATTAAAAGTCATCCATCTCAGAGCACAGGCTGAAGAATGGAAATATCATATTCGCCATGCTAATTCATCTTTTTAAAAACCTTCTTTGAGCACATCGCTTTATTGGTTTTCAGTTATATACTAAATGTAACCCAAATGTGTTATCCTTTCATTATCCATCTTTGCATTGTCTTCAACTTAACTTCTGGTCTTCTTTTTTAATACAGCTTTACCCAAGAGTCAAATAGAACGCTACCTTGTTCCGCAGAGAGCATTTTGGAGGTCTTACTTTTACACTACTCTATCTGACTGGAATGCCTTGTGCTAGAATCATAACTCCTCTCTCATGGTCTAGTTGAAATGGTACCTCTTCCAAGAAGCCTCCTGCAGTCATTCCAAAGACAAGTTATCTTTCCCTCTTCAATGAACTAATGTGTGGTATGAAGCAGAACATGAAGCAAAGATTCCTTCAAATGTTTTTAGCTCGTAAGCTCAACCAGTAGCACTTTTGAACATAAATAAAGCTTTATACTCTCTTTTATCTACCTTAGCAACTAACAGTATTTTGTGTAGAGTCAATAAATATGTTCGAATGAATGAATAAATGAATGAATGAATGAATGAATCTGTCAGGATGGCATGTTCGAGCATTATTAGGCTGTTCTGCCTTTCTTTCAGTTACAGTGGTTCCACTGGGGCAATTATACTTCTTTCTTATCATTTGGGACTAGATGTCAAAGAATTTTGTGCCTTAGACATGAAAAAGAGGGAAAGATTTACAGTGAAAACATTAGCTCCTAATCTCACCGCCGTGGTACCTACTGTGTCTTTAAGTTTCACCGTCATCCGGGGTGCATTTGACCATCACAATGTGTTATTCTGATCCAGTTCTGTCATTTGAAGGTCACATTAACAGAAGAATGAGAAATGCCCAGTCTGAACAGAACTGCTAGATATCCTGGCAAACATTCATGCTTCTGCTTGATTGGAAAAATGGGAAAATGCCTTTCTGCCCCATAGGTTTTGTTTTAGTAGATGATCATATTTCAGAGGTGAAATATGAAACCAAAATTAAGGCATCTGATTGAAAAAAGTCCACTTTTTCTGTGCTTTACTCTCAAGGAGTGACATGTGCAAATTAGCCCTGTAGAATGGAGCTTATTGATTATACTACTAAAATATTTGTATGCATCCTATTTAGAAAACTGTTCAACATCCCTCCCTTAGAGGTGGTACGAGCTTGCCTGACTTAATTACTTTACTGATTGGTGTGGTTGCACGTGTGTACAGAAATCAAAGGAGGAGGAATTATCCAGAAGTCAAAGTAAGGAAAATGATGAAATATGGCCTGTGCTCTGAAAGAGCAATATGCTTCTGTGTCCTATTTCCTCTTCTCATCTTGAACAGAATATTAGTAAAACAGGGAAAAAATGAACTACTTAACACAATACAGTTCTGCCTTCTTTAAAGAAAACGAAATCTATTGTTTGTGAATGAAGTTTCTGTCTAAATGATGTCATTAGGGAAACATACTTTCTCATTTCTTAAGCATTCTTATCAGTACCTGCTAGAGTGAATTTTCTATTTGTGTTGATCTCCTGATTATCTGTCCATCTCCCTTCTTAGGTGAACAAAGTGGAAAGATTGTAAAGTAAACAGAAAGTCCACTTCAGTCACTCTAGAATTTAGACATTGAATGGAATATCACTAGGGAAAATCATTTAAGAGTTTCTCCTTTCTTGCAAATCAAAGCAAAACTTATTAAACCCATGGATTTAAGAGCTTAAAGATATTTGAGATTGTCCAGTCTACTGGTTCTCAACTCTATTAGATTCAAAGCTCCGTTTTATACCAAATAGTTTATTATAAAAATTCTGTGAAATAAAATTCACAGAAAATGTCACCTGTGTATAATGATCATTTTAAAAAGTTAACATTATGAAGTAATATAAAGAAAAGATAACAGTAATGTGTAATAGAACCTATGTATGTCCACATGTAAATAAATTCTCATGCGTCTCTGTAATAGAAGACATTGCAAGCTCATTTCATCTTGCACCTACTCATAGGGGCACAGTGAATACATGCAATGTTATAAGTGTGTGTTGGTGGTGATTTTCTATAATGAGGAATAAGTTTTAGTAAAATTCAAAACAAAAGAGAGTGCAATTTTTCATTATGTGGTTTTTGCTTTGCTGGACAGTTTTATGACAATTAAATCTTAGCCCAAAATATCTTGTGTTCATAACTAAATGGAGTTAGATGATAGGGTTAGATAATTGCAAGCAGGTGTCCCCCTTTGAAATTTTCCTCTCCCAAATCCTACACAATGAGTACTTCTTTTCCCTTCATCTGCCATGTCCTGTGCATTGCCAGGCATTATCATTCCTGGCTTTCACTCACTGGATGATTGTAGTGCCTTCAAGGATTGTTGGGCTTCCCAGGTGGCACTCATGGTATAGTACCTGCTTGCCAGTGCAGGATACCTAAGAGACACAGGTTTGATCCCTGGGTTGAGAAGGTCCCTTGGAGAAGGAGAAGGCAGCCCACTCCTATTCTTGCTTGGAGAATCCCATGGGCAGAGGAGCCTGGTGGGCTACAGTCCATAGGACACAAGAGTCAGACACAACTGAAGCAACTTAGCATGCATGTTACATAAAGTTGCATGTTTACAGGTTTTCAAAAGCCCCTTGGGGCTGCTTCTGATGAGAACTTCTGTCTGATCCAACACTTTCATGCTATAGGTTAGGAGAATGAAGCCTGGAGAACTGAAGTAAATTTGCCTGAAGTCACATAGAATATAGCTGAACTCAGTGATCAGCTTAGGTTTTGGACTATTCTGAATCTGACCTTATGCCAACACAGAAGCTCTGGTATAGGCTTAGAGTTCTCCCGAGAGCAACGACTGTAACCTCACCAAGGAAATTGTATGCACATGTTGAAGTAGCCCAGACAGACATCCCAAGGGATCAATATATTTCCTGAATACAAATAAACCAAACCTGCACCTTCTATTCCCACTAATCTCTTCCATCGTCTTGCACAATCTTCCCTCCCACTCTTGGAAATATCTTCTAAGCCTTTTTAAGAGCTTCTTATAAATTATCCTTCTATCCAGCAAACATATACTTTCCTCTCTGTACAGCTTCCAAGCCTCTTCTTCCTTACTTTTCTACAAATATTTCCCATTGTTCATGATACTTATAAACTTGTATGGTCACCTCCCCTGTAATTGTACTTCTCTCCGTGTACCACTTTTGCCTGTATGTCAAGGGAGAGTTCATTCTCACTGGTTTGATCTGTCCTACTAATGGATCAATCCTGAAGGAGCAACTAATTCCAGACATCTAATGTCATTTTAAACACCCTGTGGTCACTCCATGAGTAGTTGACAGATATATATCCACCTGAGAACCGGGATGGGCACAATTCTAATGGTAACCTAATATGAAATATAAAAATAATGAGATTATATAAAATGTAAAAAGTTCTAGATCCTTCAAATATTAGTGATAAATAACAACCTATTCTTCGGGCTGCATTTCATGACATTTGATTATTGAAGCTCCTGGACAAGAGACTGTTTTTGTCCTAGTTGCTATGAGCCATCTCCAGGGAGACTTCCTGTAGCACTCTTCACAGTGGTAACTGATCAGTAGAAGGGTCATCCAATTAGTTCCTATGGCTCCAGGCAGAGCTCTGCTTAAACTGTCATCAACTTTTAGCAATCTTCAGAGAAAGAGATTCTACAACACCCCACAGTAACTAGACCCTTATGTCAAGAATTCATCTCTCTCTCTCTGTCTCTGTCTCTCTTTCTCTCAAAAAAAAGAAAAAGCCAGTTATCTAAAGTTATTTATTTTTCTTTTAGCATTATTGGAGAATAGCAACCTTGAGTCAAGATGATTAATATGAAACAACTAATAAGCTTGAAGATGTTAAGCCATCTGTTTGTTCACTTGCATTGTGCTAAAGAAAAGAGCAGTGACTTTTTTCTTTCTGATATCACTCCCACCTCTACACATTAAACCAACTGTGCATTTGAGTTATTGTGGTGTTTTAGTATGTGGAATTTTGGAGAAGGCAATGGCACCCCACTCCAGTACCCTTGCCTGGAAAATCCCGTGGACGGAGGAGCCTGGTAGGCTGCAGTCCATGGGGTGGCTAAAAGTCGGGTACGACTGAGCGACTTCCCTTTCACTTTTCACTTTCATGCATTGGAGAAGGAAAGGGCAACCCACTCCAGTCTTCTTGCCTGGAGAATTCCAGAGACGGGGGAGCCTGGTGGGCTGCCATCTATGGGGTCGCACAGAGTCGGACACGACTGAAGCGACTTAGCAGTAGCAGCAGCAGTATGTGAAACTGCCTTCTCTTATGCCTATTGCTGTTTATTAACAAATAATTTGTGAGCCCATCCAGTGAAAAAATTCAGTGATAATATCTGGGAAGTTACAAATACTAAAAATCCACTTAAGGGCCTTGTCAAATATGTGTAAGAATTTATCGTCAACTTAAAGCAGAAGTACTCAGTAATATTTAATATCCACACTAAATGGCACAGAATTTCATCAGAATGTAGCAATTGATATCATTCTATCCCTATCACTTCCTCCATTCATCCATCCAACAGGTATCTATTTCCATATTTTGCACCAGGCTTAGACACTGGGGTCACAATGAAAGAAAAGTGAGTGTGAAGTCATTCAGCTGTGTCCGACTCTTTGTGACCCCATTGACTGGAGCCCACCAGTCAATTTTCCAGGCAAGAGTACTGGAGTAGGTTGCCATTTCCTTCTCCAGGGGATCTTCCCAACCCAGGGATCAAACCTGGGTCTCCCGCATTGCAGGCAGACACTTTACCATCTGAGCCAAACGTGAACAAAATATTTATAGCTTTCCTTTCCAAATAACTTACCTTTTAATGAATTAGATATTGATCAAAAATATCAAATACCTTTATACTGTAACCTCATATTGAAAAATGCCATGGACTAGTCAAGTGCATCTGACGTGATTTGAAGAGCAGAATATGAAAGAGTGGATGGATAAGTTTTAAGTGACAATATTAAACTTAAACTTGTGCTGTGTGCTTAGTCACTCAGTCACATCTGACTCTTTGAGACCCTATGGACTGTCACTCAGCAGGCTCCTCGTCTATGAGGAAAACTAGAGTGGGTTGCCATGCCCTCCTCCAGGGGATCTTCCCAACCCAGGTCTCCCACAATGAAGGTGATGGATTCTTTGCCATCTGAGCCGCCAGAGGAGTTAATAAGGGGAAGGTAGGAGGAGGGAAATGACCCAAATGAGGAAATAACACATGCAAAGCCAAGGAAGCAAAAAAGAGACGAAACTGTCTGAAGACCAAAGGCCAGTTTTCTTGCATGTGGAAACAAGAGGAAAAGGGTTCTTTCTGAAGTTGAAATGGGATTCAGGAGTCAGATCATTGAGTAACCCACAGATCATGTCAAAAATATAGTTCTCTCTACTAAGAAAACTTGGTAGCCAGTGAATCCTAGCTTTGTATTTTGAAAATGTCTGTTCATCTGCATTGTAAAGAATTCATTGAAAAATGCCAGAGTGAGAACTTCCCCAGAAGTCCAGTGGTTAAGAATCACTTTCCAATGCAGAGTGCAGGGGTTCAATTCTTGGTTGTGCAACTAAGATCTTACATGCCTTGTGGTGCTGTCAAAAAAAAAAAAAAATGCCAGAGTGAGTGCATGTAGACCTCATAAAAGGATTACAATAGACAAATCATATTAGAGATATAATTAGGATTTGGGATTGTTGGTGACAGTGGAAAGAGGGGAGATGCATTTAAGAGATAAAATTAGCATTTATTTTTGATGAGTTGGATTTGGGGGTGCATGCTGGCACCTACTTTTCCAGCATATGAGTAGGAGAAGATTCATTAAGAGCAGAATCAGTGGACTAGTGTGGGTGAGAAGATCATGAAGACCACTGTGGACAAGTTGGGTTTGAGGTTTGTTTTTAATATGGAAGTGGACATGGAAAATAGGCGGGTATAGACATGGATCTGGAACTTGGAGAAAAGACCGCATGTGCCATTTTAACTTGGAGTCTGTGTACAGGTGGCACTCTAAGCCATGGACAAGTGTGTAGTTGCCCAAAGAGAATGCATTGCAAAGAAGTCTCTGTGTTTAGAACTACAACTTTGAGGAACATAATCCATATGGAGAAAAAAATAAGCCTATAAGTGAGACTGAGAAGTGCAGGTCAACAAAGAAAAAGAAAATGAGATTCCCGATGAGAAATGGTCTAAGAAAGATGGTAGTCAACTCTGTCAAACAGCTGGGAATCCAAATAAGATGAAGATTGAGATACCACTGTTGACATTAGTGCTAGGAAAATTTCTGGATCAGTTTGAAACAGCCAGTGTAGTGGAGTGATCAAGGCAGAAACCAGATTGAATAAGTGGAAGCTGACAATTAGAACTAATGAGTACGTATCAACAACTTTCTAGACAAGCATTGCCATGAATGGCAAGAAGAAAGATAACAGCTGGAGTTGGAAGAGAATGAGGTTCAGGGAGAGACAGGCATTTTTATATGTTGATGGAAAACTCACTATGTTAAAAAAAAAAAAAGGTTCAGATGCAGGGGATAGAGAAGATAATAATAAAAGTCTCCTGAGAGGAGGAAGTAGAATGAAATCAGAGTAGAGCTGACGTTAACTGAAAGGATGTGTACTTTCTCTATTGAAGAAAGTTGCTATTGAAGAAAATGAGTGAAAAAATGGTTGCAAATCAAATGTATTTTTAATTTTTATTGGACTATAGTTGCTTTACAATGCTGTATTAGTTTCTACTGTACAGCAAAGTGAATCAGTTATACATATATATATGGCCACTCTTTTTTTAAATTCTATTCCAGTTTGGTCATTGCAGAGTATTGAATAGAGTTCCCTGTCCTATACTTATCAGATATCTATAAGTAAGTTCTTATCAGATATCTATATGTGCTTAGCCGCTCAGTCATGTCTGACTCTTTGACAGCTCTATGAACTGTAGCCCACGAGGCTCCTCTGTCCATGAGGATTCTCCAGGCAAGAATACTGGAGTGGGTTGCCATGTTCTTCACCAGGATTTTATATATAGTTGTGTGTATATGCCAATCCCAATCTCCCAATTTATCCCTCCCCACAGTTTTCCCCCTTAATAACCATAAGTTTGTTTTCTACACCTGTGACTCAATTTCTGTTTTGTAAACGATACAAATGAACCTGTTTACAAATGCAAGTATATTTTTGATACTAGGAACCTGAGTGAGTTCTCATCTGATGTTGCCTATTTTTTCCAAGAATTGGTGGCCAGGTGTCTGCTGTGGGTAATGAGAGAATAAGGTGAGGTCATCAGAGCTTTGACAGTAAAAGTGAAAGTCACTCAGTCCTGTCTGACTCTTTGCAACCCCATGTCAATGGTGGTTTAGTTGCTAAGTCTTGTCTAACTCTTGTGACCCCATGGACTGTAGCCTGCCAGGATCCTCTGGCCAGGGGATTCTCCAGGCAAGAATATGGCAGTGGGTTGTCATTTCCTTCTCCACGTTATGTTCCCAACATAGGAATTGAACCCAGGTTTCCTGCATTGCAGGCAGATTCTTTACCAGTTGAGCCACCAGGGAAGCCCCCTCAGAGCTTTCCAAAGAGTCAAAAAGATCCAAAACAGGAGTCGAGCAGGTGTTGCTAGTGGTAAAGAACCCGCCTGCTGACATAGAAATGCAGACATAGAGATGCAGGTTCTATCCTTGGGTTGAGAAGATCCCCTGGAGGAGAGCACGGCAACCCACTCTAGTATTCTTGCCTGGAATATCCCATGGACAGAGGAGTCTGGCAGGCTACAGTCCATAGGGTCACAAAGAGTCGGACATGACTGAGGTGACTTAGCATACAATATCCTATGTAGCCATAAGAGTCTAGTTAAATTTGGTTTTCGTGACTTCACTTTAATACTAATTAGGAGTCCTGTTATCCTGAGTTAGGAAGTTCCCCTGGAGAAGGGAATGACAACCCACTCTAGTATTCTTGCCTGGAGAACTCCATGACAGAGGAGCCTGGCAGGCTATAGTCCATGGTGTTGCATAGAGTCCAGACATGACTGAGTGACCAACACTTTCACTTTTTTCAAGATGGAGGAATGGCCAGACAAAGACAAGAGGGGCATGGAAGGTCAGGTCTTTGGCAAAGGGCTTAATGGGTAGATCATGGAATATAATCTGGACAGAGAGCCCAGTGAGGCCAGGGAGGCAGCCAGAGTGAAGGCAGTGATGTTTTCCTATTGGATGCTTGCAGACTTTGAAGAATGGTCATGGAGGAATAGTTGAATAATGAAACTGTGAAATCTAGGAAATTGTGATCAGAAAATGGAAGTTTAGTGATTTTATCAATGGAACAATTTCAGTTAAAACAACATTCTGGCTAGATCCATTGAGAAGGTAACAGAGTAGAGGTTAAACAGTCACTGACTATGTATACTTCTTTTAATTTCATCCTGAACTGTAATACAATTGAGAGCAAGAATCATTTCCTATATTCTGTCTGGCATATGGAATAGCTGAGAAGGTTTTCTTTCCAGTGTCAACTAACATAGAATTTAATGACACAACAATGAAAAAATTAATTTGCTCTATGGCTTTTCTCATTATGCCTTTCAAAGTTTACATGAACATTTTAATATGCCTCTTTCTTTGTTACAAATATGAAAACCAGAAGTACAGGGTGAATAATGTGTATAACTGCTTATAACATTTGTGGCAATTGAAGTTATCAGTCAAGTGTGTATGTATTGGGGGGTGTATAATGATTCCTTTTGATTCATATTCTTTAGTCCATATATTTAATTCTGTTCTTCATATATACAACACAATAATAGAAGAAGATCATGAACAATATTGGGGAAAATGCTAAGGAAATATTTTCTCCAGCCATGCGATAGAACCATTCAGCTCGTACGCTGTGGGATGTTCCGTGTCCATTTCTATGTCAGCGGAAATACGCCAGCCCAGTCAGAGTCCAGTCAGGAAGCAGGAAGTGGGTGGACGCCTCTCACCAGCCACCACAAGTAGGCTGCAGGGACTTCTGCTGGGGCTACTGCTTTTTTAAGCCAAACAAAACCAGTGATTAAATGTATAAGAGCTCCTCCCTAAAGGGCTTTCTTTCAAAGAGATACCTGGAGGGGATGTCCTCTCCCCAAGCCAACATTAAAAACCTGTTGGAAGTGGTATTTGTAGTAAAATAAAAAGTACCCAGCCTCACTCCTGTGGTACTAGCAAGCACAGTTCTGGCAGGAATCATGTGACAGACACGGTTTTAAGTGAAGACATTTTAATTTTTGTGATATGATGACAGCCTAAGCCTTTTGACACCCTAATATTCTGATCATTTTTCCTGTCTGGAATATCATTATGCCTGGGCAGGCAAGGGGTTATGAACTGTACAAATGAGAAAGTTATTTCAACCGCTCGGCATAGAAATATCGGTCCCCATCTTACTATGTTAAGTGTGGATTTATGACCCTTCAACAACAGAAAATATAACCTATGCATCAGATCTCAGTTGAAGAGTGGTGCAGTTAGTGGGTAGCCTTTATAAGTGTTTAAGTAATCATCTAAGTCATTTAAATTGTTTTTCTGTCTCCACACAGTTAGCCAAAGTTGTTCATTCCAGCTGTAGGGAATTAAGACACACAGCAAAAGGTATTGATTGACCAATAAACATTATAAGAGACAGGAAAGAAGCCAGATCAATGGAACGTGAAGTAAGGGGTGTAATTAGATACTTTGCCTTTCTCTAGCACTGGTATATATTCCTGAGAAAAGTTTTAAAATTTAAGAATCAGTTTAAAAGTTATTTATCAAATTGATTTCAGAAATATTGGACTTTTTCAAGGGTTTATTTTTTTATTTATTTGCTTTATTGAAGTATCGTTGATCTATAGTATTATATTGGTTTGGGGTGTACAGCAAAGTGATTTAATTATATGGGTGTGTGTGAAAGAAAAGAAAATGAAGTCATTCAGTCATGTCCAACTCTTTGGGATCCCATGGACAGTAGCCTGCACCAGGCTCCTCCATCCATGGGATTTCCTAGGTAAGAGTACTAGAGTGGGTTGCCATTTCCTTCTCCAGGGAATCTTCCCGACCCAGGGATTGAACCCAGGTCTCCCACATTGTAGACAGATGCTTTACCATCTGAGCCACCAGGGAAGTGTGTGTGAAACACACACACAAACATATATATATTCTTTTTCAGATTAGTTTTCCATATAGCTTATTACAAATATTAAGTATAGTGCTATACAGTAGGCCCTTGTTATTAATCTATTTTATGTACAGTAGTATATATATGTTAATACATACTCATTGGGAAAGTTCCTGATACTGGGAAAGATTGAGAGCAAAAGGAGAAGAGGGCATGAGAGGATGAGACGGCTGGATGGCATCACCGATGCAATGGACACGACCTTGGACAAACTTCGGGAGATGGTGAGGGACAGAGAGACTGGTGTGCTACAGTCCATGGGGTTGCAAAGAGTC
Source organism: Oryx dammah (assembly GCF_014754425.2). Classification (NCBI taxonomy): domain Eukaryota; kingdom Metazoa; phylum Chordata; class Mammalia; order Artiodactyla; family Bovidae; genus Oryx; species Oryx dammah. Next base: position 11,120,194 of record NW_024070191.1, read on the forward strand.
GGACACAACTGGGTGAAAACAAATGTATATGTTAATTCTAACCTGCTAATTTTTCTTTCCCCCACCTTTCTCCTTTGGTAATGATAAATTTTTCTATGACCGGGAGTCAGTTTCTATTTTATAGATAAGTTCATTTGTATCATTTTCTAACGAGTCCACATATAAGTGATATCATATGATATTGGTCTTTCTCTGTCCGACTTACTTCACTTAGTATGATACTCTCTAGGTCCATCCATGTCACTACAGTGATTTTTCTCACTGTTCCTTTTGCTTGCTAACACATTTTATACTACTAGTTAAATGGTTATTATTTCTTCCTATTGTAGTACATTTCGCCATTAGTATATTCTTCTTTTTTAAAGATACATTGCAAGAAAACACAAAGACACACATAGTGATGTTCTAGAAATAATTTGTCCTTAAATATATGCTGCCCTGGAAATATAGTTGTTTTAAACCTTCTATGAATTAATTTCGTTTAAGTCCCTTGGGAAACAACTGAAGTTACGTGTATTTGAATATTGCTCTCTTAGAGTTATTTCATAGTAAAATGTCCTAAGAAATCGTAAAGTACTTTACAACAATAAATGACTCCACCAACTCTAAAATATAGGATCATTAAACTATCATTACTTTTTTTTTTTTTGATTCATGGACTTATCAGACAATAACTAGAGGGCTGGTGCCATTAATGTACCTTTACTAAAAACACTAAAATCAAGGCATATGTACAAAAAACTCATTAACACAATTATGCTTCCATCTCAAAATTTTGTGATTAAGTGCATGAACCAAAAAATAACTATCCTCCTTGTCATTAATATCCTTACCTAATGAAGTGTACCGAAAGTAGACTTTTATTTTCCAGTTTAAATTTGGGAACCAAAACACACAAATCCCCATTTAAACACATACATTTCTAGTCCTGGAGATTCATTACTGACCCTTTTTACCAAGTTTTTGTCATACTTAGCATCTGGTCACACTTTAGCAGCAACGAGGCACCCAGCTCACTTTCATACCACCTCTGAGCCTATGTTCTGCGTACTTGGTTGGGAAGACGACTGCTCTCTGCACATGCAGTCTGAAAGACTCATCTCAGGCATAAGCCCCCAGGACTAGGCTGGAGGTTTCTCTGTGCCTTTATATTAATTTATATCAGACCACTATACCAGTTTCCATAATTTGTCAGAATGGTTTAAGCATTTGTCTCCTACTAAATTCTAAGCTCCTGAATATTTGAGACTATGTCTTACCCATCTTTCATTCCCTAGACCTTGGCTACCACATAGGTTAGAGCAGTGTCTGATTCCCAGGCCCTCAATTAAGGTTGTTGTTGTTGTTGTTTTACAATAAACCATTACTCAGCCTCAAAGAGAGATAAGGCACATACATGTTTCACTCATTCTACCTCCCTATGTCTTCCTTCTCCACCTCTTTAGTATTATTCAATTTTTCCTTAATTATCACAGGTGTTACATCATTTGATTCCCTGCTATAAAACACATTTTTACTAAAGATGCGAGACCCAAAGCAGAGGAAAAGCAAGTGCTTTGCTCGGATGGATCACCAGTTAGCACAGAGCTGTAGGCATACTGGGGCTTACCAGTTGGCTCAGTGATCAAGAATCCACCTGCAGATGCAGGAGAAACAAGAGACATGGGTTCGATCTGATCCTTGGATTGGGAAGATCCTTTAGAGAAGGAAATGGCAACCCACTCCAGTTTTCTTGCCTGGGAAATCCCATGGACAGAGGAGCCTGGCGGGATACAGTCCATGGGGTCACAAAGAATCAGATACAACTTAGTGACTGGGCAGGCGGGCACACAGACACATCTGAGGTTTGCTTCTCTCCTTCCTGATGTCTGTCCTCTCCCCTCTTCTTCCTCCATCTGCTCTGCCCCTTCTCCCTCCCCTGTCTCCCTTTCCGCAGAAAACAAAGGAGAAGAGATTGGGACCCTGGTAACCCTCCCTTGCAAGATGATGGAGGCTGCCCCCGCCCCCCACAGTTCCCCACCCCCTCCTCAACTAGCGCAGGCTCACACCCCTCCCAGCACGCCAGCACTCCACTCCCTGGCAGTAGCAGTTTGGAAACTACGCCTACCTAGAAACATTTTGAAATGCCAAGTTGTTTTAAACTTGTATGATTAATTCAAATAATAACCTTTCACTAATACCATCAGCTCTTGATTGTTCACAAGCCATTATGAAAGGTGTGAGCTCCCGGCTTGTCATCCCTCCCCCAACCCCTCCTCGAGGGGCTCTCTGGCTGCTCCGCCAGAGGGAGGGTCCTGGAAAACAAAGAGCTGAGACTTAAAATCAATCCATTGTTCCATAGGTTATCTGCTCTGAAAAAGATTTTGCAGAGAAAAAATGTTGCCACTATCGTCTGAAATATGGGTTTGGGAATTCCAGTGGAGTTTATCTACATTTCCCTATTGCTGATCCCTGCATGCAATCAAGGGATGAATACAAAGGTAATGTTAGAAAAAACAAATAAAAATAAAAATAGTAAAAGCAGCTCTTGTCAATAGCCAATAACAATTCTTTACTTTTTTTAACATTTGATCTATTTTTATTTCTAAGCAATTTGTACGTCTCATTTTTTAAAAATATTTTTTGATATGGACCATTTGTTGAATTTGTTAGGATACTACTTCTGTGTTACGTTTGGGTTTTTTGGCCCCAAGGCATATGCGATCTTAGCTCCCAGACCAGGGGTTGAACCTGCACCTTCTGCATTGGAAGGTGAAGTCTAATCACTGGGAAGGAGGTCCCAAGTCTCTTTTAAAATTCTTTAGAACATTTATTATCCAAAGAGGCTATGTTACTGTGGCCCAGAATCCTCTGACTTTTGAAGCCTGTTACTGGTTTAGCTCTAGAGTTTCGCAAATGATCCCTTACCTACCAAAATAATTAAGTGTTAAAATAAAAGAGAGCCTCAGACTGTATCTTGGATTTTCCTCTCTCTTTTAAAATAAAGGGACAGATCTAGAGAGATACGGGGACCTGTCATAGCTCATACTTTCTCTCCTTAATCTTCCTCTCCTTAATGCTAAGTCATACTCCTAGCATTACTGATGGGGCTAGAATGGGAACCAGGAGGCCCTGGTTTATGCCCTGTTCGAATATTGCAGAATTTGCTTGTATTTTAGCATTCTGACCAGTACCATAAATGTAAGCACTGTCATCTTATCCATTATTGTCTCTCTGTTCTTAGGAACATCTTTGGAAAACACTGTCTTTCCTTGGGAAAAATGCTGTGTATTTATTCAGGTTTGCCACACAGAATGGATTGTACAGGTGCAGCTTTGGCAATTACTGCAGCTCTTTTCTTCAGACATTTTTTGCTTTACTCATCCTGCTCACTAGGAAACAGTCATTCCTTTTTCACTGTTTCTTTTATACCCGAGCTTCCATATATTATCTTGGAATCATAAATAGTTTCTAAGGCTCCCCACATGTCCAGCTCATCAGGTGTTAGAGCAAATGTTAATGTTAGTAGCCTTGTTCTTTTGGAGAAATGATGATGTGCCAAAATGCTAGCAAGTTGAAAATGCTTAGATATGCAGAACCAAATATTTTTTGCAAGGGTAGCTCTCTCTTTAAATCTTGTCCATAGCACTTTTATTTCTTAAATCTATCTGGCAGTAATTTTCCTGAGAAATATAAATCCTAAAATGAATTCATTTGGTACATCGGTTGTTCTAATACTAAAGTCAAGACCCAGTGGATACAAAAATTATTTGGAAAATTCTGTTTCACTTTATGAAAGAATCTTTTTCCAAATCATTGTTAGCATGGAATTCTTTACTGATGGGAAATAGCAGTAATTAGCCTTTGAAAAAATTATTGAGGTATAATTTACATTTTTTTTTCTTTTATACAATTCCTTCAGTCAGTTCAGTGGGCAAAACACAAATTTAGCATTCATTTTTTTTCCCTATTAGGTACAATGAAAGATGTAAAGATGATCCTTAAATTAATATATATTATAATTGGACTTACTTGTAATTTTAGTAGCAAAATTCTCTCTCTCAAACTAAGCTAGTTGGAGCCATGGTAAGAGCTTTTTTCTGTGTGTGTGTGCAGATTTGCTTCAGCTGTGTTCTACTCTTTGCAACCCTATGGATTGTATCTTGCTGGCCAGGCTTTGTCCATGGGATTCTGCAGGCAAGAATACTGGAGTGGGTTGCCACGCCCTTCTCCAGGGGATCTTCCTGACCAAGGGATCGAACCTTTGTCTCTAGCATCTGCCTGCTTTGGCAGGTGGATTCTTTACCATTAGCTCCACCTGGGAAGGTGTCAAAGTCCTGTTCACCTGGGTTAACAGAGGCAAGGTGCTGACCTCCTGATACTCAACATTCCTTTTAATTCTGGGTTTGTCACTACAACAAGCACAGCAGAAATGAAGAGTCTAGGATATTCTTTGTGCGAGATTTGCCCTGCTGGGGAAATATTGCTAGAGAAATATCAAAAAATACAGTTTTATGGTTCTCAGCTATAAAGAAATCATGGTCAGTTGGAATGCCCAAACCTTTCTGTTGACCTAGTTTTATGGCAGTGCTTCTAGAAAAGAGTTCCTCAGCAGCTGACTGAATCACAGAAGAGTGAAAATGCAGACACAATTATTCAAGACTTGGTAGCAGGAGACTCGATGACCACTGTTTAAGCTCTTTCCTTTTAAGTTGTTTGCAGTTTATTAACAAAACTCAATTCTATTTTCGATAGGTCTGATCTGTCAGATGGAAGTAGTAGTTTTGTTTTTTGTTTTTATTCACTGAAAACTGGTCATTGTAAACCAAGGGTTTATTACGATGATTTCAGTGTCTATATATAGTGGCTAAGAGAAAGAATACTTTTTTATGTGTATAGTTACTACAGGAGTATGAAGACGAACATTTTCGAGTAATAACCTATCTCCTGCCCCCAGTCCTTTCTTTTTCTAAATAGGGCAAAAGGGTGGTTAAAGACAGGGGCAGAATTTGATTGGTCTATTGAGAGCCAATCAGAAGTCTTTGGAAAACTATAGTCCTCATCAAATTATCTGCCAGGCTAGCAAATGTCATAAAGTCCATCTTCATTTCCCAATTTCAGTTTAACCAAGACAATAAAAAAACAGAAGTGGACAAAAATCTATGATGTTAGGTGATGGAACTTCAAGGAAATATTCTCCCCCATCCATTTCAGAGGATAAATACAAGAATACAGCAAAATCATTTGTGACAATGAGCTTAGGGGGAGGGGGAAAAAAAGACCTAGCTCTCACCCTGTAACATACTGTCTATAACTAAGACTTATTTATATGAATGTCCCCAAAATGAACAAAATGCATTCTTTTTGCTGTTTCTCTGCTGCTCCCGAAAATAAATGACTCTGCCAAGATTTGTAATGGTGCTATCCATACCCCAATGATAGGTGCTTTGTTGAACTGCCTCACTTGCTGGCATAATTTCCAGAAGTTAGGCTTCTAAGCATAAAATATTCTGTGTTTGTCCTGAATATTTTGCAGTGTGAGACAAGCTGGGTACAATTTAGGCTTTGGTGTGCTACAGCAACTGAGATATCACAGTGCATGATGTTGAAGGTATATCTGCTGTAATTTATCGTCTACCTTTACAGCGGGTTACTTTTACCTTTAATGTTGTTAAATGGTTCCCTTACCTCTGATGGATTATTTGCATATATTTAACAGAATGCAGACCTGGCCACATTTGTTTCAAATGTCTAATTAGATGTGAAGGAACCTTGACTTTAATATTATGCTTTAAATTTAACTCTGGTGAACTGTGACCGAAAATGATATTACAGTCTATTAGGTGTGATCTGGAAAAATAAGCATGTAATTTGTAGTATTATTATTACAAACCTTTTTACTGCCTATGTTTCAAACACTATTATAAAATGAATGTCACTACCATTACAATTTTGGCATTTTAAATGAAACCGGATGAGGAATCATAAAATTTAACTAAAAGAATATTCCATACTATTAAAGTTAAGGCCTGTTCTTTTCCCATAAACTTGAAAGTCTGTATTTAATCTGTTTAGCTAGTTAACTAATTGGTTTTTGTTAATGCTATGGCAGATAATTTTGCATGGTATATGAAGCACTTCTTATTTAGTGAAGATAAAACTTTAGTTGACATTCAACACTTAACAGTAATCTCCTGCACCACATATTGCATCTGTGAATTTTGTGTTAAAGAAATATGCAAACATTATATTTTGAAGGTCCTCCCAAATTTCTTAGATTGTAGTTGTCCTGGTGGGGACGGGGGTAGGGGAATGCTATTTTTAGTTTCATCTTCAACTTTCATACTAAAGTTCTTAATTGAGTCTCTAGAAATGTCCTGAGATGATGGTTGGGAGGCAGTGGTGTTTTTGTGCAGGAAGTATAGAAACAATAGATGAGAAAAGACTATAAGTAGCTGGCCAGGTATGCTTGGTGATTCAGGCGTTTGTAAGAATAGGATTGACCCTGGTTCTTATTTTACAATGATACAAAGAAGAGAGAGAAGAAAGGAACAGGAAATTTCAGCCTGTGTTAAATTCATTAAGAGGTGCTTTTTGAGCACCTACTATTGTGTATTCTGGGAATATGATAGGTGCTTAAAAAACATGTCATTCTGTCACAAATGTTGAATGATAATTTTATTTACAATAATGAGTAAGATGAAATCGATATGGCACAGATGCATATTGGAAATTTACTCTTTCATCAGTTATGTCAGTAGCTTATTTGCTGAAACAGATAATGGATTCCACATAGTGGAAGACTAATTCCTCAATATTTTTTATTGTTGTTATTTAAAATATATGGTCTATGGACTCAACACACTATTAAGCATAATTTATACTATTAATCGGAGAAGGCAATGGCAACCCACTCCAGTAAAATCCCATGAATGGGAAATCCCATGGATGGAGTATAGCATCCATGGGGTTGCTAAGTCGGACACGACTGAGAGACTTCAATTTCACTTCTTGCTTTCATGCGTTGGAGAAGGAAATGGCAACCCACTCCAGTGTTCTCGCCTGGAGGATCCCAGGGATGGGGGTGCCTGGTGGGCTGCCGTCTATGGGGTCACACAGAGTCAGACACGACTGAAGTGACTTAGCAACAAATACTATTAATATTTTCTCCAGTAGTTTTGATAACTCTAGATGATCAACAGAGTAGTAGGTCAATTCCTGATTTGTAGCATTTGTCAGTATCTATGGTGTAAATTCTCTCATCATGGCTGATTTTAAGCCATCGATGTCACATCACTGAATATGGATTTGGGAACACACACTAAGGTATTTAAACCTTGCAGACAGAGTAAATATAAGTAATCTTAAGAGTTTAGACGATACAAGAATATACTACTATACAAATGAAGTGATGAGTATTGAGTAATTACTTTTGTTTTTAATATAAATTAATTACATGTGTATATAATTTAATTTTTAATAATTGCTGTGATTAACAACTGGCTTGCGAATCTCTCATAATAGGGATCATTTAACAATCTACATTCACAGGCTAAGATGAGTCAGCTCTCGCCTGACTGTTATGTAGAGAATGCCTTTTGAGACAAAAGTAGAGACAGGAAGCTCTAATAATAGTCTGGGTGCAAGATGGTGGTGGTTTGAGGTAGGTTGGAGGTGGTAGAGTGATGGGGACCACAAATTTGCATGCCTGAACCAACCAAAACATTGGAATTTGGAGCAGAGAAAGGCTTATTGCAGGGCCAAGCAAGAAGAAAGCTGTTCATGCTCAAAGAGCCTGAACTCACAGATGGTTTTCAGGGCAGAATTTTTAGAAGCTAAACTTGTAGGGGAGAGCTGCAAGGTGTGTGATTTCCTTCTGATTGGCTCAGTTCAGTTCAGTTCAGTTGCTCAGTCGTGTCCGACTCTTTGCGACCCCATGAATCGCAGCACGCCAGGCCTCCCTGTCCATCACCAACTCCCAGAGTTCACTCAGTGGGGCAGTAACAGGGCAGTGTCCAGGGGTCTCTGTCATCAGCCTTCTGATTCCAGCCAGTCTGGGGTCAGCATGCTGGTGCTCAGCCTGAAATGACTGTCCTCCGCCTGGGTAGGGGGCCTTAGCTCTTGCTGAGAAACTTGGCGATTGGAATCAGATTGTTATGAATATTTCTTGAGCAGAAACCTGGACCCTGCCCCAGGGCTGTTCTGTTGTCTTTTGACTTTCTTTCTGCTTTCCCTCACTTCCCTAATTGTGTGCTTAGTTGCTCAGTCTGTTTGACTGTGACCCCGTGGACTGTAGCCTGCCAGGCTCCTCTGTCCATGGAGCTTCTCCAGACAAGAATACTGGAGCGGGTTTCCATGCCTTCCTCCAGACGATTTTCCACACCCACGGATCAAACCAAGGTCTCCCGCATTGCAGGCAGATTCTTCACCATCTGAGCTACCAGGGAAGCCCGTGAGTGGTTAGCCTATCCCTTCCCCAGGGGATTGTCCTAACCCAAGAATGGAGCCAGGATCTCCTTCATTGCAGACTGATTCTTTACCAGCTTCCCTAATTAGTAGCCCTTTTAATCTGCCCTTTGGAACTCAGAGAGGGTCTAGGAGGCTGAAAATTTTTTTCCTATAAACAAGAAATGGGGGACAAGGAAAGGCTTTTTTGTATGTAAGAGAGCTCTACAGGGTACTACTCAGTTTCAGTAGTAAGAAGCAGTTGGATTTGGAGTCCTTTTTGGAGTAAAGAAGTAGAATAACTTTCTGATGAATTAGATATGAAAGTTGCAGTTAATGCCTAAACATCCTTACGTTTATTTGACATCAGAGCATTTTATTTCTTTTGTCAAAGTTTTGTGTATATCTGTAATTATGTTTTATCATTTGTAAGCAATACAAATAAATATCAGACAGGTGAGCTTATTTAACAGCATTAATCTTATAACACAATTAACGCAACATTATTAAAACTGGAGATGAATAAGCCTGATTAAAGCAGCATCAGGGATTTGTAGAAATGTAGATAATGTTGTTTTGTTTTCAAACCGCTTCAAAATCCAGATGTTCTTGCCTTTGCTCTTTTTTTAGGCTGATGTTAGTACTTAATAGTTGGGTATATTGAAAAGAAACATGTACATAATTAATTATTTGGATCAATACATCATTTCTATAAATTTGGTGAAAGTATGCCTCTATATGAATACTGTTAGTGCCTCCAGACAAGGTATGTTCTTGGGAACACTGATTTTTTTCTTACTTGGTCAAATTTGTCTTTTTTTCAACTATAATGAATATAGTAGCACATGGATGCATGATTTCTTCCAGGAAAGATTGAATGTTTACTACTTATCAACATAAATAAACTTTTCTGTAAAGAGAGAAAGGTTGACAAAACTCACACTTATTTTAAAGGAGTGATTTAATCACAAATCTGCTCTTTAGCTTTTATCCTAGTTCAGTGTTAGGAATATAGACCATGTCTTTTCAGTAATTAAAGAAATTATGATCATCACTGATGCTCCATGAACATGCCCTGTAGTGGCTGGGTGAGTATTACAAAATTTCAGTAAAAGTTGATAGTTTATAAATTTCAATCCGAATAATAAACATTATTAATACTTACGTTTATTATTGCTTCTGAAAGGAATCAGCTTATCCCCCCCACCCCGCAACACACCCATGTGTGATGAAATATAAGCTTAGAATTGATCCCTCCTGTTTTGTGAACATTTTTTACAAATTAAGAGAGAAATTGACTCCCTGGTTTAACTGAATAATGTTTTCACACCATCAGTGCCTTATTGAATGTCTAAAACCTAAGAAGGGCATAGACAGTCGATCAATGCTCCTTTCCTCTACATTCCAAGTGCAGATGTGAATTTGCAAAGAGTAACTGATCACTTCCCAGAAAAAAAGTTATAATTCTCTACTAGGGCACTTTGTTTTAGCAAATGTATTTTGTTGTCTCCTTGATAAGGTCAGATGACTAGAAATTACTTGGTATCAATAGTAAAATAGAAATAATGCTATAATGTGGTACAAGGAGACCCAGATTTCAGCCTTATGCATTTAGCTCATTACATAGTAGTTGGAAGTCCGTAGTTCTCGTTCTAAAATTTCATATCAGTAAAAATAAGAGAGTGAACTTGAGTTCTAAGATCTTTTAAATCCCAGGATTTTTCATTTATCATTTTGGTTTTCATGTCTTACATATGAAGAGTCTGAAAAATAGCAAGATATTATATTTATATGAAATGCATCAAAATGTGTTTTTCTTTACTGTATAACATCACTTGTTTGAAAAAAGCCTTACCTTACTTGTATGAAGTCAGTTCTAAGAACAAAGGTAGAATGTGAGACAGTTGAAATCACTTCTAGCCCATATGTTTGAGTTAACTGTTTTATCCAAATAAGGACTCACTTAGCTTTAGAAATATGTAATTTCAATATAATGTTTTTATCGTCTTTAGATTTTGCACCTATGCTTCATTTTATATCAATAATTAAGAAATTCTTTTTATCATCTTTCTATGGGGCCCTAATTCACTGATATGATTTAGATCATTTGAAAGCATTTATCTTATCCACTTAAACTTCTACTGCTTCTAAATACATCATTATTTTTGATGAAAGGTCTCATTCCAATTAAGTGTCCTAAGGAGAAAATAACCCTAAAATCCTGAAAAAAAAAAAAACTTTTTTTTTTTTTTTTAATTTGAGGTAGATTAGGAGAAAAAAGAGCCATTGGGATTACAAGGATTCAGAAGACTTAAGCAAGTAGGATAAAGCAAAGATAAAAGTAAAACATTCTTCTACTTCCCAGCCTCATTCTGAGCTCAGCTTCCTCTGAAATCTGCCCCTCCGGGAGTAGCGGTTGAGCTCCACATCTGGTTTTTCAGGGACCCCAGATCTGTCTCAGCTGCAGCCACCATGAGAAAGCAGGAGGTGAGAAAGCTGGTCTCTTCTCTCTCAATTTCTGGGTCATTTCTGCCTTCCACTCCAACATAGCCATTCCTGTGTGCTGCCCTTCTCACTGTGGGCCGCCTAGAAAATTGCAATTTTATTTCTACCCTCTCCATGAACACCCCATTCATTTGCAGTGAGCACTGAAATCCCCCCATGCTGTAGACATTTAGGTCTTCTTTACCCAGAGCTTTATACAAACAACAGACAACTTAAGGCATTTCACACTCAGAGTGGTAAGCTGTGCTCACATGGCCCCAGGAACCCATCCCAACACACTGAAGACCATGTCTTCCTGCCCTGTCATGTATCACATCTTTCCCCCTTTTTTTTTTGCCTCAAATTTATTGATCTCATCTCATCTCTCTCTCTTTTATTTTTATTTTTTTCCAATACTGCTCTCCCTACATAATCTCTTCTTTTTGCCTCTATCCCATTACCTTATATAAAAGACTTGGATGTTTTTCTTTCAGAAGTAAAAATCCATTAACATTGGTAGGTTCCATTTTGACTTCTAATAATAAGGTAATGCTCAGTTTGGTATCAACCAAATAACTGTGCACATTTAATAAAAGATGTACGTGCTTTTTAAACATCTTATGTTGAGCCTGATCTTGTAGATTCCTTCTTCTTTGCATATCTGAGTTCAGACTTTTTTCTCCTTCTGTCCCCAGAGGCCCTCCAGTGTAAGCAGATTAAGGAAATGTTCTTTGTTGCCCACTGCTACATCCAGCTTCCCTACCTGAGATCCATATCAACTGTATATCATGGATTACAGGAGCAGAAAGGCAGGACAATTTAGAACTTCTCACCATTCACAGTCAGGTTGCTTTCTGAGTTCAGTGTTCAGTTCTCCTTCTCTAATCACAACCCCTGTGATAGAACTCACATCTCTTATGAGTTCTGAATTGGCAGGCTGGCTCTTTACCACTAGTGCCACCTGGGACACCCAGATTCCACATGCCACAACTAAGATCCTGGTGCAATAAAAAGAAAAAAAAAAAAAAAAGACTAAGCCCAGAAGTTCTATCTCAACAAAATTCTACTTCTTAGTAGGATTGTCCAAGGTGTGAATACTAAGGCAAGGATCACTGGAAGCTATCCTGAAATGCTGGCTCCCATGTTGTATATTTCCTGATGATCCTTCTTTTTTTGGAGCAAAATGAATCAGGACCTCTGCCACACTGTGCTTTGTAAATGTGCTCAGAGACACCGTGCATAGAAAGGGAGATGGTGTACTACGCGAGGACGCCTCATCATGAGTTCAATGTGGGTGAAATTCAGCCCAATGCTACTAAGTCAGAAACTGATGAAGATATCATACAGACTAAAGATGACCTTTGAAGTGAAATCTTCACCAAACTAAACAAAGGAAAACAGTTTCCAAGAAGTGAATCACTCCTGTATTTCTAATTCAGTTCAGTTCAGGTCAGTCGCTCAGTAGTGTCCGACTCATTGCCACCCATGGACCGCAGCACGCCAGGCTTTCCTGTCCATCACCAACTCCCAAAGCTTGCTCAAACTCATGTCCATCGAGTCGGTGATGCTATCCAACCATCTCATCCTCTGTTGTCCCCTTCTCCTCCTGCCCTCAATCTTTCCCAGCATTGGAATCTTTTCCAATGAGTCAGCTCTTTGCATCAGGTGGCCAAAGTATTGGAGTTTCAGCTTCAGCCTCAGTCCTTCCAATGAATGTGCAGGACTGATTTCCTTTAGGATGGACTGGTTGTATCTCCTTGCAGTCCAGGGAACTCTCAAAAGCCTTCTTCAACACCACAGTTCAAAAGCATCAGTTCTTCAGGGCTCAGATTTCTTTACAGTCCAGCTCTTACATCCATACATGACTACTGGAAAAACCGTAGCTTCGATTAGACATACCTTTGTTGGCAAAGTAATGCCTATGACTTTTAATATTCTGTCTAGGTTGGTCATAGCTTTTCTTCCAAGGAGCAAGTGTCTTAATTTCATGGCTGCAGTCACCCAGTGATTTGGGAGACCAAAAAAATGAAGTCTCTCACTGTTTCCATTGTTTCCCCATCTATTTGCCATGAAGTGATGGGATCAGATGCCATGATCTTAGTTCTGAATGTTGAGTTTTAAGCCAGCTTTTGCTCTCTCCTCTTTCACTTTCATCAAGAGGCTCTTTATTTCTTCTTTGCTTTCTGCCATAAGGTTGGTGTCATCTGTGTATCCGAGGTTATTGATATTTCTCCTAGAAATCTTAATTCCAGCTGTGCTTCATCCAGCCTGGCATTTTGCATGATATACTGTGCATGTAAGTTAAATAAGCAGGGGGACAATATACATCCTTGAGGTACTCCTTTCCCAATTTGGAATCAAGTCTGTTTTTGCATGTCCAGTTCTAACTGTTGCTTACTGACCTGCATACAGATTTCTCAGCAGGAAGGTCAGATGGTCTGGTATTCCATCTCTAGAAGAATTTTCCACAGTTTGTTGTGATCCACACAGTCAGAAGCTTTGGCATAGTCAATAAAGCATAAGTCAAGATTTTTCTGGAACTCTCTTCCTTTTTCTATGATCCAATAGATGTTGGCAATTTGATCTCTCATTCTTCTGTCTTTTCTAAATCCAACTTATCTGGAAGTTCGTGGTTCACATACTGTTTAAGCCTGGCTTGGAGGATTTTGAGCATTACTTTGCTAGTATATGAGATGAGAGCAATTGTGTGGTAGTTGAACATTCTTTGGCATTGCCTTTCTTTGGGATTGGAATGAAAACTGTCCTTTTCCAGTCCTGTGGCCACTGCTGAGTTTTCCAAATTTGCTGCTATATTGAGTGCAGCACTTTCACAGCATCATGTTTTAGGACTTGAAATAGCTCAACTGGAATTCTATCAGGTCCATTAGCTTTGTTCCTAGTGACAATTCCTAAGTCCCAAGAGTGATGTCTGGCTCCCGGTGAGTGATCACACCATCATGATTATCTGGTTCATTAAGATCTTTTTTGTATAGTTCTGTGTATTCTTGCCACCTCTTCTTAATATCTTCTGCTTCTGTTAGGTCCATACCATTTCCGTCCTTTATTGTGCCCATCTTTGCATCTTTGTGCCCTTAGTATCTTGTACCTTAGTATCTCTAATTTTCTTGAAGAGGTCTGTAGTCTTTCCCATTCTATTGTTTTCCTCTGTTTCTTTGCACTGATCACAGTGTGTTTTGATCTCAGTGCTATGAATTTATATTTGTCAGCAATTTGTGAGCCAATTTCTTGAAATTCCTCCCCAATAAGATTTTGTTCAGAAACTAGCCATCTAAAATATCTAGAATGTATCCATCATTCAAGCATTCATTCATTTTTGATCAACAAATATTTATTGAGGTGATATGCAGTACAATTTGTAGTATATATAATAAGTTTCTTAGTAGTGTTCACATATGTGGAACGATTAATTATTTGATTTTATGCTTACAATAGGACCATAGTAGTTGAGCTATAATTTGAAGTCATGAAAATTATAATATTAATGAAGAAAATTCCTTAATAATGTGGACAATTTTCAGAAACATTTTTGCCTCTCATATATGCTTTTTCAAGATAACATTCAGATCACATTTTTTTCTAATACAAAGCAGCTTCTATGAATGGATCTGACCTACCCAATGGATGATACACAGACTTTGGTTAATTCTAGCTATTTGAAATAATTCCATGGTGATATTAAGTTTCTTGATGAATAAATATTATTATTACTGAGTAAAAAATATAAACTAGAAAACTGAATATATGGGCACATGTTTAAAGATTTATTGCACTTTTCTTTAGTATTCTTTCCACTTAATTCTCAGTATTCAAAAGAAAATATTGAACTTCAGTAAAGATATTAATGTTTACAAAGATCACAGAAAACAAACATGAATACATTGTCCCAGTTATTAAAAATTTCCATTACTGCATGTGCAAACTTAGAAATCTTTCTACATAACTCAATGTTAAAATATGTTACTATATTTATAACATAGTATATTAATAGTATTTTTAACTGAGAAAAATAGATATTATTGCTAATACTATTTTATAAAAGCTTAATATTTCAAAACATGTTTGGTTGTATTTTAGTTGATTAATCTGCAAATATTTCCCTATTCTTGAATATGGGGAAATTCCATTGTGAGAAACATAGACAAAGATATTATTGTATACAGAGGTTAGAATTAGACAAAAATTGAGAAAAAAATGCATCACTTGGAGAGAGAAAATGTTACTAACATAAAAAAAAAGTCTTCCACACTCTAAACCCCTAAATTTGTATTTACAATATCATAAATCTGGTTCTAAGCAAAATTTTAAAGCAATTTCCCATTAATGTCATCCATATAATAAATAATAAATATTCTTGTAATTGCACTATTAAGGATCTTAACCACAATACTAATTATGAGGTTATTAATCTTAAGGGCAACATCTATGGATTTCTACCAAGATGGGAGGTGATATAGTAAATTGCCTTGGCTACTTTTTTAAAAGATAAGCTTTTGAGATAATGACAGTAATTCATTAATCTTTGATTGCATGATGTCTGACACATAAGACATGCTTATAAATATTTCTCAAGTAAATGAGCGAATGAATGAAGAAAAGAAAAAGGAAGAGAAAAGAAGGAAAATTAATGAGTAAGGGATTAAATAGGAAACCCCTAACTGATCCAGATCAAACACACTCTGTGAGCCAACCATTCTCAACAGGATTTGGACAAAGGTTCCAGTAGTCAGTGTTTGCTATTTTTTTTTTTTTTTTTAGCACTCACTCTTACCTAAACAGAAAACAAAATAATTCTACTTCTCCTCAGTAGTCAATGCCATCAGTCACCAGATAAGAAGCACTATGTTCCAGATAGTACGTGTATTGTGTTAGATTGAACATTTTTTCATACACAAATTATATTTCTCATGAACATTACCATCCCTTGGTACATTATGTATTTCTGATGATCAATAAATAATGAAGCATAACAATAACAACAACATCAACAAAGCCCCCGGGGACTCTGAGGCTTGCACTTTGGCACAGGTCTGAGCAAACAGATGTTTTCTTCCTTGTGCCCTGAGAGCAAGCCTCATTGCCGTCTATAGAACCACTAAAGGCAGTAAATCCCTAAGCAATTGGCCTTCCATCAAACACCGTCTGTATCCGGTCTCAGGGAATTCACAATGAGGGACGTTTGGCAATGGCTTCTCAGTTGATCACTCCTGTAATGAGGCAATTACAGGCAGAGAGGTCGTCTGTGATGTAACCCAAGCCCTCGTTTCTACACAGCTGTGCAGACCATCAACTCAAATTGTACCGAGAAGTCAATTGGGAACCTATTTGGAATATGGGATATTTATTGGCTGAGGAAGAGGAAAGTCTATTTGTTCAACCACAGTGGAATTTATCTTGGTTGGCGCTGGGTGCGGACATTTGAGCCTGTGGAGACAGCAGCACCCCTCCTTGTCAGGCAGGCTGTTCTGGGCTCTTCTCTGACCCCGCTCCCCTGGGCCGTGTCTATCACTCCTGTCCTAGACCATCCTGCTCTGGGGTTTCCCTCTGACTCCACAAGCTTGCACACACAGACCACTTGGAACTGTGACTGCCCAAATGGATTTTTCAGAATTCTGATGTTTAATCAATATATAAGGATAAAAAGACTACATGTGGCAGTGAAGGCCCAGCTGACATTAGATAGCATGATTTTTTAATGGATTTTTTTTTAACTTCTTTTCATAATCTTTGGCCACTTAGAAGGAAAAGAGAAATTTGGTAGTGGGATTTCCCAGGTACCAGGGCCCAACACAGTGGGTAAGCCAAGGAGGCAATGTCTTAAGGATAGAGTTTAGAGCACTGTAGTGATGCCTGCCCATAGGTTCCAGACAGTGGAAGAGGCCAAGTGTAGGCAGGGCAAAAATGATGGTGTGGAACAGACAGAGGCCTCAGTAAAGACTGCGCTGAAGACAAAGATCAGGCTGGTGGGTAAGGGAGTCATAGAGGCAAAGGCTCAGGGCTACAGTCAATGAGATCCCAAGGGGTCAGACATGACTGAGGTGACTTAGCATGCCCTCTTGTGGGATCTAGTTCCCTGACCAGGGTTCCAACCCGGGACCCTTGCATTGGGAGTGCAGAGTTTTAGCCACTGGACCACCAGGGCCATCTCTGGGCTTAGATTTTGAGATGACTGGTTCCATCCTAGGTGACCTCCCTCTCAACCCCTCTGTCCCTCCATCCCTCCTCAACTGTCACCCTGTCCCATTGTTTGTTCTTTGGGAAATGGGTGGCCACATCATGAGAGCACTCTTTGGAGATGCTCACAGAGCAAAAGAGCACGACCTTCCAGCAGTCCTGTGAGTAACTTCTTCTTCCACCAAAAGGAGCCTTCACATAGGTCTTCAGCCCCGACTGTGGGCTGACTGCAATTTCATGACAGTTTTTGAACCACAGGCACTCAACTAAATCATCTCTGCATTCCTGACCCACAGAAATGATGAGATAATAATGTTTGCTGTTTTTAAGCCATTAAGGGGGACTAAAGTCTCACTGTCTTTCCTACCTTCATAATATTTATTTTTTATTTGCACAGTGACCCTAAATGGGTATTCCTTGAAGGACATCTCTCCTGGGTAGCTTTCTTCTAAGTGGCGACATAAGGACCCAGGTTCTTTCCATGTTGAGATATCACAAATAGGTGGAAATTCATTTGCAGGAAGGCAGAGGAGGGTAGGCTTGTGCTTTTCTATGGGGCAGGTAGGACTGGAAATGACCTGCATCACTTCTGTCCATATTCCATTGGCTAGAACCTAGTAACATGGCAGAATTTAACTGGCAGAGGGCTGAGGATTGTACTCTAGCTTGTGTCCAGAAGGAAAAGGAAATGCTTTGTTTGGTAAACAACTTGTCAGTCTCTACCACATGAGGCATGGAGTGATTGGACTAGGATGGGAGAGGATAAGAGACAGAGAAGGATGGAAGAATTCCAGGCAGAGGAAACAGCTCCCTGGAACCGAATGACTTTGGCATAGCACTGATGGAAAAAGCCCGCAAGAGACTGCAGTCAGACAATAGGCCCTTCATTTTCTCTAGGAAGTGAATAAGGAAGCAAATTTGAAAAACAGCAGGAAGCGGATTATGAGGAAATAAAATATATATATTTTAGGAAGGTAATTATGTCAAAAACTGGCCAATTTTGAGATTCAGACGTGTCAATGCCAATTACTCAGGTCAGATTCTAACAGGAGATCAAGAACGTCTCAAGCATGACAATACTATTGCTTTAAAAAAAAGTCCAAGAGGCTTGTAAAAACTATCCGACTGTGTTTAAGTAAACAACTGGTTCTTCAAGGTAACACTGTAACATTCTTTCCTGGAAAACTTCTGAAAACAAAAGAACTCAATCCCAACAACAGAAATTTTCACAATTTGGCTGTCAACACAGTCCCGGTAATGTTGGTTTTTAAAAGGTATATTTTGATTGACCAAACTTTTAGTCTCTAGTGCTTTGATTTCCATTTTCTTTGTAGTCACATTTCAGTGTAATAAATTTTAACATGTCATCCAATGAAGGATAAATCTGATGTGAAACCTTATAGAAAGTAGAGAGATTTTTGATGAAATGAAGGAGGATTTGTGTTGCCTATGATGCTTCCGTTCCAAAGCTCAGGATTCTCTTGTTTTCTTAGTTATGCTGGTGGGAAATGAAAGAAACTAAATCCAAAACACTCCTTGCTGACATAAAGACAAAACTACCTCTATAACTTTAATAAAGAAATGATTTTGTTCCCATGGTTCATTCTTATTTGTAAAACCATCATGTTTAAATTATATAGATCACAGATTGGAAGAGAAAATATTGTATTAGACCATATAAACCATTAAGAAATATTTTTAAATAATTAAAGGATAATTTAAACAAATATTTTCAGTGGATCTAAAATCTCTTTTATAATAACAAGTGATGAGCCCAAGATTTACTATTATTTTGAAAGCTGCCCTTTAAGTCCAAGAAGTGGAGTTTAGGGTTTTTAATGGAATGTCTTTTATATCAAATAAGCATTTAGAAAAAAAGCCAGTAAATCTTCTTTGAGTCTAAAAGATGAATAGATGTTTCTCAATGGATGTGAATTCTGCTGTTTTCATTTTGATTTAGATATTAAAACTTTGGGAGAAAATACTCATTGAGATGTTTTTTGACCTCCTTTATCATTTTAAAGGATATTTTCTTATCAGAATAAAAGGTCATCATTTATATTGAAATGGTTGAAAATACATTAATTTTGAAACAATTTAGTTGAAGAAAAGTAACTGGAAAAGTCATTTCAACAGTTCTGCCAGCCTACCACCTTGTGCTGCAATGGAAAACCCTTGACATTATGCTCTGTCCTGGAATCTCTGCTTGTCCGCCATGTAATTTGTGTCTTTTCATGCTGTTATCTTTGATGGATCTCTTCTAAGTGATATGCCACCCTATGAGACTTTGGAGCAGTCTCCTCCAGGTAGACCATCCTTGAGCAGAGAACACTCTGCCATCCCACAGGGTGGCCCGCACCAGCATTACCTGTGACACTGTCAGGACCAAAGGAGATAAAAAACTCTCTATAATTTACAAAGTGCTATTCAAATATGAAGTATTGTCCTCCAGACCTTGGGTTGCAAACCACTTCTCTGAAGGGCTAGAGATTAAACATTTTAGGCTTTGGGGTCATGCTGTCTGTTGCAGCTCCTCTGTAGTGGTACAGAAGCGGTTACGCGAGTATGGTTATTTCCGGTAAACCACCATTGATAGACACTTAAACACTTGGAATTTGCATCATGGCCCTCTGTCACACAATCTTCTCTTTATTTTTTTTCCCAAACATTTAAAACTGTAAAAAAAAAAAACAAAAAACAAAAAACTTTTCTAAGCTCACAGGCCATATAAAAATGGGTGCTGGGCCAGACTGGACTAATTCCCGATCTGGGTCACTTTACCTTGCTAGCTAAAAGAATCTCAAATTTTGTCCCTCAGAGTGTGATCCTGGAAGCTTATGAGAAATGCAGGATCTTAGGCTTGTGCCCAAACTGGGAGAATCAGAATCTATATTTTTAGCGGGATTCCCTAGATGAATCTTGTGCTCCCTTACTTTTGAGAAGTTTTGTTGTGGAATGCAGTTAAGAGTCAGAAAGAATAGAGAAACCACCAGGATTTTTGCATAAAGTATATACCACAAAAGTACACACTAAGATCTGTGCATTTATTAATACAAAAGCCTTTTAGAACCAAATTTTATTTAAATAATATATTTATGTATGAATAAATATGTGTCCATATGTATGTGTGTGTGTGTGTGTATCTTCAGCCACGTCCAGCTCTTTGTGGCCCCATGGACTGTAGCCCACCAGGCTTCTCTGTCCCTGGGATTTCCCAGGCAAGAATACTGGGACTCAGCACAGAGTTGTTTGCTGTTTCCTATTCCAGCTGATCTTCCTGACCTAGGATCGAACCTACATCTCCTGAGTCTCCTGCTTTGTCAGGCAGATTCTTCACCACTGCGCCACCTGCGAAGCCTACATGTATACACACACACACACACACACACACACACACACACTTAAGTATTATGTGTGTATATGTGCGTATGAGGATATGGTTTACCAGTCCACAGCAAACTGCATGTGGGGGACTTTGCTATAAGCAAGATCCATCTAATAATCAAAACAAATAATAACTAAAAGCCTACATTTAAAATAAATGAAATCAAATTAAGTTCTAAAAGATCAGGAGTCAGGATTCACTTTGTGTCAAGTCAGATAGCTGTGTGTGCACTCAGCCATCACCAAGGGAATCATTGTTTTATAGCAAAATGCAGTAGCTGACGTTTGGAGCGATAACCCCAGGGCAGCAAGGAAAGGTTAACTTATGTTCAGTGTTCTCTGATTAAGAAAGTTGGGACATGTCCTTGTACTTTAAGAAGAGTTCCATAACAGGTAGTTAAAATTAAAAAAAAATAAAGTTGTGATTCATGAAGCCTTACCATCAATTATTTGGAAAAGTTTCCATTTAGAATGGCATTCTCTTTTGATTGTACATAACCACAGCTTTAACTTTTTATTTTTTTTAACATGCAAAATTTCATCTACCATTCTTGGGAGTGGACATCTCAAATCTTTGATTTCATTTTTCCCATTTGAGAAAGATCATCTTTGTCTTATTTTCCTTTCCAATTTTTTAAGCAATTATTATATTTTTAAATTTTTAATTGGAAGATAATTGCTTTACAATGATGTGTTGGTTTCTGCCATACAACCATGGGAATCTATCATAACTATATATATAGTTATATACATAAGATATATATAAAACCCCTCTAGGTCATCATATCGTGCCACGCTGGGCTCCCTGTGTTATACGGCAGCTTCCCACTAGCTATCTGCTTTACTTACGGTAGTGTATATATGTCGATGCTACTTTCTCAATTTATTCCACCCTCTCCTTCCCCGACTGTGTCCACAAGTCCATTCTTTACATCTACATCTCCATTCCTTCCTTGTGGATAGGTTTATCAGTACCATTTTTCTAGATTCCATGTATATGGAATCCTTTTAACTTCTTAATAAGACCAGAAAACTGCTGTTATAGGTTAGTAGGTGACTGCGGAATTTAGATGTTCTTATTTTCTCTTTTCTAATTCTTCTCTGTCTCCCCAATCAGAATCAGATCCATTGCTTTACCATTGATTCCTCTCTCTCCTGTTTAAAATTTCCATCTAATGTATTTTTTTTAAACATAGTAAATGTTTTCCTAGGACCCATTTCCCCATCCTGGCATCCAACATAACACAGAAAATAAATAGATGAAAGAAAGATAGATATCTGAATAAATAGAAATAAGTACAATGCTTGTCATAAGCGCCATGCCCAACCTGAGTCCTTCTGACCACTGGAGAATTCTCACGATTACTTTTCCCTTAGAATGGAGAAACTCGGGCAGCTGCAGTCTGAATGAAGACTGATGAGGCTACTTACTTGTGATCATGACAGTTTAGAAGTTTGTTTCCCATCCCGTGTCCCTGTTGGTTGGTGAGGTGAGAGAAGACAAAAGGTGTGACAGCAAGTAGAATATACAGAAAAACAGCGGTAGAGAAAAAAGGAGAGAGTGACTGTGATAGGACCAATTTTTGTTTCTTCTTTGAAATTCTAATTGAGAACTCAGGGCCTGGCTGACTGTAGAGGATTCTGCTTCTCTGAGCTGTGGTCAGACCTGTCATTGATATGATAGCCAGTTCCTAGGCAATTCTCCCTGTATGCTATATTTAAAATTAAATGGCAAAATGATCTGCATTAATGAGGGCCCAGAGCACTGTCAGTACACTGGTGGGAAAGTCATACTTATGGTAATTCAGTTTCAATAGATTGGTCGTGTAAAGAGAATGGCTGACAGCAGGTTATCAAGGCAATTTCCAAGTGGGCAACTGACGATGGGCATTCTGACTGAATAGGGACAAAAGAAATGCTTCAAGGACGCCATGAACATACTTTGTAATAATGTAGGGAAGTCAGCATTAGCTCAGAAGTCAAACAGCATGGAGCAGTTGGCAGAGAGCAAATGAGGACCCTGCAATATTCATTATTAAAAAAAAAAAAAAAAGCTGGTGCTGGGAAGGAAGCAGCCACCAACAGGTCCTCAAGTTGACAACTGTTATCCTAAGTCGGGGACTTCCCTGGTGGCTCTGTCGGCTCCTGCCAATGCAGGAGATTTGGGTTCAATCCCTGGGTCAGGAAGATCCCGGGGAGGAGGCAACGGCAACCCACTCCGGTATTCTTAACTGGAAAATCCCATGGACAGAGGAGTCTGGTGGGCTAGTCCGTGGGGTCACAAAGATGGATCCAACACAGCTTAGTGACTAAACCACCACTGTCATAAGTCAGCTGTCAAATACATGGGAATCCAATCAAAATGAGCTTGACACTATCAACAAGGCATGTTTGTTGTAATAAACAAGATAGTTTCATTAATAAGAAATTGCATATGCAAAAGACAGTAATTATTTAGTGCCAAATTGATATTTTATCAAAAATTAGACAACAGACTTTGTCTTCAGTATCTTTTATTGCAAATAGGTGCTATATGTTCAGCACTGTGCATCCAGTGCTGGGACCTGGAGATACTGCCCAGAAAGGAACGAGTCCAATCTTGCCCTCTTGGAGCTTACATTTGAATTCTTGAATAATTTAGTAGTGCCTCTTCCTTTCTGACTAGAAAAGTAACATTGCTGTTGCCATTCTGTCTATGCAAATATTTTCCATCATTTCCCAGCATTTTCTTTTAAAGAGTTTCAGTTATGGATTACATCCACACATCACCATTTGTGTTCATTTGTGAGTCCAATGTTCCCGTTTCTGTTTTAAAAAGCCAATCTTTAGCAGAGGTGAGGGGTTTTGTAGAGAAAAATATGTTACTTCCTCTCCTAGGGAGCCACTCATCCTTGAGCCCTCTCCTCAAGCAAAGATGGCTATGATATGCCTTAAATTGTCAACCCTCAGGGTTTCATGTGTGACATGAAAGACAGTTTTTGTTGTGGTTGTTCAATTGCTAAGTCATGTCTTACTCTTTGTCACCTCATGGGCTGCAGCATGCCAAGCTCTTCTGTCCTCTACTATCTCCTGGAGTTCACCCAAACTCATGTCCATTGCGTCGGTGATGCCACCCAACCATCTCATCCTCTGTCGTCCCCTTCTCCTCCTGCCCTCAATCTTTCCCAACATCAGAGTCTTTTCCAATGAGTCAGCTCTCTCTTGGCATCAGGTGGCCAAAGTATTGGAGCTTCAACTTTAGCATCAGTCCTTCCAGTAAAAAATGCTTTGGTTTCTCTCAAATGAGATTCCACTTTGAGAGGTATCCAAGCTACCTCATGACAGGCTGTTCAAGGATAAGGAGCAGATTCTGGCCCCAAATCACCCCCTTGGAGACTTTTACAGACAGGAAACTAGAAGACTAAGACAGTCTCACAAGGGCCATCCGAGTGTGAAATGAATGTAAGTGCTTCTCTTTGCAGTCGCAGGGTTAAACGTGAGCTAAGATATGCACTGGCTTTCACAATCATTCAGTTCACATTAAGGAAGCCTTTTTCATTCACTTTGTGCACAGGAGAATTTAGTGTCTTTGTAAACATGTGTAAAGGCTAAATTTGCAAGGCGTTTTTCCCATGAAAACTTCCTAGCCAAGATGTTGGCTATTTGCCACAAAAACAGCCTCTGGGAAAGCCTCAGAACCTCACAGACTGGGGGTGACAGAGCCCGGCACCAGAGGTTTGCCCTTAGAATGACTCCACTGAGAGCCTCCTACAGGCCATCCCGTTAAAACAGATGCTACTGAAGAAACAGCTGTTGGGGTGATTTTAATGTAGATTTCATCCTCTTACTGAGGAGACTTCCTCAGCTTGGAAGCTTTCTGCTGCTTGGCTCTGAATTTATTTGATCTGTTTCACAGAATATAAAGGCAACAAATGCATCTTTCTTTCATTCCTTCTTTGTGCTTTATTTCTTTCTCTTTTCTTCCCCTCTTTGGAGAAGCAATTCCTTTAACACACAAAGAAGTTAATTTTGAAAGCGTGCCACGGAAATGATATGAAAATCGTTCAACAGAAGATCAGTGGTTGTTCAGCCGAGTTGAAAGAAGCCTGCATTCTTTCATTTGCATAAAGCACTGTGTATGGTGCTATTTGTTAAAGTAAGTTGAATAGTTAGTACTTAAATTACATATAAATGTGTGTTTTTTTGAACTGTTTATGTCAGTAAAGTAAATCTAATGACACAAACATAATAATACCTTAACTGCTTTTATAACCAGTTTACAATATTTATCATTTGTGGGGCACAGCTAGTGTTATCTGCAATTCAACAGTAATTTTCAATCACAACCTCAAAATAGTTAATGTTAAAAGGAATCAATATGTACTACATTTTACTGCAGACCCATGGGCAATAGCTCGCTGTTAATGATCAAAACTGCCAAGTTATATCTATTGCTGTGATTTTTCTCTTCATAAATTAAAAGGAAAGAAGTGTGAATGAAACTGTAGAGTCAGGCTATGATAAGTTCGAATCCTGCACACTCTCTCTTGCTCTCGATCTCTCATTTTTAAGAAATGTTTTTATTTTTATTTTTTTAATGTCAGTGATGCGGTCCATTATTAGGAGTTATTACCCCCAAGTGCTTGGGTTTTGCTATCAATATCACTAGTGGAAGGAATACCAAAAAGGCTGGTATTAGTAGTTTTTACTTTATCCTTTTCATGTCAGGGAATATAAAACCTAGCTCTTTAAAATCAATTCCTAGGATGTTACCTGAAACAATCCATCTTATGCCAAATACGTGTCTTTGTAGAAAGAAATGTAGTTTGATGTGCTTCTTAAGGTGTTTAAAATGGCACATTCTTGGATCATTAGTGTGTGTTGTCTGTGGAAGATGACATAACGTCCTCATGATGGCCAGTGTTGATTCTGTCTTGAATATCCATCATCTAGCTGTTCTTTGAACAAATATGCATTAAATGTCATCATGTTACTTTTGAGCCAGATACCATGCTGCTAGTTATTGAACAGGAAGAAAAAGAAAGAAGGAGGAAAGGAAGGGAAGGAAGGAGCAAGGGAAGGAAGGGAGAAATGAAAGAAAGGAGAAGGAGGGGAAGCGAGGAAGGGGAAACAGGAGACAAATGAGGAAGGGCTGGTAAGTGACACCACAAGATTTGAAGTAGCACAGTCCTGCGTTGGAGCCCGAACTTCCTCACTTATAAATCGTATGAATTTAGACAAGCTACTTACCCTCTCTATAAGCCTTAGTGTCCTCAAGTGTAAAATGGGGATAATTTTATTACCTGTAATACTGTTGAGAGACAAATGAGGAGATTATAGTTATCCTCAAGAATATTATTAATGACACTGAGGTCCAGTCCCTGCTCTCAAAATACTCAGTCTAGTGACACTGAATGACATTGAATGAGCAAACAGGTGACTGTGGTGCAGCACCCTGAAGCAAGTGTGCTCTGGGTGCCAGAATCCATACATGCAAGTGCTTGAGGAGTGTAGTCTTGATGGTTAGAGCCTCTGGAAGGCTCAAGCCAAAGGATGCCCAAGAACCCTTTGTGAACTGCCTGATTGCTGCAAGGATTCTGTTCTATTCTTCTGAAGTTCTGGGAGCCTCTATATCTAGGCACCGAAACTGAATGTTGATTATTCATAGGCTAACTTGTTTCATCAGGGATCATTTCAGACTCTATTGTGTACAGGGCACAGAGCTACGTCCTATGGAATTAAGAGATGAATGAAATGAAATTCCTGCTCTCAAGTCGCATACAGCTATCAGAATGAGTTTACCTACTTTGTGCTCTCAGTATTTCAAATAATTCAAAAGACCATTTGATGCAGTGGAACTAGTAAAGTTTGCATAGATTTCATTAAATTCATTCAGTTGATGGAAGGCACCGATATTTTTTGTAGATGATCGAATAGATGGCTTCCCAGGTAGCACAGTGGTAAAGAATCCACCTGTCAATGCAGGAGACACAAGAGATATAGGTTTGATCCTTCAGTTGAGAAGATCCCCTGGAGTAGGAAATGGCAACCCACTCCAGTAGTCTTGCCTGGAAAATTCTGTGGACAGAGGAGCCTGGTGGGCTATAGTCCACAGGATCGAAAAGAGCTGGATATGACTGAGCATGCACACAGATGGTAAAGTACAAAACTCAGCAGGGATCAAAGGTGATTTGTGATTTTCCATCTTGGAGCAGTTGACTGTCTCAAAAGGAAACTCAAAGAACGTACATAGTCTGAGTGAGAATTTCTCAGTTATCTCTGATTTTGGAGAGAATTATCAATGTTCCAAAACCAAGTTGATACTGTCCTCACAATTTTCTTCAAATGGAGAATTCTATTCCAGTACTTTCTCTCATTTCTCTCCCTCAATCAAAGTTCTTTGAGTTTCTTCTGTTATTTGGTGCAGAATGCTCCAATTAGCTGATTATCTGTCTTTAGCACCTTTCTTTCACTTCTCAGAGTGTTTGATTGCCTCCAAACAAAGAAAGCTAATAATCTATTTTTATCAAGGAAGGTGCTGTGTCTGCAGAAATCGGAGAGCATCTCAGATGAGCTGGGACTGGAGACTGACCCAAGGAGAGGATTTAGATGAAGGCTGCTGGGCTATCAGAGCACCCACAGGATGTTTAAAGTGCTGAGTTTAAAATCTACAAATCCTGCTTTCTGATTGGGAATATATTTTGATTCTGAGATTTTCAAACGGGTGTGTCTTTACTGATTTTGGATAGTTTAAATAAAGGAATTCACACTGTGAACTCTGCGGAAGTCAGTTTGCCCACATGGGGCTGGATCACTCTGTCCTTGCCAAACCATGCTAAGTAGTAAAATCTGTTCTTAAAAATCTTGTAAAGCCCCAGATTAAACAGATCTGGCTTTCTTTCTTATGTTTATTTCCTGTTTGTCTGGAGCTTGGTGAGGGGGTTTAGGGAAGGTGGCTCATGTTGCCTAGTTCTGAGTCAAATTAAGAGTCTTATAAAGTAGCAAGATACATTGAAACCCTGTTGAATCTTCACAGGAAAAGAAGAATCAATACTAATCAAATAGTAAAATTTGAAATCAATGTTCTCTCATTATTGATATCATTAGGTAACATTTTGGGAGTGCTTACTATGTGCCAGGCACAGTTTTCCATGATTTACTTTAAAGAATTTTCTTAATCTTCAAAACGACCCTCTGAAGTATAGACTATTCTTATCTCTACTGTATGGATAAAGAAATGTAAGCAAAAAAAAAAAAAAAAACAAATCCATCAACTTGCCTGAGTTTAGCAGCATGTTTCAGGCAGGACCAAAATTACACCAAAAGAAATGAGCTTGACTCACTCTTTTTCATGGATTGGGATAGTTCTATAAATTTCTAGAGCAGAAAAAATAAGTTATTTTACTCTAATAATTATGAATGTCTCGTGCATTGCAGGTGGATTCTTTACTGGCTGAGCCACCTGGGAAGCCCCCAAAAATATGAGTTTAGAAAGCAACGATGATGTTGGGGAAAATGACAATGAACTCAAAAGGTGATAATGAAAATACAGTTCTAAGAGCATTGAAAATGGACTAGAGATGTAATAAGTATGTGCATCTCAGCCTGATTTTAATATTTCTGGTGCTTCTAATCTTCAATAATTTGAATCCCCACACAATTCTAAAGGAAAACGTGTATGATAGTAGTTCCTTTAGCTAGATATGCCACTATTCTCAGAGAATTAAAAAGATTCAAATATCTTTTCAGCTCTTATTCTTTGTGAAGGAGTCTTCCCTCTGGACCTCTCTCCATTCTCCTCTACCTGATTGAAATCCTAGGGGCTGAATTGAATGAATAGAATTGATGAGTGTCCTTACCCTGGGTTTCTTGTTGAGCTGAGCTAGCTTGTGGCACTGAGAGCTGAAAGGCTGGAAAGAGTGTGAATCCAGGGTTTACCCCTGGATTCCTCTCCTGACTGATCACCTCCTGGTAGCTATCTAAGGAGTCCTTGGCTCCTCTTAGGTGGGCCTTTCCAATCAGCTTTTTTGGGCTTCCCAGGGGGTGTTAGTGGTAAAGAATCTACCTGTCAAGCAAGAGACCTGGGTTTCATCCCTGGGTTGAGAAGATCCCCTGGAGGAGGGCATGGCAACATACCCCAGTATTCTTGCCTGGAGAATTCCATGAACAGAGGAGCCTGGTGGACCGCAGTCCATAGGGTTGCAGAGTTAGACATGACTGAAATGACTTGGCACAGCCCAGTACAGAACAACTGCCCCCTCCCTAGGGGATCATCGGTGCTCCCTGTTACTCCTAATCTGAGTCCTTCCACGGAGCTCCTGCCCACATGTTGGCAAATAGTGTCTTTCCTCTCCTCAATTACTCCGTATGATAAAGCCATTTATTTCCCGCCTAGGTCTTGATGGAAAACAGAAACCTTTGGAATTTAGTACGATTTTATCCAGTTACTGTTACTTATTCTATTCAAAACCAGTTTTTCTGCTTTATTTTTCCAACTGAAAGGAGCTCTACGAAGTTTCTGCTCATAAGCATATGGTGCAATTTCTGATACTCAGGTGGAATTTGTCGCCCATTATTTAACAGCAGTTCTAAGTTGTGAGTCATTTCCATTTTAATCACAGAGAAAAAAATTAAATTAATTGTGCATGACAGAATTAGGTAATGTCGTTACCATCTCTATGTTACCAGAGCCATTGAAGTCAGGAGGCTTTCTGATGATGAATAAACTGCTTGACTGCCTGATGTTGGTACAACTAGTAATTTTCTGAGGAGTTACTGAATCCTGAAATGATTCAGGTGCTTTAAAGAACAGCACAGAGGAGGCAGAGATAGATCTGTGTGCTATTATAGTAGGTGAACAATCTAGTTTTCTTAGTTTTGCTTCTTTTATGAATTGGAGGACAAGGAAACTCACTAGACTTAGAACCCAAATATCTTGATGGCCCATATAAGTACTCTTTCTCCACAAATGTATCATTTCTCCAAAATCCAAGTCTTAAAATACCTGCTAGGGTTCAAGATCAAAATATCTTGCATCTTATGAAATGAGCATCTGTACTGAACAAATAAATGGATAGCTGATTTTGTTCTGTTCCATAGGCATAGTCTTAACCAAAGGTTTTTAAGTGCAAGAATTGCAGCTTGAAAGTGAAAGGAAAATGAAAGTGAAAGTCGCTCAGTCCTATCTGACTCTGCAATGTCCATGGAATTCTGCAGGCCAGAATCCTGGAGTGGGTATTCTTTCCCTTCTCCAGGGGATCTTGCCAACCCAGGGATCGAACCTAGGTCTCCCGCATTGCAAGCAGATTCTTTACCAGCTGAGCCGTTAGGGAGGCCCAAGAATACTGGAGTGGGTAGCCTATCTTTTCTCCAGTGGATCTTCCCGACCCAGGAATTAAACCGGAGTCTCCTGCATTGCAGGCAGATTCTTTACCAACTCAGCTATCAGGGAAGTCCCTGAATTACAGATTAGTATCTCTCAAACCGTCTTGTATCTTGAACCACGAATATGATTAATATAGCCAGGTGTTCATGTAGGGCTCTTGGGAGATTTATGTAAGAAGATTATAAGACAAATGTGAATTCTGAATAGAAATTTAATACTTAATATACTATCACTTCACAACAATGAAGCCATCCAAGAAATGTAAGTTGGTTATTGCAAAAGTTAGCCTTTGATGCAAAATGAATCACCCCAAAACGTAGTGGCTTAATGCGCATTTATTGAACCCTTGATTCTTCTGGGGAGAAACTTGGGCAGAGCTCAGTGACGTGGGCCTTTCGTTGCCTTTATTCGTCCCTCTTGTGTGTACAGCCAGGTTGTTTCAGTTCAGTGCAGTTC